>NC_134898.1:2849946-2969946 GCF_041734735.1 Babylonia areolata | reverse complement strand
AACTGCACCCAGACCTAACGACTATCACCCAGACCACCACTCAAGATCTGGTGGAGGGGGGAGTAAAAATCCTGGTGGGTATTTGGGACTTGTATCGTAGACACTCACTTCCTCGTCTGGAACATTACCACTAGGCTACAGCTTCACTACCAATGAAAAAGGGTGATGGTGCTGAAAGCTTGCACTCAGTGCGTGATCTGATAGGAACCCAGTAAAGAGGTTTGAGGGGTAGGACATGATGATGTCTAGAGATTTTGAGGACTGGTCTTGCAGCAGTTGCTATTCAGTTACTAAAGTCAAATAAAAAATTTTGACTTTTTTACTTTCACACACACACACACACACACACGTGATACTGGTAATTAATAATCTAAAATCACCAAGTGAATTAATCCTTTTTCCCTGTATTAGTAAGTCGTGATTTTAACATATACAATATTTTTTCTTCCCGTTCTTGCTGCCCCCACTGAGTTTTGATAGTCCACATGAAAAGAAGTGGGTTGAGAGCAGAGTTGAATGGTAACACAAATACAACCATGGTGTCATGTATCTGATCCAAACCAGCAACGCCATGTGAATTCATCACCATAACCAGTCCGAATGCAAGCCAGCAAACGGCATCTGTCACAGTCACTTTTCCCATCACGTGGACTGAAGAATACACTGGTCTCTGTGTGGGGTTCAGTGCTATTCTGTATTTTGGTGTTCGCATAGAGATGAGAGCCAGGCCAGCTACAATCGTCGTGCACAATGTAGAATTGATTCCCACAAGAACCGTAAACCACTTGAAATCTTGTCTGGGATGATACTTCTCAAATAAAGCCAGACGACACAGACCAGACTGACCAGTAAGTCCCAGGTGTGAGAATTCAGGAAGAAATGGAATTAATGCAAACAAGATTCCGACGATCCACATAACTGTACACACTGTAGTTGTTAGGGGTCTATTGAATCTCCATCCATGTTCAGTGAAATAAAGGACAATGATGTGATACAATGTAATCAACCAGATGATCAACACTGATACTGCACTGGAAAGAAAGGAAAGAAATCCAGCCACCTTGCAAACAGGACTATTTGTCCACGTTTTTTCAGCCTGGATGTACTGTCCATGAAGTACGCGGTTTGCTACCAAAACAATAACTACATGATTTCCCATACATATATTCGCCAACTGCAAATGGGCAATGGCCATCAGAAAATTGCTTTCCAACACCTTCTTCACTGCAGGAGAAGTTATGATACAGACAAGATTCCCTATAACGGCAGAGAAGGCAATGACCCAAAAGAAAATTTCGTACAGTCCTGTTGGAATCAGTGTTGTACAAGGAGAGAATACAGTGTGAGGAGCAGAACACTTTATTTCACGTGAGTGTTTAGGAAGTACATTTGTACAACAAAACCTATAGTTTGAAGAAAAGATACGTTTTAAATTTTTTGACCCTGAGAATAAATCAAAAGGAAATTTACTGACTGAATTCCCCACTATATCCAGCTCTTGAAGCTTTGGCATATTCTTTATACCTTTTTGTCCAATGATTTCAACACCACAAAATGATGCATTCAAAACACGAACGAGAGGTAAATATATTGATAAAACATTATCAAGAATATTGCCATGTGTTTTAGATATGTCTACATGTCTCAATTCATACTGAATATACTTTGACTCTTTACTCGTCAGTTCACTGAGAAAATTGTTTTGTAAGCACAGAATTCTTAAATTTGGCATTTTGTGAAAGGCAGACATGTCCACAGTCCTCAAGTAGTTATTGGAAAGATCAACATACTGCAAGTTGATAAATTTAACTTGTGAAATGTTAGAGAGGAAACAGTGGGACAGAATCAAATGGACCATGTATGTATTTTTATTAAAATCAGTCAGTGACATGTTGGAACCTGTTGCATCCAAGTATCGCAGTTCAGGGAACAGGTCAGAAGGAAATGGACTGATACACAGGAAAACATGACCTTGACACAGACAAGGCTCAGGACAGGTCCTGTCACACATCAGTTCATCATCACGCTGTGGACACTGACCCCAGCCATCACACAGATGATCGCCGTGCACACAAACTCTGGAACCTCGACATCGGTAGAAACCAGGACACGTTTTTGTCTCACAGTCTTGCTCGTCTTCTCCATAAACACAGTCAAAATATCCATTACATCGAGTGTAGACAGGGAGACAATACAACCACTCAGTTTTACAGCGATAATGACTGGAAAGACACGATTCGTCAGTTGTCATCACCTGCTGAGTGAAGTAGCCTGTCCCATCCAGAGTCACATGAAACTGTTGCTTTTCGTCTTCCTCTTTGGTTGGAGTCAGATAGGTATGGTCGTCAGGACATTCAACCTCATCTGAGTCATCCAAACAATCTGAGTATTGGTTGCAACGTTGGCTGAGCAATACACATTGACCATTAGAGCACAGAAAACCAGGACATGAAGGATGTTCACAGAATGACTCATCACTGCTATCAGGACAATCCTGTCTGAAGTCACACACAAGAGTGTGATGCACTGTAGTGACCCCATCATCACATGCAAACATGGCTTTCGTATGTGCAATTCTTTCAGGAAGAAAAGCATCCAGCTTTTGTGAGTGGCTCACGTTCATGACATCGATATGTTTTAGCTGCTGACAGTGGCTCTTTAAGTCACATAATAAAAATACATGTGTTACGTGATTGTCTGATCGAGCCAATAAAGACTGTCTTGTGTGATTCAAGATGGATTTGGGGAGGTGTAAATGAGCAAATAACTGTTGTGAGTGAAGCGTTACATGGGACTGTGTCTGTACTTCACACATTGCTGAGTGAATGAAACTTGTCGGGCACCACATTCCTCTAGGACGAAAGTCACAGTATCCTACCACAAGCCTCGTTGGTGTGTACCAATCATTGAATACAAAGTGATTGATATTGTAAATCACGGTACTATCTGACCATTTACGGAACATGCTGTACATCAATGGCACAGAGACCCAGCCGGACGTGTAACCTAAAATCACTTCAAAATCCTGATAGTTCTTAAAAACTAACAGAAGATCTATCTTTTCCTGCAATATTTTTGCTGACGCAAGTCTTCCACCCATTCTCTGACACTCATATGTAAGTAAAACTAGTGACGTATCACTGTCTCCCTTGCCTAAATGAAAACACTTGTGTCTTGAAGCCACCCGTCCCTGGCAGTCAGGACTGCTGAAGGGACAGTGTTCTGTTTCGTCCCGTCCGTCTTCACACTCTGGCTTCAGATTGCAGTGAACGTGATCTTGGAAAAGGGAGTAGTAATCTACAGAGCAGTTGAACAATCCTCTGGACAACTGCACGTGTCCATAGTGTTCAGGAAGAGCAGACACATAAATCTTCAGACCACCAGAACTCAAAATCTGTACTTTTACTTTAAGGTAGGATGTGTAAAGAATTGTTGATGACGTGAGATGCTCAAGGCACACATGTTCCACATTTTGATGGGTTGCAGTTTGTTTTGTGTATATTAGTTTTATATAAAAAAAGCTGCTTACTTTACGGAAATAATAATTATCAACCTGTTGAATGCTAATCATAATAACATATTCAGAAGGTACCCGCCATTCCATAATGACATATCTATTCACCATGTGTATCATATGTGGTGTTATTATATAACCAGAATAGTTCATGATATATTTTACAAAAATACCTTGTTTTGTTCCATCGATAACAAAGTTTATCAGAGGCTTGTTTTTGTGTAGAATACACATACTGTGTGTTGGCGACAGAACAAATATTTCTTCAAGTGTGTGATAATTGCATTTTAATTCATATATGTTGTTCCCTTGAAAATTCATTATTTCAGTTCTCCAGTGCCTGGAATCACACCAGTACGTCAGCCGTTGGACAAGAGCACGTGCATACATAACCCGTGGAGCCACCACGTGCAGTTTACAGAAAGTGGTGAAACCACCACACACCCCGTATATCACCCCCTGGTGTGCTGTGTATTCCGGAAAGTTGTTCTCACAGTCTGACACACTGACCTGCAGGATGGTGGTGTTTGTGTTGTTTTGGTTTATGAGGTATTCTACACCTGGACACGTGTCGTTGATCTTCAGGGGACCAGCTGTGGTGAACATGTGTGTGTTGTTCATGCTCCACTGAGATGTGGGTGTGCCAACACTGACAAACAGGAGACAGTACTTCAGTCCACAAACCAGCGACATCCAAGTGGACAGGACGTGTACATTTCTGGCTCTGGTGAATCTTACAGCTGGTATATGATCCATTGCGGTCTTTTGCTAAATTATGGATGATACATTGATTTTAAAGTTGCCGGATAAGATTGTAAAATTTAGTTCGATACAACTTGTGTTGCCCAGAATTAAAAAATTGTCTCAAATACTTGAGATTTGATCACAGCTGTTGCACTATTTCCAGAGTTACCTGATCTACATAACTGAAATAAGAAATTCGTATTGTTGATATTGGTAATGACTGTGACGGCCATGGTGATGATGATGATGGTGTCATAGCAGCAGCAGCAGGATTAGTAGTTGTAGTCACCTCCATGTCGCATACAAAGGTGGACTTTTGGTGTTTATAGTATCAAATATGTCATCTGCATCAACATTTTAATCCTGGCATGACAGTGTTTGTTGCAGACTTCCCATCAAAAAGTAGACAGCTGTACCGGCAGTAACACGTACCTTTCTGCGTGTCTTTTCCCAACCAGCTGTATGGTTCACTTCTACTCGGCTCGCCTGATCCCCTCGGTCACAGTATGTCTTCAGTGAACACACTTCACTGTGAGTTTTCAATCTTGTTTTTATCAATGGCTACAGATATGGTTTGTCAGTCACAGTTGGCTTCATAGCGCCCTGCATTCTTCCTGTCCTTCCTGCTGAAGGAAACCATCCATTGTAATGTAGATGGCGGAGCAGTATGTCTGCTGTTTTCTTTGCATTTTCAGAGGCAGAACCAGACAGGATCAACATACGATCGGAGTTTACCTGCAGGACCTTTGCATTAGTGTGTTTCCAGTAGAGTGATCTGTATTCCAGTCAGCACTGAAGAGGCAATGGGAGGGGTGTATGCTACATGTACACTTCCTGCTTGTGATGATGGGGTAGAGTTGGTATAGTGCAGCTCCAGTAGTCATGTCTGCTGGTGGTTCCTGCTCCATAATGGCAAATGCACATTGGTCTACAGTCATTGAGGTATCTCCGTATGGCGAGATCTCCTGTCCCACAGTGTTCAACATGACACATCAGTTCCACTCTCTTTCTTCAGTCCATTCACAACACATCGTTACCTCTTCTGGATCTCTGGAATGTCTTCAGAATGTCTGGATGGAAACATTCCTTCACCTCCCACGTCAGTGGTCAGCGTCAAGTACGTCTTCAGCTGGGTAAGATCCTTTCCCAATCATATGTAACTTGTTTGCTCTTGTTGGTATGGGCCTGAGTGTTTTGTTGGGAACTTTAATAGTTCGAAACTCTTAGTCTTTGTCGTAATCATTATCTTTGTCATGAAATCGTGACTCGTGAAAAGCATTTCAGATATCTAGTTCTGTAAGTCACAAACGTGCTCCCGAATATTCTTCGCTTCTTCTGTCCCCTTGTTAGTGCATGTGTCAGCGATGAAATCACTTTCTCCATTTGGTCACCGAACGAAACGTGTCTCAAAAGGCGAGAACCCAGTTGATTGGCCCGTTAATTCTCAGCACGCGAAAGAAAAAGCAGGCAAATATCTGTTTGGGATTTCTCAAGACAGTTTTTGTAAACTGGTTTGCGAGTCCAATAAAGGTACTGTAGCAACTGGTTAAACATCTTTGAGGTGGACTGAGAATACGTAATGTAGTGCCATTCTGTATGGTAAAGTGCTGGTTTATTCATTTTACGGTGATCTGTAAGCAAATTATTAGTGAACAAATTCTGTTATCTATCAAAAGAATAAAGATTTAAACAACTGGAGTATTGACTTTGGCAAACACATGATGCAAAACATTACAAGCATAAATGATAATAATAAAATAGTAGTTGCGCGTAATATTTCTTTGAACTCAAAAGATCAACAGCAGAAAGTCAGTTTTCAGAAGCTGAACAGTTCCGTCAGCAGTGATAACTCTTGTACAGAGACAGAGAAAGGGAGTGTGGTGTGTTCTGTTTCTTCACCTGCAGGCTGTATTCTTGTCATGACGGCCCCATTTCATGATTCTCCTTGTGTGTGACCATTGTATTGGCCTGGACGTAACAAAACCCTCTGAACTGCCTCTGTAATGACACCAGTATCTGACAAAAGACAGTTGGACTCCAGTGACATATACTTCTGTACCTGGTAACACAGAACCTGTCTTTCTACATTTTTCATGACATAAGAACAATGGTATCAATGTCAATCTTGCATTCCGAACATTGTCTGACTGTGAACAAGACACAAACTCTGAAGAAAACACTTCAGCATCCACAAAACCTAAACCTGTGATCTATTCTGTACAGTGATGCAATTATTTATTTCATGAGGATTTTACTGAGATGAGCCAGTCTGTAATTATTTCCAACTTCAGTGATGTCGTTTGATCATGTGACGACACGCTCAGGTAACCAAGTAGCCAAATCCAGTCTTAGACATAAAAAAAATGCACCTAATCAAACGTGGCATTGATGGTGGGCACCTGCAAACAAACACGTCTGACACATAATTCAAACCCATCGAAATGAAAACGAAAATATTCTTATCAGTTGAATGAAAATGAACATTACACGATCTGAATAACGACCTGTACTGTCTTTCTAAGCGTGAATACAAGTTGACAGGCTGAGAATGAGCCAGACTTGGACCCACACAAAGACAATACCTAGCCAGGTCTATAACATTAATACACACACGGCAACCCTAAAGTCTAGGTGGTGTTTGCCAAGACTGAACAGGCTCAGGCCCAAAACAAACAGATGCTTTCTTGACAAACCTGCCGCAGTTGTCGGCTACGATGATGACGAACAGACAGCGCAGCCTACACGATCAATAAGTGCAGGTCTGTCGGTCCGATAATGTCACGGAAAAAAGACTGCACTGCCATATCAAGTATTCCTGCACCTTTCCCTTTCTGCTGAAGGTGGAACACAGCTGATGACGGAACCAGGTACAGAATGCAAACAGCGTAACACCTGATGACGGGACCAGGTACAGAATGTAAACAGCGTAACACCTGATGACGGGACCAGGTACAGAATGTAAACAGCGGAACACCTGAAGACGGAACCAGGTACAGAATGCAAACAGTGTAACACCTGATGACGGAATCAGGTACAAAATGCAATCAGTGTAACACCTGAATGTCAGCAATAACACTAATGTCATAGCATTGTATATGTATGTTTATGTGACTTCGTTTGATTTTTTCCTAAAGAACGAAATCCCTGAGTCTTTGTCTATATTCATATAAATCACGTACGAAAAGTTATCAGCTGACAGAAACAAATACATCAGAATTGTCTCTGGTTGTGCTGTGTGTACACATCGCGCGCGCGCGCGTGTGTGTGTGTGTGTGTGTGTGTGTGTGCGTGTGTGTGTGTGCGCGTGCGTGCGTGCGCGTTTGTGTGTGTGTACGTGCGTGCGTGCGTGCGTGAGTGCGTGCGTGTGTGTGTGTGTGTGTGTGTGTGTGTGTGTGTGTGTGTGTGTGTGTGATTTGCCTTTCTCTCATTCGTGTTGTCTCTTGCATACACATACATATATCATTTGTACTGATCTCTCTCTCTCTCTCTCTCTCTCTCTCTATATATATATATATATATATATATATATGTGTGTGTGTGTGTGTGTGTGTGTGTGTGTGTGTGTGTGTGTGTGTGTGTGAGAGAGAGAGAGAGAGAGAGAGAGAACGAACGAACGAACGAACGAAATTGTTTTAATTGAACTTTGGCCATGGACCACAATTCAAAACCAGGGGACTAGGGGTGGGCATGGGAAGGGGTATTATAACACTTGAATAGATGACACAATATCATAATGTTCATGGACTTGACATTAATTCTTCTTAATTAGGTCTGAGTATATTTCTCCTTTTGATCGCATGGAAAATAAATTTTGATACATGGAAGTTTCTCTGCTTGTTGTTTGATCGGAGAAGTGAACTAACAGACATGTTTAAACAGTCTTGAAGAAATTTTGTCCGTAAATCATTATATACAGAACAAATAAACAACAAATGGTATTCATCTTATAGTTCACCTTGGCAAAAAGGACAATGCTTTAAAACATCATTTTCAGTGTATCTATTAACATTGTTATTTAAAGGAAGCACATTAAATCGGGCCTGAGATAACGCCACTCTGAAACAATATTCATCAGCATTTGTTATGTATTTTTCTTTTTCAAATATAACTTTGAATGATCTGTAGCATGAATATCTGTCTCTATCACTAATAGTACCCGACCATTCTTGAATGTAATAAGAAATCCTTTCACATCACCAACACCTTGTTGCACCACACAAAATTAAAACCTGTTCTACATAATATTTCTCTAATTTGAGAAGCCCAACACTGTTTTCCATTTAAATCTAATCCAGGCAACATCTGATAAGCCATGTAAAGCAATCTATTTTGATCCATCTGTAGTATTCTCAACCAGTACCTTATAACATTTAACAACGAGTTTACAAATAACGGATATCTACCAAGATCACCATAAACCACTTTGTTTGGTGTTTTCACTGGCACTCCCAAGAATCGCTTACATGCTAATAAATGAATTTTTTCTACATTCTCTCGTCTATTCACACCCCAAATTTCAGATGCATACAACAGAACAGGCTGTACCTTTACATCAAATATTTTGAAAAATACTGCATATGACATTTCTTTATACTTTTGAAAAGCCTTCACAAGGCTCGTGGTTGCCCTTTTGCCTTTCACAACTAAGATGTTCGGTCACCCTTTTGGGACTTATCTTTGATGTGAATGTATACCCTAAATAACAGTATTCATTTACTACTTCTATTTCTTCATCTTCAAAAAACCAGCCTTTTCTGAACACCATTATTTTTGTCTTCTGCACATTAATTTTCAACTTCATTACCTGACAGCATGATTTAAGAATATTCAATTGATTTTGAAGTCCTATTGGAGTTGTTGATAATAAAGCAATATCATCGGCAAAAAGCAATATGAACAGTTCCATGCTACCTGGTATCAACTGAACCCCGAGAGAAAGAGAGAGAGAGTGTGTGTAAATGTGTGTCTGATTGATGTATCTATGAGTGTGTATATATACATCGGTTCAGTCTTCTTACAGATGTACTCACCACACAGTCAAAAACAGGCTGTCAGGAAGACAACATATCCATGCATCCATTAAAATCCAAGACCTAATTTCTTTCCTTTCCATAAGGAAACATACATCCAGTTTGTTAGCGAGTTAGTGTTTATGTACGTCACAGACCGAGAAAGAGGCACGGATATGGATACTAAAGGACAGACCGGGACAGAGAGAGGTGTGTGAACCATACTCACATACTCTCCCTCTCTCTCTCTCTCTCCAAAGATTCTTCTTCTTTCTTCTTCGTTTGTGGGCTGCAACTCCCACGTTCACTCGTGTGTACATGAATGGGCTTTTACGTGTATGACCGTTTTTACCACGCCATGTAGGCAGCCACACAAAGATATAGATTGTGTGTGTGTGTGTGTGTGTGTGTGTGTGTGTGTGTGTGTGTGTGTGACATTACTGACAACAGATGTGTAAAAATCTTGTCACCTCCCCTGTGTGTTGCACACTGTGAAGAAAGCCAACCAAGAAGAGATCTGGAAACAGGGGTGTTTTCTTCGGATCAGTTGCACTTTTATCACACACTGGTTAGACTTGCACCAAGTGTAATGCACTTTACGTTGTTTCTAGACTTTCCGAAGATATTTTCAGAAAGAGAGATGGTATTTCTGGTAAGGTTTTGTGTATGTTTGTGTGTGCATGGAATGACTGAAGTGAGAATGGATCAGGCAACACGACAAGTAAAGGGAAGGACAAAGGAAAAAGAGGAAAACGCGACAAGTTCAAAAGTTCAAAAGACCAACCTACCTCTGTGGTATATTGTGAAACGTAGACAATCTGTGAAACGTAGACAGTCTGTGAAACGTAGACAATCTGTGACCCGGAAGCAGTATTGAGGGAGATAACCAGACCAGGAGGGTGTTGATGCTGCACAGGCTAGTTCGTCTCAGGACTGCCGTGTCGGGGATTTTGTCCTGCCACCTGATGTGGAAGAGTCTGCGGAGACAGCTCAGGTGGAAGTGTTTGAGCTGTTTGGCGTGTCTGCTGTAGACAGTCCAGGTCTTGCTGGCATAAAGGACAAAGGTCAACTTTTTCTTAAAGCTGATCTAATATATCTATTCATATTCATAACCAAATATGGTTCCACTTGAGAGAGAGAGAGAGACAGAGACAGAGAGAGAGAGAGAGATGTTTGTGCAACTGATCTGTTGAAGAAAATAATAACAAACTAAATACCATTTCCTCCTACTCTCTGTATATAATGTCACAGGCAGTGGAGAGAAGGTATCTGTTTGACTGATTTCCATCACACTTCGTGAAATTAATGACCCGATCCTCATGGTTGCGATAAGATTTTCGTCATCCACATTGGAAAACAGAAAGGAAACTCTTTCATTATTTTTTAATGAGGGAACGATGATATTTTGTTCTGTGGATACCAGATCATTGAAGGCCAGAAACACTTGAGTCGAGTTTGACGAGCTTTTCATCCCCATAAGTCTTCTGTTCAGAACAGAACTGGGCTTGTTTCTTGGCATAGCTTTCGAAATATTTGTATTCGGTTTCATTTGGGTCCTTGATAATTTACAAGTGCTCCTGCCTCTGCTTCAAAGTTATCACATGCTCTGCTCCTCGGTATCTATGTGAACTTCTACATATAGATATACATTCCCTCCAGGACCATTGGATCCTCTGCTCACACCAGGCTCTTTCAGCTTCCTGCTTTCACACACAAACAGCATGGCCAACGAGCTTTTTCTTTCCCAGCAGCTGATCTCTGAAACTCTCTACCATACTCTCTCCGACACTCAGTCCCTTGAGCCTTTCAGGTCAGGCCTGAAGACATATCTCTTTACTCATTACGATGATTAAGGAGTAGCCCTCCTTTCCATTTAAGAATGTGCTCTTTCTATCCAGAATGATTTCTTGATTGTGATGTGTGTGCATGAGGACGGAGTGTGTGTCTTGTTGCATCTCTGTGTGTGTATGTTTGTGTGTGTGCATGTCCATGTGTGTTGTGTGTGCGTGCGTGCGTGCTTGCGCGTGTGTGTGTGTCTGTGCGCGTGCGTGGTCGTGCGTGCGTGCGTGTGAGCACCTATTTGTGTGTGTGTAAGAGAGAGAGAGAGAGAGAGTGTGTGTGTGTGTGTGTGTGTAATATGTTGTTACTTATCTTTTTTGCGTTATACACCATACCATATCATTGTTTCGTTGGTATTACTTTTGGAGTTATTGTAAAGCGCCTTGAGCATTGGAAGGTGCTATAAAAATTTCCATTATGATTATTATCACACAATCAACAGCAGAATGCATATCTGGACCAGAAAGTCTAAAACTCGCAATTTCCCATTGCACTCTCTCTCTATGTCTCTGTCTCTCTCTCTACTCCTTCTCTCTCTTTCTTTCTTCTTTCATCCATTCACTCTTTCTTTCTATTTCTCTTTTTAGTTATTTTATCGTTCTCCTTTCAGTCGGTTTTCTTTTTTTCTTTTCTTGGGTCATTTTCTTTCTTTCTATCTTTCATTTAACTGTTTCCTGTGTGCTTCTTTCCTTCTGCACGTGAGGTATAAAAGCTAACCCACATCATTCCCCTATGTGTATTTATCATTCTGTCTGTTCTTTCAATGTTTACATTAAACCTGGTGAAACAGAAGACCTTTCCGTGGTGATGAAGTCATTATCATCAGGGTATATCACTGTGAGAAAAAATTCAAGTGACAGTGATCCTGATTATTTGTGGAAAAGCATACCAGTGCCAGCTAAAAACGTGATCATGGTCAGTTACAAACGAAAGACGGAAGGGGAAGTAAATGTCGCACTGTTTGGTCATTCCAAGTATCAAAACCAGTCAGCCAATATTTTCATAAAGAAAAAGGAGATCTGGAGCACAGTTTCACCTGATTCTGATTTTGCCCACATATTTAATTTCACACAAATCAGTGTTCAGCTCAAGAGAAAGTCGTGTGATAGCACACATTGCTTCAGACTTTTCTTTTCATTTTTTTCTGATGATAAACTGCCTCTCAAGACATTGGATGGTTTTTGGAACTGTTCTGTGGAGCATTACACCCAGTTCCATCACCACCTGGCGTGTAACCTGAAGACAGAGTGTGAAGATGGACGGGATGAAACAGGTCAGTGTCCCTACAGCAGTCCTCAGTGTCATGGAAAGCTAGCATTATGTAACCGTTGCTACACAATAGTTGACAGTCTTCGTGGATTTGTCAGTGATGAAACAGATCATAATAAGAGAGCTGACGACTACTGTAATTCATTAGGGGGCAAGCTACGTATACCGGTGTGTACCAATAACGTTTTTGTTACAATATTAAACAGGGCAAAGATACATCCAGACAGGTTGAGACGCCTTTGGACTGGCCTGTTTATTGATGATAGATCGTTACCGAGTATGTACATATATAGTGTGTCACGTGACGATATGACTGTCATTCATCATTCTTTTGGTTTTAAATTTGCACACTTGTTAAAATCGAAGAGATGTCTTTTTACTAAGGGTAGGTCATCAGTCTTAACTGATGACTTTTGCACATCTCGTAGACGTACAGCATATTCCCTTGGAGCGTTTTGTGAATTCATGGAAAATCAGACTGAGAAAATCCTTCATCATTCAAAGACGATTCCTTTGAGCAGCACAGAGTTTTCACTGCCCATGGGACGTCAGTCTATGACGATGTGCCATGATGGTCAAGTAACACATACATTTCTTCTGTGTGGTTCCAACCCGTATAAACTATGTGGTCAAAAGCAGACGTCTTGTAGTTTTACTAGCAGTCTGTCATACATAGAAAAGTTTCGTTCGTCAGGATACCATGTAATTTCAGTCCCGGTATTTACATGTAATGAAAAGTTCACAATGTTCTCTTATAGTTCGGTGTGTGATTTCATAGCCGACTGCCAGGACAGGACCGATGAATCCTTCTGTAAGCATCCTCTTTGTGTCAACACGTTTAGCTGTGCTGATATGCAATGTGTGTCCTTTGACAAGATATGTGATTATTCCTTCCACTGTGAAGACAAATCTGATGAAACGAATTGTGAAAATTTTAGATCCAGAAAAAGATCACAGCCAAGTATTCCATCGCCTGCTCTGGTTACTTTTGATGGTGTCAAATACTTCATCTCCACCCCAATGAATTCCACTGAGGCCTGTCCTGATACCCACTATCGTTGTCCTGGTCAGCTCAATGACTGTCTGCCTGTCTACACACGATGCAACGGAATGTACGATTGTATTGACCACCAGGATGAAGAGGGGTGTGAGGAAATGAAATGTCCAGGACTTTTTCGATGCAGAGTTTCAACAATATGTTTGCACAAAGACTTCATATGTGATGGCTGGCCTCACTGTCCAATGAAAGATGACGAATTATTGTGTGACATAAGATGTCCTGTGAACTGTCTGTGTCAAGGTCACACATTTCTGTGTCATTACCCTTTCTCTGCAGGGCTCTTTCCTCAGCTCCGTTACTTGGATGCTACAGGTTCAGGAATGACGTTGTCTGACGTCAGTAACAACACTCTCCTCATTGGCGTGGTTTTTGCACACTGTTCTATTACCTTCTTGTCGAAATCAAATTTAGCAAATTTAAGGTTTCTTGATCTCAGTGGTAACAAACTGCAGAATATCAACCTGACTTCTTTTCTCAACTTAGAAAATCTCCAAGCAGTGTCTCTGTCTCACAATCCTCTGATTTCCCTCCACAGTAGTTTATCATCTGTCAACCAACATAGTGCACTCACCGTGGTTGATCTGTCACACACCACACTGACAGTGTTAGACACTACAGTCTTCTCCCTGTTTCCACGCATACAGAAACTGAATTTAACTTTCACTTCAGTTCGTACTATTAGCCCTGCTGGGTTTCACTTCATACCACAGTTAACTGAACTTTACATGGATGGCAGTCCTGTGAAAACGTTTCCACCTGATGTATTTAAAGACCTTTCCAGTCTCAAATTTATATCCACACTAAACTATAAACTCTGCTGTAGTGAAATACTCCCACATCAGTTTGATGACTCTTCATGCATTGCACCAAGAGATGAAATTTCTTCATGTGAAGATTTGTTGAGATCATGGACATATCGAGTGTTTTTGTGGCTGATCGCTTGTCTGTCAGTGACTGGTAACGTCTTCTGTTGCTGTGCACGTTTGTTTATGAAACGTATGGCATCTTCAAGTGGCTTTGGTGTGTTTGTCACCAACCTTACAGTGGCTGATTTTCTGATGGGTGTCTACATCACTGCTATTGGGGTGGCTGATGAAAGGTACCGTGGACAATACCTTCACAATGATGACAAATGGAAAAACAGTGTGACCTGTAAAACAGCTGGCTTTTTATCTCTGTTGTCCAGTGAGGTGTCAGCTTTGATAATATGGTTCATTACTCTGGATCGTTTTCTTGTTCTTCGCTTTCCTTTCAGCACCATGAGGTTTGACCAGACATCAGCAGCAGTGGCCTGCCTGTTGACATGGCTGGTTGGTTTGGCATTAGCTTCGTTACCGTTACTTCCGATGACGTCACATTGGGAATTTTACAGCCAGACAGGTATTTGCGTCCCTTTGCCAGTCACAAGACAAAACTTTAAGGGAAGATATTATTCTTTCTGTGTTTTGATAATCCTTAATTTTATTGTATTCTTATTCATCTCTGCTGGCCAGGCTTTTATTTATTGGTCCATACAGGACAATGCTTTAAAATCTAATTCTACAAAAGTGTCACAGGACATGACCATAGCACGACGGCTGATCACTATTGCAGTGACAGATTTTATGTGCTGGTTTCCCATTGGTTTGTGTGGGATACTGGCATTGGCTGGTGTTCCCATACCTGGAGAAGTGAATGTGGCCCTGGCTATATTTGTTTTACCTTTGAACTCAGCAATAAATCCTTTCATGTATACATTCAATGCTTTGGCGGAAAAGAGAAGAAAGAATATGGAAGGAAACCTTCTAAAATGGCTGGATTGTAATGCAGATTTGATTGTTAATGACACCCTATGCTTGAAGTAGTTTTCCGATTTCCAATCCTTTTTTCTCAAGAGTTACATAACATAACATTTAATGTGTGTCTGTCTTAGATGAGAAAGAAAGAAAGAGTGTGTGCGTGTGTGTGGGTGTGCAGAAATGATCGTTCGATTTTGTGACTTACATTTGCATGTGTTAGTACATGAGTGATACAGAAATTTTTAAAAACACATGTAGGATATGACTTTAAGATATATATCTATATATATATATATATATGTGTGTGTGTGTGTGTGTGTGTGTGTGTGTGTGTGTGTAGTAAAACATACACGCGGGTCAATAAATGCAGTGTGGTAAGTGTGGGGTCTGAGGGGGAGCAGGAGTGGTCCTTGCCCAGAGTTCTACTTTTGGATAAGTCTGCTGCAGAACTTCAGGGTGGAGAACAATCATTAGACGACACTTACCATCTGTACGTCAGAACTGTGTCTGCTTTTTTTCCGAGTTCATATCCGGCTGGTCAAGATCTACCCCCTTCCGCCAGTTGGAAATGAACCTCCTTGCCACCCGTTTAATCAAGCTGTTGGAAAAGGTAAGGGGTCGTCCTGGGTTAGCCTTTACTGACCTCCCCTCCTGTACTACCACGACAAATTTATGGGGGCAAAGGTGGGGTTGTTCTTCTGTGATAGAATGTATTGAAGTTACTCCCCACTGATGTATGACCAGGTAAAGACAGGTAATGAATGAAAGGACAGGCAGACAGACAGATAGATAGATAGACAGATTGATTCATAAGTCCAGCATATGAAAAGCAGTTGGTAGGAGAATCTCAAGGTCATCCCAAATTCGCATTTTCTTGGTCTTTGTTCTAGGTCTATGTTTTCTATGATTGATGTTCTCCTAGGTCTTTGTTCCTCAGTGTATTTGTTCCCTTTGGTCTATGTTCCTCCAGGTAAATGGACACTGTTGACCAGAAACCCAAAGTGTTCAGACTGCGTTAATTTGTCACGTTTTTGCATTGTCGTGTCTTGGTAGGTTTTAGACGGTTGCCTGACCACTGTTGACAATTGCTTATCACTAACAGTGTTAAAAATGCACTACTTTGTTAGGGTTACGCAGTATTATAAATTCTGGACATTATTTGACCATTAGCTCACCATGGCTGACCTGCTGATCATTGTTGACCATTACTGACCACTTTGCAAAAGTGATCAGATTGCGTTGTTTTGTCATGTTTGTCCATATCTATAATGCCTTAGGTTTTTTACCCCTAACTGACCACTAACACTGTCAGTGTGGTGTGTGACAGATCAACCACGGTGAGTGCACTGTGTTGGTTGACAGAGGAGAGACTACTGTGGAGGGAAATCAGAGGATTGTGAGACAGAGACACTGCTTGGAGATTTTCTAAGTTGAGAAAAGAAGTCAGGTTGATATTCTGCAGTTTGTTACCACTGAGATCAAGAAACCTTAAATTTGCTAATTTTTAATTTGACAAGAAGGTAATAGAACAGTGAGCAAAAACCACGCCAATGAGGAGAGTGTTGTTACTGACGTCAGACAACGTCATTCCGGAACCTGTAGCATCCAAGTAACGGAGCTGAGGAAAGAGCCCTGCAGAGAAAGGGTAATGACACAGAAATGTGTGACCTTGACACAGACAGTTCACAGGGCATGCTATGTCACACGTTAATTCGTCATCTTTCATTGGACAGTGAGGCCAGCCATCACATATGAAGTCTTTGTGCAAACATATTGTTGAAAATCTGCATCGAAAAAGTCCTGGGCATTTCATTTCCTCACACCCCTCTTCATCCTGGTGGTCAATACAATCGTACATTCCGTTGCATCGTGTGTAGACAGGCAGACAGTCATTGAGCTCACCAGGACAACGAAAGGCAAGACTCAGTGGAATTCATTGTGGAGGAGATGAAGTATTTCACACCACCAAAAGTAACCACAGCTGGTGATGGAATATTTGCCTGCAGTTTTTTTCTGGATCTAAATTTTTCACAGTACTTTTCATCATATTTGTCTTCACAGTGGAAGGAATAATCACAGATCTTGTCAGAAGACACGCATTGCTTATCAGCACAACTAAACATGTTGACACAAAGAGAATACTTACAGAAGGAATCATCACTCCTGTCTTAGCAGTCAGCTATGAAATCACACACCAGGCTATAAGACAACATTGTGAATTTCTCATGGCATGTGAATACGGGGACCAAAATCGCATGGTGTCCTGACGAACGAAACCTGTGTTCAAACAGCTGATTGCCGGATAAAGTGCAAGGAGACAGGCGCTCTTCACCACACAGTTTATACGGGTTGGAACCACACAGAAGAAATGTATGTGTTACTTGACCATCATGGCACATCGTCATAGACTGACGTCCCATGGGCAGTGAAAACTCTGTGCTGCTCAAAGGAATTTTTTTGAATGATGAAGGGATTTCCAAGTCTGATTTTTCGTGAATTCACAAAATGCTCCAAAGGAATATGATGCACGTCTATTATATGTGCGATATTCACCAATTAAAACTGATGACTGACCACTAGTATAAAGACATCTCTTCAACTGTAAATTGAATTTAAAATTAAAACCAAAAGAATGATGACTGACAGTTCTATCTTGATGCAACACACTGTATATGCACGTACTTGGTAACGATCTGTCATCAGTAAATAAGCCAGTCCAAAAGTACGTCAACCTCCCTGGATGTATTTTTGTTGTTTTTGTTTTTTGTTTTTTCAACATAGTTACAAAAACCTTATTGGCACACAGCAGTAAACGCAGCTTGCCCCCTAATGAATTACAGTAGTCGTCAGCTCTCTTATTGTGATCTGTTTCATCACTAGCAAATCCACGAAGACTGTCAACTATTGTGTAGCAACGGTTACATAATGCTATCTTTCCATGGCACTGAGGACTGCTGTAGGGACACTGACCTGTTTCATCCTGTCCATCTTCACACTCTGTCTTCAGGTTACACGCCAGGTGGTGATGGATGCAAGAGTAAATCTCTACGAACAGATCCAAAACCCATCCAATGCATTGAGAGGCAGTTTACCCTCAGAAGAAAAAAAATTTGAAGTAATATGTGCTATCACACGACTTTCTCTTGACACGAACACTGATTTGTATGAAATTAAACAGGTGGGCAAAATCAGACTCTGGCGAAACTGTATCCAGATTGCCTTTTTCTTTTCATTGAAAGTATTGACTTTCTCGTTATAAAATCTGGAATGAGAAAATAGTTCGACATTTACTTCCCCTTCTGTCTTATGATTGTAACTGACCATGATCACGTTTTTAGCTGGCACTGGTATGCTTTTCCACAAATAATCAGGATCACTGTCACTTAGATTTTTTTTCACAGTGATATACCCTGATGATAATGACGTCATCATCACAGAACGATGTTCTGTTTTACCAGGTTTAATGTAACCATCAAATAAGAGACCAAAATAATAAATAAAGGTAGAAATTAATCGGGAAGCATTTATGGGTCAAGCGCAGATGCAAAGAAGCATTCAAGAAAGGGTTAAATGAAACATAGAAAGTTAAGAAATGATTCAAGAAAACACAAAAGACCAAAAGACTTAATGAATCACACACACACACACACACACACACACACACACACACACACACACAGAGTGCTCAGAACTCAACTCAAAATGTTTTTATTCAAAGATTTGGGGCCTATTCTTCCAGTACATCAGTTATAATAGCACCCATATATTTAATGGAAAGAGGAGAAAGAGCGAAGAACAAAATGTTCGTGCAGAAGGACAGATATGAATAAGAACACACACACACACACACACACACACACACACACACACACACACACACACACACACACACACACACACACACATTGACAGATGGATAGTAGAGTGAGAGGGAGAGAAAGGAGTGGACAGAGAGAGGGGGGGCAGGGAGAGAAATATGTCATCAGTATCGGTAACCCTATGACTAAAGCCACATTGTTGTTGTTACTGTCAAATCAACGTATGGCAGTTGCAATTAATACGACAATGACTACTACCAACACAAGTATCACTTGTACAACTGCTATTGTAACCACCATGATAGAATTAAATGAATACATTCATGCATGCACACAAATTATAAGAAAATGAAAGAAATGCAAACAAGAAAGCAAAATAAATGTAAAGGAAAAGAAGAAAGAAAAAAAAAGAACAAGGAGAAAAGGTGACAACGGATCCAGTGAGTGACATAAAAATTTCCTCATTGTTACTGCCAACGATAGTTTCTATATCTTAGTCATTTACGGTTGGAAGGATTGAAGATATTTATGGAGATCTGATTTAAAAATAGTGTGTAGGTAGTGGGTTCCTCATGGATGCACCTTGAAGCATGAGGCTTGGGTAAGTAGATGTAGATATTGTGGTGCCGAGTTAATGTGCACTTTGTACATGAGTAACGCTTTGTTGAATACTAACTGTTTTTGCAATGGAGGGATGTTTAATTTGCCTTGTTTTTCTGAAGCTGACATTGAAGGATCTGATGAAATCATTTTGGCTGCTCTCTTGTGGAGGGAATTTAGCTTTTTGAGATGAACATCTGCAACGCAGCTCTAGACTTTAGATGCGTAATCAATGTGAGAAAGACAGTGAGTGTGGAAGAACATTTTATGAGCATCACTGTCTATGGAAGGCTAGAGCTGATAATGTAAAATAAAGACTGCTTACCAACGCAGAGAGAGAGAGAGAGAGAGAGAATGCAATGGAAAATTCTGAGTTTCTTGGCATTCTGATCCAGATACAACAGTTGATCAAATCAATAACCAATGGCCCAAATGAAACTAAACACAGGTCTTCCGAAACCTATGTGAAGGAACAGCTCAGTTGATACTGAAAAATAGTGTTCTGAGCAGAACAGTCATGAGAGATGATAAAAAGAAGTGTGGCAATGTGTAGTTCTAAACTGACACACAGTGAAACTGCTATGAAAGGTGTGCATGATGACCTTTTTCATGTACATTACAAGAGTGCAGTCCATCAAACTAGGTTTTTCTGGCCTTCAGTGGCCTGGTAACCACAGAAGGAAATATCCAAGTGTGGTTGAAATGTTGGGAGAGGTGCACAGCATCAAAAGCTCCAACGGAAATAGTTTGAAACAGTTTTCACTTGAAATGCTGTGAGCTGACTATTTTTCTGTTGAAGAAAGAGGATGGAAAATCATTATCTTAGTTGCGGTGCAGCATCGTACAATGTTTTTGCAGGCAATAGCACACCAGAGATAAAACTGTACAATGTATTACCTAAACATTATGGGAAGATTTCTTCTTAGTGTAAGGTTTTACATACTTTGTTTTCTCTGATCAGCGTAGGTATATTTTGGCATAGATAATGCCACTCTGCTCCATATCACCCTGCAGGAAACCCAGTGGAAAGATAAAACAGAACGCTGATTTCCATGCTCAGGTGTCTACAAGATCCACAGAAATTGGGTTGGAGAATATTTTTATAGCTGTCGTCTAATCCTACAACTCAACGATTCATGAAAGTGCTGGACTCAGTCCAGTGGAGTGATGGCCTAGAGGTAACGCGTCCAGCTAGGAAGCGAGAGAATCTGAGCGGGCTGGTTCGAATCACGGCTCAGCCGCCGATATTTTCTCCCCCTCCACTAGACCTTGAGTGGTGGTCTGGACGCTAGTCATTCGGATGAGACGATAAACCGAGGTCCCGTGTGCAGCACGCACTTAGCGCACGTAAAAGAACCCACGGTAACAAAAGGGTTATTCCTGGCAAATTCTGTAGAAAAATCCACGTCAATAGGAAAAACAACTAAAACTGCACGCAGGAAAAATACAAAAAATGGGTGGAGCAGCCCGAATTTCACACAGAGAAATCTGTTGTGATAAAAAGAAATACAAAATACTATCTTTTCTCCAGCATACATCCACCTTTAACAGGTGATCCTGCACTTGGGATTGAATGAGGAAAGACTCAAACTGACAGTCCTTAACAGCACGTACGGAAAATGAGACAGTGTAAAAGCTGTCCAATTTCAATGGTTACTCCTTGAACAACTGAACTGATCTGGCGTGGTAAAGCAACATGCAAAGTGGACCAGACCCCACCCTGTGAAACACAGTCAAGCAGAAAAATTCCTTTTCCAGCTCACTAGACATTGTCCAAATCAGGCATAATGGACCCAGTCTGTTCAGAGCCAAGATTTCTCCGTTGTGCAAACTGTGTTTTTTGCCCAGCAGTCCGGGTCAAGCGACGAAAGAAATAGTCGCAGTCACGAAAAAGCAATTCATTGCGATTAGATTTTTCGTCACGTGACCCAGGTAAAGTGTCTGAACTTTCCTTATCCTTCACAAGTTTCCTTTCCTCCAACAAGGTCAGCAAAAAACTAATCCCATCTGTGAGGATTGGTCATTCATTTTCACAAAGAGTGAAGAAAATCAATCAAACCTTATCTCTGATGCCTGTGATAAAATAGCAAGGGAAGTGGGAGGAAATGGTGTGTTAATATTGGTGTGTTAATATTGGGGGGAAATGGTGTGTTAATATTTGGGGGAAATGGTGTGTTAATATTGGGGAAATGGTGTAATAATATTGGGGGGGGGAAATGGTGTGTTAATATTTGGGGGAAGTGGTGTGTTAATATTGGGGGGAAATGGTGTGTTAATACAGGGGGAAATGGTGTGTTAATATTGGGAAATGGTGTGTTAATATGTTACAAATCAGTTTTAATCTCTCTCTCTCAAAGCTGGTGCAGAGTAAAACAGCATGTTGAGTGCACAATATTTCTCTTCTTTCACCAACAACACAGTTACAACTGTTGTCACGTCCAGCCTTGAGTTTCCAAGGAAACGTCTGTGCACGCTTTCATGGACCCGGGCAGCCGGCAGGGACAAATCCTAAGGCTTTAGCATGGCTAGATGCTTTATGGTAACGTCCACTTGCTCAAGTATTGTATCTGCTGTTAAGCTGACTTCTTTCACTGTCTGATTGCTTTGCTGTCCTTTTCTGTCCGTTAACTTACTCAGTACGGCCAGTCCTCTCTTCTCCTCTACACAGACCCCTCGGATGTCCAGTGGGTGTCTGAATGACCCAACCTTTAGCTTCCGTCGTCAGAATTGTGGTATTCTTTGTCAACATTCACCTCTTCAGTATAAGAGCCTTCCACTTGCAATATTTTGATGGTGGTAATTGGGGTGAAACGCTGTTAACGTCGTCTCTTTCGCATTTCGTATGGAGAGAGTTAACGTCCTCTAACATATTGGTCTGGTTATCTCCCTCAATACTGCTTCCGGGTCACAGACTCTCTGCTTTTCAACATTTACTGAAGAGGTAGGTTGGTCTTTCGAACTTCCTTTGTTACTGCCTTCAGTTCCTAAGACAGTGGGCCTACACGTTCAGCCAGCTACAAACTTAAGACAGTTGCTGAACGCGATCTCGTGTTTTCCCATTTTTCTTTGTCCTTCCCTTTACTTGTGTTGCCTGATCCATTCTCACTTCAGTCATTCCATGCACACACAAACATACACAAAACCTTACCAGAAACACTATCTCTCTTTCTGAAAATATCTTCGGAAAGTCTAGAAACAACGCAAAGTGCAGTACACTTGGTGCAAGTCTAACCAGTGTGTGATAAAAGTGAAACTGATCCGAAGAAAACACCCCTGTTTCCAGATCTCTTCTTGGTTGGCTTTCTTCACAGTGTGCAACACACAGGGGAGGTGACAAGATTTTTACACATCTGTTGTCACATACACACACACACACACACACACACACACACACACACGAGCGCGCGCACGCACGTGCACGCACGCGCACGCACACACTCACACACCACATACTGCTGTTGAAAACATATAAATCTATGTGGAGGTTGTGAGTGTGTGCGTGTGTGTGTGTGTGTGTGTGTGCGTGTGTGTGAGTGTGTGTGAGTGTGTGTGTGTGTGTGTTATGCGTTGCGTGTGCGTGTGTGTTTTGTTACGTCCTGGCCAATACAATGGTCACACACAAGGAGAATCATGAAATGGGGCCGTCATGACAGAGGCAGTTCAGAGGGTATGTTACGTCCAGGCCAATACAATGGTCACACACAAGGAGAATCATGAAATGGGGCCGTCATGACAGAGGCAGTTCAGAGGGTATGTTACGTCCAGGCCAATACAATGGTCACACACAAGGAGAATCATGAAATGGGGCCTTCATGACAAGAATACAGCCTGCAGGTGAAGAAACAGAACACACCACACTCCCTTTCTCTGTCTCTGTACAAAAGTTACCACTGCTGACGGAACTGTTCAGTTTCTGAAAATTGACTTTCTGCTGTTGATTTTTGAGGTCGACGAAACATTGCACGCAGGACTATTTTATTATCATCTTTTATGTTTGTAATGTTTTGTATCATGTGTATGCCAAAGTCAATACTCCAGTTGTTTAAATCCTTATTCTTTTAGGAAATAATAAATTTTGTTCAGTGATGATTTGCTTGCAGGTCACTGTAAGTAAATAAACCAATACAATGGTAGAAGTCCACCTCAAAGATGCTTAACCAGTTCCTACAGTAACTTTCTAATAACACAGTAGATTCATCTCCATAACTTGTGTATTCAAGGATCCAGAGGAATTGGTTTTGTTGGACTCGCAAACCAGTTTACAAAAACTGTCTTGAGAAACCCCAAACAGATATAACTGGCCAGTCAACTGTGTTCTCACCTTTTCAGACACTTTTGGTTCGGTGACTCTTTGGAGAGTGACTTCATAGCTGACACATGCACTGACAAGGGGACAGAAGAAGCGAGGAACGTTCGGGAGCACGTTTGTGACTTACTGAACCAGATCCTGGTCCACACGTCCTGTCCACTTGGATGTCACTGGTTTGTGGACTGAAGTACTGTCTCCTGTTTGTCAGTGCTGGCACACCCACACCTCAGTGGAGCATGAACAACACACACATGTTCACCACAGCTGGTCCCCTGAAGATCAACGACACGTGTCCAGGTGTAGAATACCTCATAAACCAAAACAACACAAACACCACCATCCTGCAGGTCAGTGTGTCAGACTGTGAGAATAACTTGCCGGAATACACAGCACACCAGGGGGTGATATACGGGGTGTGTGGTGGTTTCACCACTTTCTGTAAACTGCACGTGGTGGCTCCACGGGGTATGCATGCACGTGCTCTTGTCCAACGGCTGACGTACTGGTGTGATTCCGCACACTGGATAACTGAAATATGGAATGGTCAAGAGAATTTATACGAATTAAAATGCAGTTATCACACTCTTAAAGAAATATTTGTTCTATCACCAATACATAGTATGTGAATTCTACACAGACACAAGCCTCTGAGTTACACGTCCGGTTGGGACTCGGTGCCATTAAGATACAGCATGTTCCGTAAATGGTCAGATAGTATCATGATTTACAATATCAATCACTTTATGTTCAATGATTGGTACACACCAACGAGGCTTGTGGTACCATACTGTGACTTTCGTCCTATAGGAATGTGGTGCCCAACCAGTTTCAGTTACTCAAAAATGTGTGAAGTACAGTCACAGTCCCATGAAACGTTCCATTCACTTCAGTTACTTGCTAACTTACACCTCACCAAATCCATCTTGAATCACACAAGACAGTCTTTATTGGCTCGATCAGACAATCACGTAACACATGTATTTTTATTATGTGACTTATAGAGCCACTGTCAGCAGCTAAAACATTTCGTTGTCATGAACGTGAGCCACTCACAAAAGCCTGATGTTTTTCTTCCTGGAAGAATTACACATACCAAAGCCATGTTTACATGTGATGATGGGGTCACTACAGTGGATCACACTCTTGTGTGTGACTTCAGACAGGATTGTCCTGATAGCAGTGATGAGTCATTCTGTGAACATCCTTCATGTCCTGGTTTTCTGTGCTCTAATGGTCAATGTGTATTGTTCAGCCAACGTTGCAACCATTACTCAGATTGTGTGGACGACTCTGATGAGGTTGGGCATCCTGATGACCATACCTACCTGGCTCCTGTCAAAGAAGAAGATGAAGAGCAACAGTTTCATGTGACTCTGGGTGGAATAGGCTACTTCACTCAGCAGGTGATGACAGCTGAAGAATCGTGTCCTTCCAGTCAATATCACTGTAAAAATGAGTGGTTGTATTGTCTGCCTGTCTACACTTGATGTAATGGATATTTTGACTGTGTTTATGGAGAAGAGGAACAAGGTTGTGAATCAGCAACGTGTCCTGGTTTCCACCGATGTCGAGGTTCCAGAGTTTGTGTGCACGGCGATCATCTGTGTGATGGCTGGGGTAAGTGTGATGATGAACTGATGTGTGACAGGACCTGTCCTGAGCCTTGTCTGTGTCAAGGTCATGTTTTCCTGTGTAACAGTTCATTTTCTTCTGACCTGTTTCCTGAACTGCGATACTTGGATGCAACAGGATCCAACATGTCACTGACTGATTTAAATAAAAATACACATACGGTCCATTTGATTCTGTCCCAGTGTTTCCCCTCTAACATTTCACGAGTTAAATTTATCAGCTTGGAGTGTGTTGATCTTTGTAATAACTACTTGAGGAGTGTAGACATGTCTGTCTTTCACGAGATGCCAAATTTAAGAATTCTGTCCATACAAAACAATTTTCTCGGCAAACTGACGAGTAAAGAGACAATGTATGTTCGGTATGAATTGAGACATGTAGACATATCAAAAACACATATCAATATTTTCATTAGTGAGTTATCAATATATTTACCTCACGTTCGTGTTTTGAATACATCATTTTGTGGTGTTGAAATCATTAGACAAACAGGCTTAAAGAACATGTGAAAGCTTCAAGAGCTTGATATAGTGGGGAATTATGTCAGTAAATTTGCGTTTGATTTCTCATCAGGGTCAAAACATTTAAAACGTATCTTTTCTTCAAACTATAGGTTTTGTTGTACAAATGTACTTCCTAAACACTCACGTGAAATAAAGTGTTCTGCTCCTCACACTGTATTCTCTCCTTGTACAACACTGATTCCAACAGGACTGTACGAAATTTTCTTTTGGGTCATTGCCTTCTCTGCCGTTATAGGGAATCTTGTCTGTATCATAACTTCTCCTGCAGTGAAGAAGGTGTTTGAAAGCAATTTTCTGATGGCCATTGTCCATTTGCAGTTGGCGAATATATGTATGGGAAATCACGTAGTTATTGTTTTGGTAGCAAACCGCGTACTTCATGGACAATACATTCAGGCTGAAAAAACGTGGACAAATAGTCCTGTTTGCAAGGTGGCTGGATTTCTGGCAGTATCAATGTTGATCATCTGGTTGACATTATTGTCCTTTGTTTCCCCGAAAATGCTTGGGAATTTAATGATGGAGTCTCCCGTCGGACCAATGGATGAGTAGGCAGGCAGGCTTATTTGTCAGTGTGTGTCCTGATATGGGAGAAGAGGCTGATTCTGGATGTGCAGCACTTCCCACAGGTGTTGCAAGGGAAAACGTCTCCAGAACTTGAGCCCTGCTTCCTTCGCTCATGCTTCTCTTTAATGGCCAGCGTTCTCTTGTTTTCAAACATCTTTATGCCACTAGAGCACAGCGTCCTCCAGCGAGAGCGGTCAAGAGCATCAGTTTCCCAGGAAGCGATGTCTTTGTCATAGGCTTTGAGGTTCGTCTTCAAGGTGTCCTTGAAGTGCTTGCATGGTCTTACAAGTTCGCCGTGGTCTTCCTTCTGCCATACAGTAGCATCTTCGGGATTCTGCTGTTTGTCATGCGGACAACGTGTCCTGTCCAGTGTAGCTGGCACTGGATCAGCAGGCTTTCGTTGCTAGGCATTTAATAAACCCTCAACAACTACATTATGTACAGTTATCTAGTTTGTCGGAATCTTGTTTGCATTAATTCCGTTTCTTCCTGAACTCTCACACCTGGGACTTACTGGTCAGTCTGGTCTGTGTCGTCTGGCTTCATCCCAGACAAGATTTCAAGTGATTTACAGTTCTTGTGGGAATCAATTCTACATTGTGCACGACTATTGTAGCTGGCCTGGCTCTCACACCGAAATACAGAATAGCGCTGAACCCCACACGGAGACCAGTGTATTCTTCAGTCCACGTGATGGGAAAAGTGACTGTGACAGATGCCGTTTGCTGGCTTGCATTCGGACTGGTTACGGTGATGAATTCACATGGTGTTGCTGGTTTGGATCAGATGCATGACACCATGGTTGTATTTGTGTTACCATTCAACTCTGCTCTCAACCCACTTCTTTTCATGTGGACTATCAAAACTCAGTGGGGGCAGCAAGAACGGGAAGAAAAAATAATGACTATGTTAAAATCACGACTAACCAATTCAGAAAAAAAGAATATTCGTGCATTTGTTTGATATGATTACAATATGAACCACTTTTAAGTAATGAAGAGATTTTTGTCTACATTTAATAATAAAGTGTGTGTGTGTGAGTGTGAGTGAGGGAGTGAGTGAGTGAGTGAGTGTGTGTGTGTGTGTGTGTGTGTGTGTGTGTGTGTGTGTGTGTGTGTGTAACACAGTTTCCGGTGTGAATGTGGGGATGGATGTACAAATGCTTCCTTACACACTAAGGAATACTCAGAGCCAGTGCTTGAAAAACGACGAATGATTGTCATGAAAGATTTGTATTTACGCACTGTCACTCGCTTCCACCCGACCCCTTAAAGTTGAAGTATCAGGCAATCATAAGAAAGGACGGCTGAAACCAACGTGTCAGAACTTTCAACGGTGATAACAAATGAATATGATATTCGCATTAAAACATACTTTTTCGCTCATTATTTAGTACCGTAACAGTCTGTTCGTTCTTGTGCAAAAGAAAGGTAATTTTGTTCACTATTCCTGTACTCATGTGTGTACAAAAATGTGAATCTGTGAATATATTCAACTGGAATTGTGTCTGAAATTGCAAACGTCAGACCTTAAAATCAGCCACTACAACATAAAGAAAATAAAGAATGCCGCAAATATGATCAAAGAGAAAACTTCCTACCAAAAATTCAAGTTTCGGAATCTATGCCGACGAAGGAACCAGGCTGAAAATAGGTGCATAGTGAGTCTCATCTGAGAGCTGACCAATACTTCCACGACTCACTTCGGTAATGAAAACACGATTCATTGACATATGTAGGCTGATGGTGATAGCGATTCTTTAACACCTGTTTACGCATTGGATGGACGATTGCACGAGCGCAGTATGTCGAACTCTCGTTGTCATACCCACAACAAAAAGACTCAGAGTCAAACTGCTGAAGTATGATTGTGATAAAGTATGAATGCGCTGTGCATGAAGCACACAGACACAAACACACGAATGCCAGGCATACATCACACACAGACACATCACACCCATGACGTGTACACATCTATGTTACGTAACTCTTGCAGAAAGAAAAGGACTGCAAATCTGAAAACTACTGCAAGCAAGGGGTGCAACTAACAGCCAAATCTACATTACTATCCAGCCATTTTAGAAGTTTTGCATCTGCAGATTTCTTTCTTTTTTCTGCCAAAGTATTGAACGTATACATAAAAGGATTCATAGCTGAGTTCAAAGGCAAAACAAATATAGCCAGGGCCACATTCACTTCTCCAGGTATGGGAACACCAGCCAATGCCAGTATCCCACACAAACCAATGGGAAACCAGCACATGAAATCTGTTACTGCAATAGTGATCAGACGTCGTGCTATGGTCATGTCCTGTGACACTTTTGTAGAATTGGATTTTAAAGCATTGTCCTGTATTGACCAATAGATGAAAGCCTGACCAGCAGAGATAGATAAGAATACAATAAAATTAAGGATTATTAAAACACAGAAAGAATAATATCTTCCTTTGAAATCCTGTCTTGTCACTGTCAAAGGGACACAAATACCTGTCTGGCTGTAAAATTCCCAATGTGACGTCATCGGGAGTAACGGTAACAAGGCTAATACCAAACCAACCAGCCATGTCAACAGGCAGGCCACTGCTGCTGATGTCTGGTCAAACCTCATGGTGCTGAAAGGAAAGTGAAGAACAAGAAAACGATCCAGAGTAATGAACCATATGATCAAAGCTGACACCTCACTGGACAACAGAGATAAAAAGCCAGCTGTTTTACAGGTCACACTACTTTTCCATTTGTCATCATTGTGAAGGTATTGTCCACGATACCCTTCATCAGCCACCCCAATAGCAGTGATGTAGACACCCATCAGAAAATCAGCCACTGTAAGGTTGGTGACAAACACACCAAAGCCACTTGAAGATGCCATACGTTTCATAAACAAACGTGCACAGCAACAGAAGACGTTACCAGTCACTGACAGACAAGCGATCAGCCACAAAAACACTCGGTATGTCCATGATCTCAACAAATCTTTACATGAAGAAATTTCATCTCTTGGTGCAATGCATGAAGAGTCATCAAACTGATGTGGGAGTATTTCACGACAACAGAGTTTATAGTTCTGTGTGGATATGAATTGGAGACTGGAAAGGTCTTTAAATACGTCAGGTGGAAACGTTTTCACAGGACTGCCATCCAAGTAAAGTTCAGTTAACTGTGGTATGAAGTGTAACCCAGCAGGGCTAATTGTACGAACTGAAGTGAAAGTTAAATTCAGTTTCTGTATGCATGGAAACAGGGAGAAGACTGTAGTGTCTAACACTGTCAGTGTGGTGTGTGACAGATCAACCATGGTGAGTGCACCATGTTGGTTGACAGATGATAAACTATTGTGGAGGGAAATCAGAGGATTGTGAGACAGGGACACTGCTTGGAGATTTTCTAAGTTGAGAAAAGAAGTCAGGTTGATATTCTGCAGTTTGTTACCGCTGAGATCAAGAAACCTTAAATTTGCTAAATTTGATTTCGACATGAAGGAAATAGAACAGTGTGCAAAAACCACGCCAATGAGGAGAGTGTTGTTACTGACGTCAGACAACGTCATTCCTGAACCTGTAGCATCCAAGTAACGGAGCTGAGGAAAGAGCCCTGCAGAGAAAGGGTAATGACACAGAAATGTGTGACCTTGACACAGACAGTTCACAGGACATCTTATGTCACACGATAATTCGTCATCTTTCATTGGACAGTGAGGCCAGCCATCACATATGAAGTCTTTGTGCAAACATATTGTTGAAAATCTGCATCGAAAATGTCCTGGACATTTCATTTCCTCACACCCCTCTTCATCCTGGTGGTCAATACAATCATACATTCCGTTGCATCGTGTGTAGACAGGCAGACAGTCACTGAGCTCACCAGGACAACGATAGTGGGTGTCAGGACAGGCCTCAGTGGAATTCATTGGGGTGGAGATAAAGTATTTGACACCATCAAAAGTAACCAGAGCAGGCGATGGAATACTTGGCTGTGAATATTTTATGAATCTAAATCTTTCACAGTTCTTTTCATCAGACTTATCTTCACAGTGGAAGGAATAATCACAGATCTTGTCAAAGGGCACACATTGCTTATCAGCACAGCTAAACATGTTGACACAAAGAGGATACTTACAGAAGGATTCATCAGTCGTGTCCTGGCAGTCAGCTATGAAATCACACACCAGGCTATAAGACAACATTGTGAATTTCTCATGGCATGTGAATACGGGGACCAAAATCGCATGGTGTCCTGACGAACGAAACCTGTGTTCAAACAGCTGATTGCCGGATAAAGTGCAAGGAGACAGATTCTCTTGACATAGTTTATACGGGTTGGAACCACACAGGAGAAATGTATGTGTTACTTCACCATCATGGCACATCGTCATAGACTGACGTCCCATGGGCAGTGAAAACTCTGTGCTGCTCAAAGGAATCGTCTTTGAATGATGAAAGGATTTCTCAGTCTGGTTTCCTGTGAATTCACAAAATGCTCCAAAGGAAAATAATTTACGTCTGTGAGATGTGCAGAAGTAATCAGATAAAACCAATGACCTGCCTTTAGTATAAAGACATCTCTTTGACTTTAAAATGTATGTGAAAAAAAACCCAAAATAATGATGAATGACAGTTCTGTCTTCACGTGACACACTGTATATGTACATACTTTGTAATGATCTATCGTCAGTAGACAAGCCAGTCCAGAGGCGTCTCAACCTCACTGGATGTATTTTTGTCTTGTTTAATATTGTAACAAAAACGTTATTGGTACACACCGGTATACGTAGCTTGCCCCCTAATGAATTACAGTAGTCGTCAGCTCTCTTATTGTGATCTGTTTCATCACTGACAAATCCACGAAGACTGTCAACTATTGTGTAGCAACGGTTACATAATGCTATCTTTCCATGGCACTGAGGACTGCTGTAGGGACACTGACCTGTTTCATCCTGTCCATCTTCACACTCTGTCTTCAGGTTACACGCCAGATGGTGATGGAACTGGGTGTAATGCTCCACAGAACAGTTCCAAAAGCCATCCAGTGTCTTGAGAGGCAGTTCATCATCAGAAAAAAATGAAAAGAAAAGTCTGAAGCAATCTGTGTTATCACACGACTTTCTCTTGAGCCGAACACTGATTTGTGTGAAATTAAACAGGTGGGCAAAATCAGATTCAGGTGAAACTGTACTCCAGATCTCCTTTTTCGTTTCAATGACAACATTGGCTGTCTGGTTATAAAACCAGGAATGACAAAATAGTTCCACATTTACTTCCCCTTCCGTCTTTCGTTTGTAACTGACCATGATCACGTTTTTAGCTGGCACTGGTATGCTTTTCCACAAATAATCAGGATCACTGTCAGTTAGAATTTTTTTCACTGTGATATACCCTGATGATAATGACGTCATCACCACAGAAAGGAGGTCTGTTTTACCAGGTTTAATGTAACCATCAAAGAACAGACAAAATAAAACTCCCAATAAATAAACATAGAGAAATAATTTGGGTAAGATATATATGGCTCACATGCAGAAGCAAAGAAGCATTCAAGAAAAGGTTAAAAGAAAGATTGAAAGAAGAGAAATCATTCAAGAAAACACAAAAGACAAAAGGAAAGAAGAAGCATAAAAATCTAACAGAGCATTGGAAAAAAGTGAATGGGTTAAAGAATGATGGTAAAAGAGAGAGAAAAAATAGAGAGTGAGAGAGAGAGAGAGAGAGAGAGAGAGAGAGAGAGAGAGAGAGAGAGAGAGCTCATAACTCAAAACGTCTTAGTCATGGCCTATTCTTCCAATCTTTTCTCGCTAATCTACATAAGTTATAATAACACACATATATTTAGTGGAAAGGTGAGAAAGAGAGAATGAAATAATCTTTGTGCTGAAGGACAGATATGATGAACACACACACACACACACACACACACACACACACAAACACACACACACACATAAACTGGCAGATGGATAGTAGAGTGAGAGAGAGAGGAGGGAAAAGAGAGAGGAGGGGAGATAAATATGTCATCAGTATCGACAACTGGATGACGCGAGTCACATTTTTGTTGCAATCAACGTTTTGTTGAATACTAACTGTTTTTGCAATGTAGAGATGTTTGATCTGGCTTAAGTTGAGAATGAAGGATTTTGAGAAAAAAAATTTTGGCTGCTCTCTTGTAGACGGAATATAGTTTTTTTAATATGAAAATCTGCAGCGCAGCTCGAGACTACAGATGCGTGATTAATGTGAGAAAGACAGTGAGCGTGGAAGATCATTTTGCGAGCATTACTATTCTTGTAAGGCTTGAGCTGATTAAGTAAACTTTTTTTTTTTAATTATAAGTCTGCTTGCCAACGCAGAGAGAGAGAGAGAGTTCAATGGAAATATAGAGTTTCTTGGCACTGTGATCCAGATACACCAGTTGATCAAATCAATAATCAATGGCACAAATGAAACTAAACACAGATATTCCGAAACCTATGTGAAGTAACAGCTCAGTTGATACTGAAAGACAGTGTTCTGAACAGAACAGTCATGAAAGATGATAAAAAAGAAGTGTGGCAATGTGTAGTTCTAAGCTGACACACAGTGAAACTGCTATGAAAGGTGTGCATGATGACCTTTTTCATGTACATTACAAGAGTGCAGTCCATCAAACTAGGTTTTTCTGACCTTCAGTGGCCTGGTAACCACAGAAGAAAATATCCAAGTGTGGTTGAAATGTTTGAAAAGGTGCACAGCGTCGAAAGCCCCCAAAAGAAATTGTTCAAAACAGTTCTTCACTTGAATTGCTGTGAGCTGACTATTTTGTTGTTGAAGAAAAAGGGTAGAAGATGAATATCTTTGTTGCGGTGTAGCATCTTACAATGATTTCGCAGGCAATAGCACACGGTAGAACAAACTGTACAATGTGTTACTGAAACACATTGAGTGTTGAGTGCATAATGTTTCTTTTCTTCCTTCACCACAAACACAGTTACAACTGTTGTCACATCGTGTGTGTCATGATTTTAGTTTCCAAGGAAACGTGTGTGGGCAGTCAGCTCTGGCCCGGTCTGTCTGGGTCCATCCGGGGCTACTGTGCACGCTTTCATGGACCCGGGCAGCCGGCAGGGACAAAGCCTAAGGCTTTAGCATGGCTAGATGCTTTCTGGCAACGTGCACTTGCTCAAGTGTTAGATCTGCTGTCAGGCTGACATCTTTCACTGTTTTATCACTCTGCTGTTTCGCCTGGTCTCCACTCATCTGTCCGTTAACGGTCCTTTAACGAAGCACCGTCTAACAGATTGGTCACGTTATCTCCCTCGATACTGCTTCCTGGTCACAGACTGTCTGCGTTTAAGGATATACCAAAGAAGTAGGTTATTTGTTTGAACTTTCTTTGTTACTGCCTTCAGGTCCTCATAAACTGGCTTTACAAGTTCAGTCAACAATAGACTGAAGACAGTTGCTGATTTGATTTTATCTTTTGAAGCTGCCAAAGTTTGAACCAGTTCCACAACTCCTGACGCAAGATCTCCTGCTGCGTCACTGGTGATATAATTTTCAGATGTCCCTGTCTTCCCTTTTCATTTGTCCTTCCCTTTACCTTTCATGTCGCCTGATCCATTCTTACTTCGGTCATTCCTTGCATCACACTTTGTGCAACAAACCACTGTAACCAGTGTGTGATGAAACTGCAACTGACCGTAATAAAACACTCCTATTTCCAGATACCTTCTTGAAACCATGCAGACTCGTTGCCTAATATTTATTTCCAAACGGATTTCAGTCTGCTTTGTTGAACAGATTAGAATAGAGGAAAAAGAAACGACGAACGGGTTCATTAATCATAAAATAATCTTAGTTCCTTTCAGCAGTGCCTCTTCTCATTGTGTTTGTGCTGATCAGAACGGAAAAAAACATTGTTTCGAATTCAGCTACAACTGATGGAACCAACTCAAATGCTCGGTAGTTACTGCCCCTGTGACACCACAGTTACCTGTCAAACACTCACACTTCACAAGGACAGCTGCCAACACTGTGTACCCCTCTGTGTGGTGACAGCGTGTTAGTCTAAATTTTCTACAGGGCTATACATAATTATGGTTGCTGCACAGAGCTAATTGCCTTAACACAAACTAATCTGTTTTCAGTCATCCAGTATCACAAAGTGGAAAAACGAAAAGTTGAATAATACTATCTGCTGTCGATGGTATAAGATACAAATATATGTTCCGCAGGATTGCCTCGCAAATTTATCACACTGTCGGCTTGGCTTCCAAACTCCGACAATGCCATTAATTTCACCCATCAGATAAACACACACAAACACGCGCGGACGCGCGCACGCGCGCGCGCGCGCCACACCACACACACACGCGCACGCACGCACACACACACACACACACACACACACACACACACACACTATAACCATCAATATCTCTGTGGAGAGAGAGAGAGATGTGACTGACTCCTGACTCAAACATCTCTCTCTCTCTCTCTCTCTCTCTCTCTCTCTCTTTCTCTCTCTCTCTCCATCTCTCGGTATGTCCATCCCTGAATAAAGTATCTCTCTCTTGGCCTGAAATATACACACACAGCACCACCAAACTATCTAGATGTATTTTTCAGAATGGAAAACGAAGAAATAAGGACTTGGCTTTATAAAACATGCAGTAGTATGTTGACTTATGGCAGCCTGTCTTTGACTTCTTGGTGCCTATATCTGTAAGGATACAGAAGTGATGTATATGCACACATATTCATATATCATTAACAGAGAGAGAGAGAGAGAGAGAGAGATCAGCGCGATATATATATGCATATGTATTCAAATAAAAGAGATAAAATGAAAGAGAAAGACAAATCACACACACACACACACACACGCACACGCACGCACACACACACACACACACACACACACACACACACACACACACACACACACACACACAGATGAGTATATTCAGTACGACCAGAGACAATTCTGATTTATTTGCTTCTGTCAGCTGATAACGTTTCTTACGTGATCTATATGAATGTGGACTAGGGTTGTGAGATTTTGTTCTTTGGGGAAAAATCAATCGAAGTCATATATACACACATATGCAGTGCCATGACACCAACATTATTGCAGATATTCTCCAAGGGAATAAGTACTGCTGCACTTTATAGGACAAAGATGCACATTCGCCTTTGCCTTATACAGAGCAGCATCTTTAACTCCTTGTTAATGATTAATTTTTATTTTCTTCTCTTCCACTCACTCATGCTTTCGGTCTCAGAGAAGGTTTGCAGTTTAAACTCTCTGTTTTGCTGTGGAAACTTGACAGTCATCTGGGTAAATACATCGACCACTGGGATGTTGTGGTGTTGTATTGAGATTTAAATGGTATTCCAACCTTTCAGAAATTATGCAATATCAATTTCCTAAAACAAATTAATGTTCTTTTTCCCTGTCACCTCTTCTCTCGAATTTCTAGACTTTTTAAGTACCTGTTTCCACACTCCTGTGTTATTCTGTTTGCATTCTGTACCTGGCTCCGTCATCAGGTGTTACACTGTTTGCACTCTGTACCTGGCTCCGTCATCAGGTGTTACACTGTTTGCATTCTGTACCTGGCTCCGTCATCAGGTGTTACACTGTTTGCATTCTGTACCTGGCTCCGTCATCAGGTGTTACACTGTTTGCATTCTGTACCTGGCTCCGTCATCAGGTGTTACACTGTTTGCATTCTGTACCTGACTCCGTCATCAGGTGTTACACTGTTTACATTCTGTACCTGGCTCCATCCTGGAATGTTACACTGTTTGCATCCTCCACCTGGTTTCTATTTGTTTCAGCTTTTCGCACAGCAGCTGTGCTCCACCTTCACCACAGAGAGAAAGGGGCAGGGGGACGCGATATGGCGATGCAGGAATATTTCCATCACATTATCGGCCTGACATACCTGCACTTATTGATCGTGTTGGCAGTGGCGAGTGTGGCGGGATAGCGTCTCTGGGCCTATTCAGGCTTTGGGACTGCCATGTGTGTGTTGATGTTACAGACCTGGCCGGCTATATGTGGGTTCAAGTTTGGCTAGTTCTCAGCCAGTCAGCCTGTCCTCACGTTCAGAAAGGCAGAACAGGTCGCTATTCAGATTGTGTGGTGTTCATTTTCATTCTACGATCAGAATATTTTCATTTCGATTGGTTTGAGTAACGTGACAGACGTGTTTGTTTGCAGGTGTCCACTATCTATGCCAGGTTTAATTGGGTGCAAATTCTTATGTCTGTAACACAAGATTTGGCTATTTTCTTGCCTGAGTGTGCCTTCACACGTGCAATTGACCTCTCTGAAGCAGAAAGAGTTACAGACTTGTTCATCCCATTCAAATCCTCATCAAATAAAAGAATGTATCACTTTACAGAACAGAACACGGATTTAGGTTTTGTGTTTTCTTTAGAGTCTGTGTCTTGTTCAGTCAGACAATGAACATGTCGCTGCAATGCTCTGAATGCAAGATGCATTATTGATGACACTGTTCTTTTTTCAAAGAACAGCAACAGTAAGACAGGTTCTGTGTTAGCAGGTGTTGAAGCATATGTGAGTGGAGTCCAGGTGTCTATTCTCAGAGACTGGTGCCATTGCTGAGGCTCTTCAGAAGGCTTTGGTACGTCTAGGCCAGTACAACGGCCATATGCAAGATGAATCTTGAAAATGGGCACATTATGACAAGAGTAGAGTCTACAGGTAAAACGACAGAACACACTACACTCCCTTTCTCTGTCTCTGTTCAGGAGTTATTGTTGTTGACAGAACTGTTTAGCTTCTAGAAATTGACTTTCTGCTTAGGCCAACGATGTATTACATGCAAGGTCTATCTTATTGTTATCTTTCATGCTTCTGGTGTTTTGTTCATTGTGTTTACTTAAGGTACGCCATTTGTTTATATCTCTATTCTTTTGTAAATCAATAAGTTTGGGTGAGTGAGGATTTGTTTGCAGATCACCTTGAAATAGATAAACCAGCACTTAACCATATACAACAGCGTTTCCAGTACCTATTTTCAGTCCACCTCAAAGAAGTTTGTCCAGTTCCCACAGTAACTTTCTACAAATGTCGTACATTCCTTTCCATAATGTGTTTTTGTTTTCCCCTGAAATGATGAAATGAAAAGGTTTCCTTGGAATCAGAAACCAGTTTACAAAAATAATCTTGAAAAATCACATATTTATATTTTCCTGCTTTTTCTTTCACATGCAGAAAGTTAACGGCCAGTCACCTGGGTTCTCACCTTCTCATACACTTTTGGTTCGGTGACCATATGGTGAAAGTGATTTCTTAGCTGACACTTGCACTGACAAGGGGACAGAAGAAGTGAGGAATGTCTGGGAGCACGTTTGTGACTTACGGAAACATATCTCAAATGCTTTCCATGACTCATGATTGCATGAGAAAGATGACAATGATTACGACAAAAACTAAGATTTTCGAACTATCAAAGTTCCCAACAAAACACTCAGGCCCCTACCAACAAGAGCAAACAAGTTACACATGACTGGTAAAGGATCTTACCCAGCTGATGACGTACTTGACGCTGACCATGTTACTGACGTGGGAAGTGAAGGGATGTTTCCATCCAGACATTCTGAAGACATTCCAGAGAAGGTAGGGATGTGTTGGACAACTACTACCACTCCTATTGCAACTACTACTACTACTGTTGCTATTGTTGCTGCTGCTGCTGCTGCTGCTGCTGCTACAACACCATCATCATCATTATCGTGACCGTCATAGTCATTATTAACAATATGAACTGTACATTTCAGTTATGTAGATGAGGTAACTCTCGAAATAATGAAACAACAATACTTGAATCCCAAATAACATATATAATAGTGAATGGTTAGATTCTGGACAACATGAATTGCATTGAATAAATTCAGCAATCTTATCATGCAAAAAATCAACGTATCATCCATACTCTAGCAAAAGACCACAATGGATTATATACCAGCTGTAAGATTCACCAGAGCCAGCAATGTACACGTCCTGTCCACTTGGATGTCACTGGTTTGTGGACTGAAGTACTGTCTCCTGTTTGTCAGTGCTGGCACACCCACACCTCAGTGGAGCATGAACAACACACACATGTTCACCACAGCTGGTCCCCTGAAGATCAACGACACGTGCCCAGGTGTAGAATACCTCATAAACCAAAACAACACAAACACCACCATCCTGCAGGTCAGTGTGTCAGACTGTGAGAACAACTTGCCGGAATACACAGCACACCAGGGGGTGATATACGGGGTGTGTGGTGGTTTCACCACTTTCTGTAAACTGCACGTGTTGGCTCCACGGGGTATGTATGCACGTGCTCTTGTCCAACGGCTGACGTACTGGTGTGATTCCGGGCACTGGAGAACTGAAATAAGGGATGGTCAAGGGAACAATTTATATGAATTAAAATGCAATTACCACACACTTAAAGAAATATTTGTTCTGTCATCCACAAACAGTATGTGTATTTTACACATAAACATGTCTCTGATAAACTTTATTATTGATACAACAAAACATCACGGAATTTTTGTCAAATATATCCAGAAATATTCTGGTTATATGATAACACCATGCATGACACGCGTGGCAAATGAGTATGTCAGTGAAGAGTGGAGGGTGCCTTCTAAATATGTTATTATAGTCAGCATTCAACAGTGTGATGATCATTTCATGCGTGAAGTGTCCCACAGTTTTTTCATAAAACTCATGTACACAAAACAAACTCCAACCCTTGGAAGTGTTGAACGTGTGATCTGTGAGCATCTTACATCAGCAACAATTCTTTACACATCTTCTCTGAAAGTAAAAGTACCAGTTTCCTTTTTAGGTGGTCTGCAGATATATGTGTCTGCTCTACCTGAGCACTTTGGACACGTGCAGTTGTCTAGAGGATTGTTCAACTGCTCTGTAGATTACTATTCCCTTTTCCAAGGTCATGTTCACTGCAATCTGAAGCCAGAGTGTGAAGACGGACGGGACGAAACAGAACACTGTCCCTTCAGCAGTCCTGACTGCCAGGGACTGGTGGCTTCAAGACACAAGTGTTTTCATTTAGTCGTGGGAGATACTGATACGTCACTAGTTGTACTTAAATATGAGTGTCAGACAATGGATGGAAGACTTGCGTCAGTAAAAACATTGCAGGAAAAGATAGATCTTCTGTTAGTTTTTAAGAACTATCGGGATTTTGAAGTGTCTTTAGGTTTCACGTCTGGTTGGGACTCAGTGCCATTAATGTACAGCATGTTCCGTAAATGGCCAGATAGGACCGTGATTTACAATATCAATCACTTTGTATTCAATGATTGGTACATAACGACGAGGTTTGTGGAAGCAAACTGTGCCTTTCGTCCTTTTGGAATGTGGTGCCCGACCAGTTCCAGTTACTCAGCAATGTGTGAAGTACAGTCACAGTCCCATGCAACGCTTCATTCACATCAGCTGATTGCTCACTTACACTTCCCCAAACCCATCTTGAATCACACAAAGCAATCCTTATTTGCTCATCCAGGCAGTTATGTTACACATATATTTTTATTGTGTGACTTAAAGAGCCACTGTCCACATTCAAAACATTTTACTGTAATGAACGTGAGTCACTCACAAAAGTCCAAAGTGTTCTTTCCTGGAAGAACTACACATACATATGCCATGTTTGCATGTGATGATGAGGTCACTACAGTGCATCACACTCTTGTGTGTGACTTCAGACAGGACTGTCCTGATAGCAGTGATGAGTCATTCTGTGATCATCCTTCATGTCCTGGTTTTCTGTGCTCTAATGGTCAATGTGTATTGCTCAGCCAACGTTGCAACCAATACTCAGATTGTGTGGACGACTCAGATGAGGTTGAGTGTCCTGGTGACCATACCTACCTGGCTCCAACCAAAGAGGAAGACGAAAAGCAGCAGTTTCATGTGACTCTGGATGGAACAGGCTACTTCACTCAGCAGGTGATGACAGCTGAAGAATCGTGTCCTTCCAGTCATTATCGCTGTAAAACAGAGTGGTTGTATTGCCTGCCTGTCTACACTCGATGTAATGGATATTTTGACTGTGTTTATGGAGAAGACGAACAAGACTGTGAGACGGAAACATGTCCTGGTTTCTACCGATGTCGAGGTTCCAGAGTTTGTGTGCACGGCAATCATCTGTGTGATGGCTGGGGTCAGTGTCCACAGCGTGATGATGAACTGATGTGTGACAGGACCTGTCCTGAGCCTTGTCTGTGTCAAGGTCATGTTTTCCTGTGTAACAGTCCCTTCCCTTCTGAACTGTTCCCTGAACTGCGATACTTGGATGCAACAGGATCAAACATGTCACTGACTGATTTTAATAGAAATGAATTCATTGTCCATTTGATTCTGTCCCAATGTTCCCTTTCCAATATCTCACGAATTAAGTTTACTTATTTGAAGTATGTTGATTTTTCCAGCAACTACTTGAAGACTGTGGACATGTCTGTCTTTCACGAAATGCCAAATTTAAGATTTCTGCACTTAGAAAACAATTTTCTCAGAAAACTGACGAGTAAAGATACACATTACATTCATTATATACTGAGACATGTGGACGTATCAAAAACACGTGTCAATGTTCTTAATAATGATTTATCAATATATTTACCTCACGTTCGTGTTTTGAATACATCATTTTGTGGTGTTGAAATCATTAGGACAAACAGGTGTAAAGAATTTGCCAAAGCTTCAAGAGCTGGATATGGTGGGGAATTCAGTCAGTAAGTTTCCGTTTGATTTATTCTCAGGGTCAAAACATTTAAAACGTATCTTTTCTTCAAACTATAGGTTTTGTTGTACAAATGTACTTCCTAAACACTCACGTGAAATAAAGTGTTCTGCTCCTCACACTGTATTCTCTCCTTGTACAACACTGATTCCAACAGGACTGTACGAAATTTTCTTTTGGGTCATTGCCTTCTCTGCCGTTATAGGGAATCTTGTCTGTATCATGACTTCTCCTGCAGTGAAGAAGGTGTTTGAAAGCAATTTTCTGATGGCCATTGCCCATTTGCAGTTGGCGAATATATGTATGGGAAATCACATAGTTATTGTTTTGGTGGCAAACCGCATACTACATGGACAATACATCCAGGTTGAAAAAACGTGGACAAATAGTCCTGTTTGCAAGGTGGCTGGATTTCTTTCCTTTCTTTCCAGTGCAGTATCAGTGTTGATCATCTGGTTGATTACATTGTATCACATTATTGTCCTTTATTTCCCTGAACATGGATGGAGATTTAATAGACCCCTAACAACTACAGTATGTACAGTTATGTGGATCGTCGGAATCTTGTTTGCATTAATTCCGTTTCTTCCTGAACTGTCACACCTGGGACTTACTGACCAGTCTGGTCTGTGTCGTCTGGCTTTATTTGAGAAGTATCATCCCAGACAAGAGTTCAAGTGGTTTACAGTTCTTGTGGGAATCAATTCTACATTGTGCACGACGATTGTAGCTGGCCTGGTTCTCATCTCTAGACGAACACCAAAATACAAAATAGCGCTGAACCCCACACAGAGACCAGTGTATTCTTCAGTCCACGTGATGGGAAAAGTGACTGTGACAAATGCCGTTTGCTGGCTTGCATTCGGACTGGTTACGGTGATGAATTCACATGGTGTTGCTGGTTTGGATCAGATACATGACACCATGGTTGTATTTGTGTTACCATTCAACTCTGCTCTCAACCCACTTCTTTTCATGTGGACTATCAAAACTCAGTGGGGGCAGCAAGAACGGGAAGAAAAAATATTGACTATGTTGAAATCACGGCTAACCAATTCAGGAAAAAAAAAGAATATTCGTGCATTTGTTTGATATGTTTGCAATATCAACCACTTTTAAGTAATGAAGAGATTTTTGTCTACATTTAACAACAAAGTGTGTGTGTGAGTGTGAGTGTGTGTGTGTGTGTGTGTGTGTGTGTGTGTGTGTAACACAGTTTCCGGTGTGAATGTGGGGATGGATGTACAAATGCTTCCTTACACACTAAGGAATACTCAGAGCCAGTGCTTGAAAAACGACGAATGATTGTCATGAAAGATTTGTATTTACGCACTATCACTCGCTTCCACCCGACCCCTTAAATTTGAAGTATCAGGCAATCATAAGAAAGGACGGCTGAAACCAACGTGTCAGAACTTTCAACGGTGATAACAAGTGAATATGATATTCGAATTAAAACATACTTTTTCGCTCATTATTTAGTACCGTAACAGTCTGTTCGTTCTTGTGCAAAAGAAAGGTAATTTTGTTCACTATTCCTGTACTCATGTGTGTACAAAAATGTGAATCTGTGAATATATTCAACTGGAATTGTGTCTGAAATTGCAAACGTCAGACCTTAAAATCAGCCACTACAACATAAAGAAAATAAGGAAAACACGATTCATTGACATATGTAGGCTGATGGTGATAGCGATTCTTTAACACCTGTTTACGCATTGGATGGACGATTGCACAAGCGCAGTATGTCGAAATCTCGTTGTCATACCCACAACAAAAAGACTCAGAGTCAAACAGCTGAAGTATGATTGTGATAAAGTATGAATGCGCTGTGCATGAAGCACACAGACACAAACACACGAATGCCAGGCATACATCACACACAGACACATCACACCCATGACGTGTACACATCTATGTTATGTAACTCTTGCAGAAAGAAAAGGACTGCAAATCTGAAAACTACTGCAAGCAAGGGGTGCGACTAACAGCCAAATCTACATTACTATCCAGCCATTTTAGAAGTTTTGCATCTGCAGATTTCTTTCTTTTTTCTGCCAAAGTATTGAACGTATACATAAAAGGATTCATTGCTGAGTTCAAAGGCAAAACAAATATAGCCAGGGCCACATTTATTTCTCCAGGTATGGGAACACCAGCCAATGCCAGTATCCCACACAAACCAATGGGAAACCAGCACATGAAATCTGTTACTGCAATAGTGATCAGACGTCGTGCTATGGTCATGTCCTGTGACACTTTTGTAGAATTGGATTTTAAAGCATTGTCCTGTATTGACCAATAGATGAAAGCCTGGCCAGCAGAGATAGATAAGAATACAATAAAATTAAGGATTATTAAAACACAGAAAGAATAATATCTTCCTTTGAAATCCTGTCTTGTCACTGTCAAAGGGACACAAATACCTGTCTGGCTGTAAAATTCCCAATGTGACGTCATCGGGAGTAACGGTAACGATGCTAATGCCAAACCAACCAGCCATGTCAACAGGCAGGCTACTGCTGCTGATGTCTGGTCAAACCTCATGGTGCTGAAAGGAAAGCGAAGAACAAGAAAGCGATCCAGAGTAATGAACCATATGATCAAAGCTGACACCTCACTGGACAACAGAGATAAAAAGCCAGCTGTTTTACAGGTCACACTGCTTTTCCATTTGTCATCATTGTGAAGGTATTGTCCACGATACCCTTCATCAGCCACCCCAATAGCAGTGATGTAGACACCCATCAGAAAATCAGCCACTGTAAGGTTGGTGACAAACACACCAAAGCCACTTGAAGATGCCATACGTTTCATAAACAAACGTGCACAGCAACAGAAGACGTTACCTGTCACTGACAGACAAGCGATCAGCCACAAAAACACTCGATATGTCCATGATCTCAACAAATCTTCACATGAAGAAATTTCGTCTCTTGGTGCAATGCATGAAGAGTCATCAAACTGATGTGGGAGTATTTCACGACAACAGAGTTTATAGTTCTGTGTGGATATGAATTGGAGACTGGAAAGGTCTTTGAATACATCAGGTGGAAACGTTTTCACAGGACTGCCATCCAAGTAAAGTTCAGTTAACTGTGGTATGAAGTGTAACCCAGCAGGGCTAATTGTACGAACTGAAGTGAAAGTTAAATTCAGTTTCTGTATGCGTGGAAACAGGGAGAAGACTGTAGTGTCTAACACTGTCAGTGTGGTGTGTGACAGATCAACCATGGTGAGTGCACTATGTTGGTTGACAGAGGAGAGACTACTGTGGAGGGAAATCAGAGGATTGTGAGACAGAGACACTGCTTGGAGATTTTCTAAGTTGAGAAAAGAAGTCAGGTTGATATTCTGCAGTTTGTTACCACTGAGATCAAGAAACCTTAAATTTGCTAATTTTGATTTCGACAAGAAGGTAATAGAACAGTGTGCAAAAACCACGCCAATGAGGAGAGTGTTGTTATTGACGTCAGACAACGTCATTCCTGAACCTGTAGCATCCAAGTAACGCAGCTGAGGAAAGAGCCCTGCAGAGAAAGGGTAATGACACAGTAATGTGTGACCTTGACACAGACAGTTTTCAGGACATGTTAAGTCACACAATAATTCGTCATCTTTCATTGGACAGTGAGGCCAGCCATCACATATGAAGTCTTTGTGCAAACATATTGTTGAAAATCTGCATCGAAAATGTCCTGGACATTTCATTTCCTCACACCCCTCTTCATCCTGGTGGTCAATACAATCGTGCATTCCGTTGCATCGTGTGTAGACAGGCAGACAGTCACTGAGCTCACCAGGACAACGATAGTGGGTATCAGGGCAGGCCTCAGTGGAATTCATTGGGGTGGAGATAAAGTATTTGACACCATCAAAAGTAACCAGAGCAGGCGATGGAATACTTGGCTGTGAATATTTTATGAATCTAAATCTTTCACAGTTCTTTTCATCAGACTTATCTTCACAGTGGAAGGAATAATCACAGATCTTGTCAAAGGACACACATTGCTTATCAGCACAGCTAAACATGTTGACACAAAGAGGATACTTACAGAAGGATTCATCAGTCGTGTCCTGGCAGTCAGCTATGAAATCACACACCAGGCTATAAGACAACATTGTGAATTTCTCATGGCATGTGAATACGGGGACCAAAATCGCATGGTGTCCTGACGAACGAAACCTGTGTTCAAACAGCTGATTGCCGGATAAAGTGCAAGGAGACAGGCGCTCTTGACCACACAGTTTATACGGGTTGGAACCACACAGAAGAAATGTATGTGTTACTTGACCATCATGGCACATCGTCATAGACTGACGTCCCATGGGCAGTGAAAACTCTGTGCTGCTCAAAGGAATTGTCTTTGAATGATGAAAGGATTTCTCAGTCTGGTTTCCTGTGAATTCACAAAATGCTCCAAAGGAAAATAATTTACGTCTGTGAGATGTGCAGAAGTGATCAGTTAAAACCAGTGACCTACCTTTAGTATAAAGACATCTCTTTGACTTTAAAATGTATGTGAAATAAAACCCAAAATAATGATGAATGATAGTTCTGTCTTCACGTGACACACTGTATATGTACATACTTTGTAATGATCTATCATCAGTAGACAAGCCAGTCCAAAGGTGTCTCAACCTCTCTGGATGTATCTTTGTCTTGTTTAATATTGTAACAAAAACGTTATTGGTACACAACGGTAAGCGCAGCTTCCCCCCTAATGAATTACAGTAGTCGTCAGCTCTCTTATTATGATCTGTTTCATCACTGACAAATCCACGAAGACTGTCAACTATTGTGTAGCATCGGTTACATAATGCTATCTTTCCATGGCACTGAGGACTGCTGTAGGGACACTGACCTGTTTCATCACGTCCATCTTCACACTCTGTCTTCAGGTTACACGCCAGGTGGTGATGGAACTGGGCGTAATGCTCCACAGAACAGTTCCAAAAACCATCCAATGTCTTGAGAGGCAGTTCATCATCAGAAAAAAATGAAAAGAAAAGTCTGAAGCAATCTGTGTTATCACACGACTTTCTCTTGAGACGAACACTGATTTTTGTGAAATTAAACAGGTGGGCAAAATCAGATTCAGGTGAAACTGTACTCCAGATCTCCTTTTTCGTTTCAATGACAATATTGGCTGTCTGGTTATAAAACCAGGAATGACAAAATAGTTCCACATTTACTTCCCCTTCCGTCTTTCGTTTGTAACTGACCATGATCACGTTTTTAGCTGGCACTGGTATGCTTTTCCACAAATAATCAGGATCACTGTCAGTTAGATTTTTTTTCACTGTGATATACCCTGATGATAATGACGTCATCACCACAGAAAGGAGGTCTGTTTTACCAGGTTTAATGTAACCATCAAAGAACAGACAAAATAAAACTCCCAATAAATAAACATAGAGAACTAATTTGGGTAAGCTTATATGGCTCACGTGCAGAAGCAAAGAAGCATTCAAGAAAAGGTTAAAAGAAAGATTGAAAGAAGAGAAATCATTCAAGAAAAGACAAAAGGAAAGAAGAAGCATAAAAATCTAATACATCAATAACAAAAAGTAAATGGATTAAAGAATGATGGTAAAAGAGAGAAAAAAAAAGAGTGAGAGAGAGAGGAGAGAGAGAGTTAGAGAGAGAGAGAGCTCATAACTCAAAACGTTTTTTTATTCAAGGATTAAGATTTTAGTCATGGCCTACTCTTCCAATCTTTTCTCGCTAATCTACATCAGTTATAATAACACACTCATATTTAATGGAAAGGTGAGAAAGAGAAAATGAAATAATCTTTGTGCCGAAGGACAAATATGATGAACACACACACACACACACACACACACACACACACACACACACACACACACACACACACACACACACACAAACTGGCAGATGGATAGTAGAGTGAGAGAGAGAGGAGGGAAAAGAGAGAGAGTGGTAGGGGGGGGGAGAGAAATATGTCATCAGTATCGACAACTTGATGACGAAAGCCACATTACGACAGTTGCAGTTAATACAACAATGACCACTACCATCACCATGTACAACAGCTATTGTCACCATCATGATAGAATGAAATAAATTTATTCATGCATACACACAAATTAGAAGAAAATGAAACAAAAAAATAAAACAAGTAGACAAAAGGAAAAGAAATGTATAGGAAAAGAAGACGAAGAACAAGGAGAAACAGTAACAACAGATCCAATAAGTCAGACATGTAAATACCTTCATTGTTACTGTCAACGGTCCTTTCTATATCTTAGTAATTTATGGTTGGAAGGATTGAAGATACTTATGGAGATCTGATTTGAAAATAGGTAGAGAACTGCTCGTTTGTACGTGTATAGGTAGGGAGTTCCACAGGGAGGCACCTGAAAATGCAAAACTCGTTTTGAACATATCAATGCAGGCATGTGGTAAAATGTACTTGTTAGATCCGTATCGGCATGAGGCTCGGGTAAGCACATGCTGTAGATATTGTGATACCAAGTTATTGTGCACTTTGTACACGAGTAAAGTTTTGTTGAATACTAACTGTTTTTGCAATATAGGGATGTTTGATCTGGCTTAAGTTGACAATGAAGGATTTTGAAAAAAAATATTTTGGCTGTTCTCTTGTAGAGGGAATTTAGTTTTTTAATATGAACATCTGCAGCACAGCTTGAGACTACAGATGCGTGATTAATGTGAGAAAGACAGTGAGCGTGGAAGAACATTTTGCGAGCATTACTGTTTTTGTAAGGCTTGAGCTGATTAAGTAAAAAATAAAAATTTTAAAAAGTCTGCTTGCCAACGCACAGAGAGAGAGAGAGAGAGAGAGAGAGAGTTCAATGGAAAATTCTGAGTTTCTTGGCATTGTGATCCAGATACACCAGTTGATCAAATCAATAATCAATGGCACAAATGAAACTAAACATAGATATTCCGAAGCCTATGTGAAGGAACAGCTCAGTTGATACTGAAATACAGTGTTCTGAACAGAACAGTCATGAGAGATGATAAGAAGTGTGGCAATGTGTAGTTCTAAGCTGACACACAGTGAAACTGCTATGAAAGGTGTGCATGATGACCTTTTTCATGTACATTACAAGAGTGCAGTCCATCAAACTAGGTTTTTCTGGCCTTCAGTGGCCTGGTAACCACAGAAGAAAATATCCAAGTGTGGCTGAAATGTTTGAAAAGGTGCACAGCGTCGAAAGCCCCCAAAAGAAATTGTTCAAAACAGTTCTTCACTTGAATTGCTGTGAGCTGACTATTTTGTTGTTGAAGAAAAAGGGTAGATCAATATCTTTGTTGCGGTGTAGCATCTTACAATGATTTCGCAGGCAATAGCACACCGTAGAACAAACTGTACAATGTGTTACCGAAACACTGTGGGAGGATTTCTTCTTAGTGTAAGGTTTCATCCTGTATTTTCTTTGACCAGAATAGGGGTTTTCGGTACAGAAAATGCCATACTGCTCCATGTCACCCTACAGGAAACCCAGTGGAAAGATACAACAGAATTTCCATGCTCAGATGTCTACAAGATCCACAGAAATTGGGTTGGAAAAAAATAAATTTATTGCTGTCATCCATTCCGACAACTCAACGATTCATGAAAGTACTGGACTCAATCCACACTATCTTTTCTCCAGCATACATCCACCTTTACCAGGTGATCTTGCACTTGGGATTGAATGGGGAAAGACTCAAACTGACAGCATGTACGGAAAGTGAAGGACAGTTTACAATCTGCTACGTCTGGCTCCAAACTCAGAACGACACACGTTCTCAGATAGGTCCTCATTTATGTTGACTCCTTTCAGTTCAGTCTTCTTTTTTCAGGTTCTTTTTCATCAGCTGTCTTTCCACCTTTCTGAAGGTACGAGAGGGTAGATTTGTTTTTTGCTCGACTGTTAACATGTATCACTGAAATAACTTTTTCAACCACTCTTGTACTTGTACTCTTGTACTAGTGGCATAAAGACGTTTGAAAACAAGAGAATGCTGGCCATTAAGGAGAAGCGTGAGCGAAGGAAGCAGGGCTCAACTTCTGGAGACGTTTTCCCTTGCAACACCTGTGGGAAGTGCTGCGCATCCAGAATCGGCCTCTTCTCCCATATGAGGACACACACTGACAGATAAGCCTGCCTGCCTACTCATCCGTCGAACCGACGGTACACTCCATCAACATGTATCACTGAAATAATTTTTTCAACCACTCTTGTACTTTCACAGAGTGCAATGATCTTGAAACAACATCAGTGTCTTCACTCCCTTAATACGTAGCAACACTACATTCTTACTACACAGTCAAATGCCGCTTATACCTACTGGAATCAGTGCTGGAGGAATCGTCAAAGAATACTCGATACACAACCCTTCTTGCACACGTCGGCGTGCAGAGGATTCCATTGAGTACTGCTGATCAGGCATCTGCTTAGGAGATGTTGTGTAGCGTGTATGGATTTGTCTGATTGTAATGACCCTCCTTGAACAACTGAACTGATCTGGCGTGGTAAGGCTGCATGCATAGTGGACCGGACCCTACCCTGTGAAACACGGCCGTGCCTCTCCAGTCAAGCAGGAAAAAACCCTGCACGGGTGAATCCCTTTTCCAGCTCACTGGACATGGTCTAAATCAGGCATAATGGACCCAGTCTGTTCAGAGCCAAGATTTCTCTGTTGTGCAAACTGTGTTTTTTGCCCAGCAGTCCGGGTCAAGCCCCCCAGTTTTTGAGCTATATATGCATGCATTTGAATGACTGGTGCGAAAGCGCTTTAATTTGTCTCTGCACAATATTCAGCACTATATGAATATAATAATTAATATCATCATAAAATCATCTGAATCTCTCTCTCTCTCTTTCCTTCAGTTTGGGTGCAGAGTAAAACAGCGTGATGAGTGCATAATGTTTCTTTTCTTCTTTCACCACAAACACAGTTACAACTGTTGTCACATCGTGTGTGTCATGATTTGAGTTTCCAAGGAAACGTGTGTGGGCAGTCAGCTCTGGCCCGGTTTGTCCGGATCCATCTGGGGCAACTGTGCACGCTCTCATGGACCCGGGCAGCCGGCCGGGACAAAGCCTAAAGCTTTCTGACAACGTGCACTTGCTCAAGTGTTAGATCTGCTGTCAGGCTGACATCTTTCACTGTTTTATCACTCTGCTGTTTCGCCTGGTCTGCACTCATCTGTCCGTTAACGGTCCTTTAACGAAGCACCGTCTAACAGACTGGTCGGGTTATCTCCCTCAATACTGCTTCCTGGTCACAGACTGTCTGCGTTTCAGGATATACCAAAGAAGTAGGCTATTTGTTTGAACGTTCTTTGTTACTGCCTTCAGGTCCTCATAAACTGGCTTTACAAGTTCAGTCGACAACAGACTGAAGACAGTTTCTGTTTGTTTTTTTATGAAGCTGCCAAAGTTTGAACCAGTTCCACAACTCCTGACGCAAGATCTCCTGCTGCGTCACTGGTGATATAATTTTCAGATGTCCCTGTCTTCCCTTTTCATTTGTCCTTCCCTTTACCTTTCATGTCGCCTGATCCATTCTAACTTCGGTCATTCCTTGCATCACACTGCAACAAACCACTGTAACCAGTGTGTGATGAAACTGCAACTGATCGTAATAAAACACTCCTGTTTCCAGATAACTTCTTGAAACCATGCAGACTCGTTGCCTGATATTTATTCCCAAACGGATTTCAGTCTGCTTTGTTGAACAGATTAGAATAGAGGAAAAACAAACAATGAACGGGTTCATTAATCACAAAATAATCTTAGTTCCTTTCAGCAGTGCGCTGATCTCTTCCCATTGTGTTTGTGATGATCAGAACGAAAAAAAAACATTGTTTTTAATTCAGCCACAACTGATGGAACCAACTCAAATGCTCGGTAGTTACTGCCCCTGTGACACCACAGTTACCTGTCAAACACTCACACTTCACAAGGACAGCTGCCAACACTGTGTACCCCTCTGTGTGGTGACAGCATGTTAGTCTAAATTTTCTACAGGGCTATACATAATTATGGTTGCTGCACAGAGCTAATTGCCTTAACACGAACTAATCTGTTTTCAGTCATCCAGTATCACAAAGTGGAAAAACGAAAAGTTAAATACTACTATCTGCTGTCGATGGTATAAGATACAAATATATGTTCCGCAGGATTGCCTCGCAAATTTATCACACTGTCGGCTTGGCTTCCAAACTCCGACAATGCCATTAATTTCACCCATCAGATAAACACACACACACACACGCGCACGCGAGCGCGCGCGCCACACCACACACACGCGCACGCACGCACACACACACACACACACACACACACACACACACACACACACACACACACGCACGCACGCACGCACACACACACTATAACCATCAATATCTCTGTGGAGAGAGAGAGAGAGATATGTGACTGACTCCTGACTCAAACACATCTCTCTCTCTCTCTCTCCATCTCTCGGTATGTCCATTCCTGAATAAAGTATCTCTCTCTTGGCCTGAAATATACACACACAGCACCAACAAACTATCTAAATGTATTTTTCAGAATGGAAAACGAAGAAATTAGGACTTGGTGTTTATAAAACATGCAGCAGTATGTTGACTTATGGCAGCCTGTCTTTCACTTTTTGGTGCCTATATCTGTAAGGATACAGAAGTGATGTATATGCACTCATATTCATATATCATTAACAGAGAGAGAGAGAGAGAGAGAGAGAGAGAGAGAGAGAGAGAGAGAGATCAGCGCGATATATATATGCATGTGTATTCAAATAAAAGAGATAAAATGAAAGAGAAAGACAAATCACACACACACACACACACACGCACACACACACACACACACACACACACACACACACACACACACACACACACACACACACACACACACACACACAGAGATGAGTATATTCAGTACGACCAGAGACAATTCTGATGTATTTGCTTCTGTCAGCTGATAACGTTTCTTACGTGATCTATATGAATGTGGACTAGGGTTGTGACATTTTGTTCTTTGGGGAAAAATCAATCGAAGTCATATATACACACATATGCAGTGCCATGACATCAACATTATTGCAGATATTCTCCAAGGGAATAAGTACTGCTGCACTTTATAGGACAAAGATGCACATTCGCCTTTGCCTTATACAGAGCAGCATCTCTAACTCCTTGTTAATGATTAATTTTTATTTTCTTCTCTTCCACTCACTCATGCTTTCGGTCTCAGAGAAGGTTTGCAGTTTAAACTCTCTGTTTTGCTGTGGAAACTTTACAGACATCTGGGTAAATACATGGACCACTGGGATGTTGTGGTGTTGTATTGAGATTTAAATGGTATTCCGACTTTCCAGAAATTATGCAATATCAATTTCCTAAAACAAATTAATGTTCTTTTTCCCTGTCACCTCTTCTCTCGAATTTCTAGACTTTTTAAGTACCTGTTTCCACACTCCTGTGTTATTCTGTTTGCATTCTGTACCTGGCTCCGTCATCAGGTGTTACACTGTTTGCATTCTGTACCTGGCTCCGTCATCAGGTGTTACACTGTTTGCATTCTGTACCTGGCTCCGTCATCAGGTGTTACACTGTTTGCATTCTGTACCTGGCTCCGTCATCAGGTGTTACACTGTTTGCATTCTGTACCTGGCTCCGTCATCAGGTGTTACACTGTTTCCATTCTGTACCTGGCTCCGTCATCAGGTGTTACACTGTTTACATTCTGTACCTGGCTCCGTCATCAGGTGTTATTCTGTTTGCATTCTGTACCTGGCTCCATCCTGGAATGTTACACTGTTTGCATCCTCCACCTGGTTTCTATTTGTTTCAGCTTTTCGCACAGCAGCTGTGCTCCACCTTCACCACAGAGAGAAAGGGGCAGGGGGACGCGATATGGCGATGCAGGAATATTTCCATCACATTATCGGCCGGACATACTTGCACTTATTGATCGTGTTGGCAGTGGCGAGTTTGGCGAGATAGCGTCTCTGGGCCTATTCAGGCTTTGGGACTGCCATGTGTGTGTTGATGTTATAGACCTGGCCGGCTATATCTGGGTCCAAGTTTGGCTAGTTCTCAGATGGTCAGCCTGTCCTCACGTTTAGAAAGGCAGAACAGGTCGCTATTCAGATTTTGTGGTGTTCATTTTCATTCTACGATCAGAATATTTTCATTTCGATTGGTTTGAGTAACGTGACAGACGTGTTTGTTTCCAGGTGTCCACTATCTATGCCAGGTTTGATTGGGTGCAAATTCTTATGTCTGTAACACAAGATTTGGCTATTTTCTTGCCTGAGTGTGCCTTCACATGTGCAATTGACCTCTCTGAAGCAGAAAGAGTTACAGACTTGTTCATCCCATTCAAATCCTCATCAAATAAAAGAATGTATCACTTTACAGAACAGAACATGGGTTTAGGTTTTGTGTTTTCTTTAGAGTCTGTGTCTTGTTCAGTCAGACAATGAACATGTCGCTGCATTGCTCTGAATGCAAGATGCATTATTGATGACACTGTTCTTTTTTTTCAAAAAACAGCAACAGTAAGACAAGTTCTGTGTTAGCAGGTGTTGAAGTATATGTGAGTGGAGTCCAGGTGTCTATTCTCAGAGACTGGTGCCTTTGCTGAGGCTCTTCAGAAGGCTTTGGTACGCCCAGGCCAGTACAACGGCCATACCCAAGATGAATCTTGAAAATGGGCACATTATGACAAGAGTAGAGTCTACAGGTAAAACGACAGAACACACTACACTCCCTTTCTCTGTCTCTGTTCAGGAGTTATTGTTGTTGACAGAACTGTTTAGCTTCTAGAAATTGACTTTCTGCTCAGGCCAACGATGTATTACATGCAAGGTCTATCTTATTGTTATCTTTCATGCTTCTGGTGTTTTGTTCATTGTGCTCAGTTAAGGTACGCCATTTGTTTATATCTCTATTCTTTTGTAAATCAATAAGTTTTGGTCAGTGATGATTTGCTTGCAGATCACCTTGAAATAGATAAACCAGCACTTAACCATATACAACAGCGTTTCCAGTACCTATTTTCAGTCCACCTCAAAGAAGTTTGTCCAGTTCCCACAGTAACTTTCTACAAATGTCGTACATTCCTTTCCATAATGTGTTTTTGTTTTCCCCTGAAATGATGAAATGAAAAGGTTTCCTTGGAATCAGAAACCAGTTTACAAAAATAATCTTGAAAAATCACATATTTATATTTTCCTGCTTTTTCTTTCACATGCAGAAAGTTAACAGTCACCTGGGTTCTCACCTTCTCATACACTTTTGGTTCGGTGACCATATGGTGAAAGTGATTTCTTAGCTGACACTTGCACTGACAAGAGGACAGAAGTGAGGAATGTCTGGGAGCACGTTTGTGACTTACGGAAACATATCTCAAATGCTTTTCATGACTCATGATTGCATGAGAAAGATGACAATGATTACGGCAAAGACTAAGATTTTCGAACTATCAAAGTTCCCAACAAAACACTCAGGCCCCTACCAACAAGAGCAAACAAGTTACACATGACTGGTAAAGGATCTTACCCAGCTGATGACGTACTTGACGCTGACCATGTTACTCACGTGGGAAGTGAAGGGATGTTTCCATCCAGACATTCTGAAGACATTCCAGAGAAGGTAGGGATGTGTTGGACAACTACTACCACTCCTATTGCAACTACTACTACTACTGTTGCTATTGTTGTTGCTGCTGCTGCTGCTGCTGCTACGACACCATCATCATCATTATCGTGACCGTCATAGTCATTATTAACAATATGAACTGTACATTTCAGTAATGTAGATGAGGTAACTCTCGAAATAATGAAACAACAATACTTGAATCCCAAATAACATATATAATAGTGAATGGTTAGATTCTGGACAACATGAATTGCATTGAATAAATTCGGCAATCTTATCAGGCAAATTTAAAACCAACGTATCATCCATACTCTAGCAAAATTCCGGAATGGATCATATATCAGCTGTAAAATTCACCAGAGCCAGCAGTGTACACGTCCTGTCCACTTGGATGTCACTGGTTTGTGGACTGAAGTACTGTCTCCTGTTTGTCAGTGCTGGCACACCCACACCTCAGTGGAGCATGAACAACACACACATGTTCACCACAGCTGGTCCGCTGAAGATCAACGACACGTGTCCAGGTGTAGAATACCTCATAAACCAAAACAACACAAACACCACCATCCTGCAGGTCAGTGTGTCAGACTGTGAGAATAACTTGCCGGAATACACAGCACACCAGGGGGTGATATACGGGGTGTGTGGTGGTTTCACCACTTTCTGTAAACTGCACGTGGTGGCTCCACAGGGTGTGCATGCACGTGCTCTTGTCCAACGGCTGACGTACTGGTGTGATTCCGCGCACTGGAGAACTGAAATAAGGGATGGTCAAGGGCACAATTTATATGAATTAAAATGCAGTTACCACACACTTAATGAAATATTTGTTCTGTCATCCACAAACAGTATGTGTATTTTACACATAAACATGTCTCTGATAAACTTTATTATTGATACAACAAAACGTCACGGAATTTTTGTCAAATATATCCAGAAATATTCTGGTTATATGGTAACACCATACATGACACACGTGGCAAATGAGTATGTCAGTGAAGAGTGGAGGGTGCCTTCTAAATATGTTATTATAGTCAGCATTCAACAGTGTGATGATTATTACATGCGTGAAGTGTGCCATGGTTTTTTCATAAAACTCATGTACACAAAACAAACTCCAACCCTTGAAAGTGTTGAACGTGTGATCTTTGAGCATCTTACATCAGCAACAATTCTTTACACATCTTCTCTGAAAGTAAAAGTACCAGTTTCCTTTTCAGGTAGTCTGCAGATATATGTGTCTGCTCTACCTGAGCACTTTGGACACGTGCAGTTGTCTAGAGGATTGTTCAACTGCTCTGTAGATTACTACTCCCTTTTCCAAGATCACGTTCACTGCAATCTGAAGCCAGAGTGTGAAGACGGACGGGACGAAACAGAACACTGTCCCTTCAGCAGTCCTGACTGCCAGGGACGGGTGGCTTCAAGACACAAGTGTTTTCATTTAGTCGTGGGAGATATTGATACGTCACTGGTTGTACTTACATATGAGTGTCAGAGAATGGGTGGAAGACTTGCGTCAGTAAAAACATTGCAGGAAAAGATAGATCTTCTGTTAGTTTTTAAGAACTATCAGGAGTTTGAAGTGACTTTAGGTTACACGTCTGGTTGGAACTCTGTGCCATTAATGTACAGCATGTTCCGTAAATGGTCAGATAGAACCGTGATTTACAATATCAATCACTTTGTATTCAGTGATTGGTACATACCGACGAGGCTTGTGGAAGCAAACTGTGCTTTTCGTCCTTTTGGAATGTGGTGCCCGACCAGTTCCAGTTACTCAGCAATGTGTGAAGTACAGTCACAGTCCCATGCAACGCTTCATTCACATCAGCTGATTGCTCACTTACACTTCCCCAAATCCATCTTGAATCACACAAAGCAATCCTTATTTCCTCATCCAGGCAGTTATGTTACACATATATTTTTATTGTGTGACTTAAACAGCCACTGTCCACATTCAAAACATTTCACTGTAATGAACGTGAGTCACTCACAAAAGTCCAAAGTGTTCTTTCCTGGAAGAACTACACATACATATGCCATGTTTGCATGTGATGATGGGATCACTACAGTGCATCACACTCTTGTGTGTGACTTCAGACAGGATTGTCCTGATAGCAGTGATGAGTCATTCTGTGAACATCCTTCATGTCCTGGTTTTCTGTGCTCTAATGGTCAATGTGTATTGCTCAGCCAACGTTGCAACCAATACTCAGATTGTGTGGACGACTCAGATGAGGTTGAGTGTCCTGGTGACCATACCTACCTGGCTCCAACCAAAGAAGAAGACGAAGAGCAACAGTTTCATGTGACTCTGGGTGGAACAGGCTACTTCACTCAGCAGGTGATGACAGCTGAAGAATCGTGTCCTTACAGTCATTATCACTGTAAAACTGAGTGGTTGTATTGTCTCCCTGTCTACACTCGATGTAATGGATATTTTGACTGTGTTTATGGAGAAGACGAACAAGACTGTGAGACGGAAACATGTCCTGGTTTCTACCGATGTCGAGGTTCCAGAGTTTGTGTGCACGGCGATCATCTGTGTGATGGCTGGGGTCAGTGTCCACAGCGAGATGATGAACTGATGTGTGACAGGACCTGTCCTGAGCCTTGTCTGTGTCAGGGTCATGTTTTCCTGTGTATCAGTCCATTTCCTTCTGACCTGTTCCCTGAACTGCGATACTTGGATGCAACAGGATCCAACATGTCACTGACTGATTTTGATAGAAATGAATTCATTGTCCATTTGATTCTGTCCCAATGTTCCCTTTCCAATATCTCACGAATTAAGTTTACTAATTTGAAGTATGTTGATTTTTCCAGCAACTACTTGAAGACTGTGGACATGTCTGTCTTTCACGAAATGCCAAATTTAAGATTTCTGCACTTGGAAAACAATTTTCTCAGAAAACTGACGAGTAAAGATACAAATTACATTCATTATATACTGAGACATGTGGACGTATCAAAAACACGTGTCAATGTTCTTAATAATGATTTATCAATATATTTACCTCACGTTCGTGTTTTGAATACATCATTTTGTGGTGTTGAAATTATTAGACAAACAGGTATAAAGAATATGCCAAAGCTTCAAGAGCTGGATATGGTGGGGAATTCAGTCAGTAAGTTTCCGTTTGATTTATTCTCAGGGTCAAAACATTTAAAACGTATCTTTTCTTCAAACTATAGGTTTTGTTGTACAAATGTACTTCCTAAACACTCACGTGAAATAAAGTGTTCTGCTCCTCACACTGTATTCTCTCCTTGTACAACACTGATTCCAACAGGACTGTACGAAATTTTCTTTTGGGTCATTGCCTTCTCTGCCGTTATAGGGAATCTTGTCTGTATCATAACTTCTCCTGCAGTGAAGAAGGTGTTTGAAAGCAATTTTCTGATGGCCATTGTCCATTTGCAGTTGGCGAATATATGTATGGGAAATCACATAGTTATTGTTTTGGTAGCAAACCACATACTACATGGACAATACATCCAGGTTGAAAAAATGTGGACAAATAGTCCTGTTTGCAAGGTGGCTGGATTTCTTTCCTTTCTTTCCAGTGCAGTATCAGTGTTGATCATCTGGTTGATTACATTGTATCACATCATTGTCCTTTATTTCACTGAACATGGATGGAGATTCAATAGACCCCTAAAAACTACAGTGTGTACAGTTATGTGGATCGTCGGAATCTTGTTTGCATTAATTCCGTTTCTTCCTGAACTGTCACACCTGGGACTTACTGGCCAGTCTGGTCTGTGTCGTCTGGCTTTATTTGAGAAGTATCATCCCAAACAAGATTTCAAGTGGTTTACGGTTCTTGTGGGAATCAATTCTACATTGTGCACGACGATTGTAGCTGGCCTGGCTCTCATCTCTATGCGAACACCAAAATACAGAATAGCACTGAACCCCACACAGAGACCAGTGTATTCTTCAGTCCACGTGATGGGAAAAGTGACTGTGACAGATGCCGTTTGCTGGCTTGCATTCGGACTGGTTACGGTGATTAATTCACATGGTGTTGCTGGTTTGGATCAGATACATGACACCATGGTTGTATTTGTGTTACCATTCAACTCTGCTCTCAACCCACTTCTTTTCATGTGGACTATCAAAACTCAGTGGGGGCAGCAAGAACGGGAAGAAAAAATATTGTACATGTTGAAATCACGACTAACCAATGCAGGAAAAACGACTAATTCATGCAGTAATTTGATATGATTAATCACCAATATCAAACACTTTTACGAGAGATTTCGGTTTACATTCGACAAAGTTTGTGTGTGTGTGTGTGTGTGTGTGTGTGTGTGTGTGTGTGTAAGTGGGTGAGAAGTAGTTTGCAGTGTGAAAGTGGGGATGGGTTTACAAATGTTTCCTCTCACACAAAGGAATAACAGGTGCCATTGCTTCAGAAACGATGAATGAGTGTCATGAAATATTAATGTTAACACACAGACCAACTCCCTTTCACCCGGCCACTTACCTTTAAAATATTAGGTAACCGTAACAAAATACGGCTGAATTGAACGTGCCGAAACTTTCAACAGTGATAACAAATGAAAGTGATATTACCCGAATATAAACCTGCGTTTTTCATTCGCCATCTATTACCGTAACAGGGTGTTCGTTGTTATGTAGAAGAAAGGTCATTTTACGAACTAACTATTCTTGGACATGTGTGTACTATTGTGAATCTCTTAATATAGCTACCTGTATTTGAGACTGAAGTTCAAGATGTAAGACTATAAAACCAGCCACCACACCATAAAGAAAACAAGAATCGCTGCGGTTGAGATCAAGCAGAAAACTTCCTCCCAATATACAAGTTTTGGAATCTAGGTACACAGCTGAACCAGACTGAAATAAGTGCATAGTGAGTGTAGTCTCGTCTGAAAACTGATTGATGAGTAAGTTTTACGACTCACTACGGTAATGACAAACACGATTCACTAACGCATGTAATGGTGATGGCGATTCATTGATATCTGTGTACACATTAGTTGCACGACTGTACAAATGTACATTATAGTTATCTCGTTGTCAAACCCACAATGAACAGAACTTGAAGTTCATGCCCGACACTGGAAACTCACCATGCAACTACAGCTGAAACAAACTCTTACAGATGACGGAGAAACTATGAAATCCTGTTGCTAAAAACTTAGATATCAACTTCAAGTTGTATAAAATATAATCATATATCGATTTTTTTCATTTACTCTTTAAGCACAGACACTTCCGTTTATAGGCCTATTTCTACAATTCTTTCATTTGTCGTAAGAACATTGATCTTGTTTGACATAACAGTATCAAAACGTTCATTCAGCAATGACTAAGCACGGGAAAAAAAGAGAAGATTTATCCGTATGTATTATTTATTCAAAAAGCAATTTATGTGGTAAATTCAGTAGAAATGGCACGTGTTTTGCAAGGCTTTGTCTCTCTTGCTCCTTTGATTTAGTGCTCCGTTTTCAATCATTCAAAACATGCGCGGTCATACATCATGTGTGGATCAACGTTGTGATATATGATCACTGCACCAGTGAGAGCTCGGGAACATACGAACAGCATTTGAAAATATGGCGAACAGAAAGGTCCATGCACGCTGCACAAGTTGCAGACATGGATCGGGTCTCTATAATAGTCATCGTAAAAACCACAAAGATGATCAAGAATAACACTTGGACAACAGAAGCTCAAAAGAAACGAAAGTAAATCTTGTTGTTGCTGGCCAGTTTCATAACACTCACAAAAAACATCATTTATAAATGCAGTGTAAGGTGAACAAAATGCTCTACTTTGAAGGGCCTTGTCCACTCAATTAAGAGTTTGTGTTTCACATTTCTTCCGCCGGTGTTGCTGTGTGTACATGTCAAATGAAGAATGTATGAATGGACTTAGAGCTCTCTTCTATTGAGGAATTCCAGTTTATTTCTCTGTTCCCCTTGTAGACCTGTATACCAGCTGATCGGTAGTTCCAGCGTCAAATAGTTCGAATTAAGTACTTTTATCTTTCAGAGAGCAGCCGCAACTCTTTCTTTGGTGTGGTGTTTGACATCTCGTCTGTATTATGTCAATGCGTTGACAGAGTTTTTGTTGATGAAAATACAAGAATCTCTCTCTCCCTCTCTCTCTCTCTCTCTCTCTCTCTCTTCTCTCTCTGTCTCTCTCTCAGAGCTGGTGCAGAGTAAAACAGCGTGATGAGTGCATAATATTTCTTTTCTTCTTTCATCACAAACACAGTTACAACTGTTGTCACATCGTGTGTGTCATGATTTGAGTTTCCAAGGAGACGTGTGTGGGCAGTCAGCTCTGGCCCGGTCTGTCCGGGTCCACCCGGGGCTACTGTGCACGCTTTCATGGACCCGGACAGCCGGCAGGGACAAAGCCTAAGGCTTTAGCATGGCTAGACTTCAACGAAGCACCGTCTACCAGACTGGTCGGGTTATCTCCCTCAATACTGCTTCCGGGTCACAGACTGCGTTTCCCTACATAGCAAAGAAGTAGGTTGTTCTTTTCAACTTTCTTTGTTACTTTCTTTGTGCTTTCAGGTCCTCACACACTGGCTTTACAAGTGCAATCAACTATAAACTGAAGACAGTTGCTGCTTTTTTTATGAAGCTGCCAAAGTTTGAACCAGTTCCACAACTCCTGACACAAGATCTCCTGCTGCGTCACTGGTGATATAATTTTCAGATGTCCCTGTCTTCCCTTTTCATTTGTCCTTCCCTTTACCTTTCATGTCGCCTGATCCATTCTTACTTCGGTCATTCCTTGCATCACACTGTGCAACAAACCACTGTAACCAGTGAAATATTTCACTTCATCTCTCTCTCTCTCTCTCTCTCTCTCTCTCTCTCCAAATGATAATGTAGCATATGTCAACCGTTCTGATGAAAATATTGAAAGAGAAAAATGTTTGGAACCCAGTTAACTGAAACATTTATTAACACTGTAGATTTGGAATGGGCTGTCATGAAACTGGAGAAACCATTCAAAGGAACGACACTTGTCGTAAACTGCAGGGGATGAAAAGACAACGATCATAATTTGTCTTCTTGTTCCTCTCTCTCTCTCTCTCTCTCTCTCTCTCTCTCTCTCTCTCTCTCTCTCTCTCTCTCTCTCTTACTCTGCAGTTTTACTCCAACATTTTGATATATACAACATAACTGAAAAACAAATTTTACACATACAAGTTACTGATAATAAACAAAATTGCACACACAGTTAACCATTCAATACAACACACACTGTGGAGTGTGGCCATAACACCCTAATAGTTTCAAGTTTGAATAGTCTCTGCACACACTGCAGTTTAACAGTTAGGCACTGTATGAATTCATGACAATTAATTCAATTGTCAAGTCTTCCAGCACCACTGATCCACACACTTGCCGAACCGGGCGTTGAGCCAGTCACACACATCGAAGCACAGAATGAAGTCATAAGTGTCACGTCACCTCCAGCGCCGTCACCAGAGACGGAAAAACCACGCCACACGGCACAGCCTCCCCCGTCAAAAACACTCGTCCACAGTCCGCGTCTGGCCAGACGGTGTTTCTTTCCCCTGAAACCCATGCGAGAGAATCAAATCTTACGTCCTAAGAATACATGAAATGCTCGCGCTTTCATTTCAATCTCCATTGCTGTCTGCTTTTTATGTTGGTAACAAGTTCACTTTCTTGCTCCATCCATACAGTTGCTAACAATTCATTTATTATAAGGATGATTTTCACGTTTATTACAGTAAGCATATCATCACAAATGAAACTCTTTGTCTTTGTTTCTTCTTCTTCCTCTTCTTCTTCTTCCTCTTCTTCTTCTTCTTCTTCTTCTTCTTCTTCTTCTTCTTCTTCTTCTTCTTCTTCTTCTTCTTCTTCCTCTTCTTCTTCTTCTTCTTCTTCCTCTTCTTCTTCTTCTTCTCCGTCTGTCTATGTCTGTCTGTCTCTTGCCTTCATTCTTTCATCCAGTCACTCTTTCTTTCTGTTGCTCTTTCAGATTTTTGTGTTTTTCTTTCATTTAGTCCTTTTTGTCTTTTGTATTTTCTGGAATCATTTCTTTTCTTTAAATCTTTCTTTTAACCTTTTCTTGAATGCTTGTTTGCTGCACGTGAGCCATATAAGCTTACCCAACTTATTTCTCTATGTTTATTTATTGGGAGTTTTGTTTTGTTTGTTCTATGGTGGTTACATTAAACCTGGTAAAACAGAACACGTTTCTGTGGTGATGACGTCATTATCATCAGGGTATGTCACAGTGAAAAGAATTCTGACAGTGATCCTGATTATTTGTGGAGAAGCATATCAGTACCAGCTAAAAACGTGATCATGGTCAGTTACAATACTAAGACAGAAGGGGTAGTAAATATGGAACTATTTTGTCATTCCTGGTTTTATAACCAGACACCCAATCTATTCTTTGAAAAGAAAAAAAAACAGTCTGGAGCACATTTTCACCTGATTCTGATTTTGCTCACCTGTTTAATTTCACACAAATCAGTGTTCGGCTCAAGAGAAAGTCGTGTGATAACACAGATTGCTTCAGACATTTCTTTCTTTTTCTGATGATGAACTGCCTCTCAAGACATTGGATGGTTTTTGGAACTGTTCTGTGGAGCATTACACCCAGTTCCATCACCACCTGGCGTGTAACCTGAAGACAGAGTGTGAAGATGGACGGGATGAAACAGGTCAGTGTCCCTACAGCAGTCCTCAGTGCCATGGAAAGATAGCATTATGTAACCGTTGCTACACAATAGTTGACAGTCTTCGTGGATTTGCTTGTGATCAAACACATCACAGTAAGAGAGCTGACGACTACCATATTTTCAAGTGCTGTTCGTATGTTCCCGAACTATCACTGGTGCTGTGATCATGTATCACAACGTTGTTTCATACATGATATATGACCGTGCATGTTTTGGATGATCAAAAATGGCGCATTTAATCAAAGGAGCAAGAGAGACCAACTCTGGTGCAATTCCTGCTGAATTTACCACACAATTCACTCTTTTGACAAACAATATATACAAATAAATCTTTTATTTCATCCATGCTTAGTCATTGCTGAATAACTTTAGTTCCACAGTTTGATTTGAGAATACTTTGATATATTGTTATGTTGTTAATTTTTTGTGACTAATGAAACAATTGTGGAACAATAAACAGAAATGGAATTAGAATGTACATCTACAAGTCATGTATGGTGCTATCATATAACCAGAATATTTTAGGATATATTTGACAAAAATTCCGTGGTGTTTTTTTGTATCAATAGTAACGTTTATCTGAGGCCTACTTGTTTGTAAAATACACATACTATTTGTGAATGACAGAACAAGTATTTCTTCAAGAGTGTGATAATTGCATTTTAATTCATATATGTTGTTCCCTTGACCATTCATTATTTCAGTTCTCCAGTGCCTGGAATCACACCAGTACGTCAGCCGTTGGACAAGAGCACGTGCATACATACCCCGTGGAGCCACCACGTGCAGTTTACAGAAAGTGGTGAAACCACCACACACCCCGTATATCACCCCCTGGTGTGCTGTGTATTCCGGCAAGTTGTTCTCACAGTCTGACACACTGACCTGCAGGATGGTGGTGTTTGTGTTGTTTTGGTTTATGAGGTATTCTACACCTGGACACGTGTCGTTGATCTTCAGGGGACCAGCTGTGGTGAACATGTGTGTGTTGTTCATGCTCCACTGAGGTGTGGGTGTGCCAGCACTGACAAACAGGAGACAGTACTTCAGTCCACAAACCAGTGACATCCAAGTGGACAGGACGTGTACACTGCTGGCTCTGGTGAATTTTACATCTGATATATGATCCATTCCGGAATTTTGCTAGAGTATGGATGATACGTTGGTTTTAAATTTGCCTGATAAGATTGCCGAATTTATTCAATGCAATTCATGTTGTCCAGAATCTAACCATTCACTATTATATATGTAATTTGGGTAAGGGCCTGAGTTCGAAATTCTGAGTCTTTGTCATAATCATTGTAATATTTGTCATGTAATCATGCGTTATAAAAAGAATTTAAGGCGTCTGCTTTTCAACCATTCCTCGCTTCTTCTGTCCCCTTGTCAGTGCAAATGTCAGCTAAGAAGTCACTTTCTACATATGGTCACCGAATGAAAAGTGTCTGAAAAGGTGAGAACCCAGTCAATTCGTTCGGTAACTCTCTGCATGCGAAAGAAAAAGCAGGGGAGAAAAAATATATGTGTGTGCGTGCGTGTGTGTGTGTGTGTGTGTGTGTGTGTGTGTGATATTTTTAAAGACCACTTTTGAGAAATAACATATTACGGAAAGGAATATACAACATTCTTATAAAGTTACTGTGGGAATTGAACAAATATATTTGAGGTGGACTGAATAGGTATGGTAAAGTGTTGGTATATTTATTTTAAGTGTATCTGTAAGCAACTCATCACTGACCAAAATTTATTAATTGCAAAAGAATAAAGATTTAAACAAATGGAGAGCTCCCTTCAGCAAAAAATAAACAAAACATAAGCATGAAAGATAACAATTCAAGATTCATCTTGCGTATGCTAGTTGTACTGACCTAGACGTACCAAAGCCTTCTGAAGAGCCTCAGCAATGGCACCAGTCTCTGAGAATAGACACCTGGACTCCACTCACAATTTCTTCATCACCTGCTAACACAGAACCTGTCTTACTGTTGCTGTTCTTTGAAAAAAGAACAGTGTCATCAGTAATGCATCTTGCATTCAGAGCAATGCAGCGACATGTTCATTGTCTGACTGAACAAGACACAGACTCTAAAGAAAACACAAAACCTAAACCCGTGTTCTGTTCTGGAGGGTGATACCTTCTTTTATTTGACGAGTATTTGAATGGGATGAACAAGTCTGTAACTCTTTGCTGCTTCAGAGAGGTCATTTGCACATGTGAAGGCACACTCAGGCAAGAAAATAGCCAAATCTTGTCTTGCAGACATAAGAATTTGCACCTAATCAAACCTGGCATAGATAGTGGACACCTGCAAACAAACACGTCTGTCACGTTACTCAGACCAATAGAAATGAAAGTATTCTGATCAGTAGAATGAAAATGAACACCACACAATCTGAATAGCGACCTGTTCTGCCTTTCTAAACGTGAGGACAGGCTCACCATCTGAGAACTAGCCAAACTTGGACCCAGATATAGCCGGCCAGGTCTATAACATCAACACACACATGGCAGTCCCAAAGCCTGAATAGGCCCATAGACGCTATCTCGCCAAACTCGCCACTGCCAACACGATCAATAAGTGCAGGTATGTCCGGCCGATAATGTGATGGAAATATTCCTGCATCGCCATATCGCGTCCCCCTGCCCCTTTCTCTCTGTGGTGAAGGTGGAGCACAGCTGCTGTGCGAAAAGCTGAAACAAATAGAAACCAGGTGGAGGATGCAAACAGTGTAACATTCCAGGATGGAGCCAGGTACAGAATGTAAACAGTGTAACACCTGATGACGGAGTCAGGTACAGAATGCAAACAGTGTAACACCTGATGACGGAGCCAGGAACAGAATGCAAACAGTGTAACACCTGATGACGGAGCCAGGTACAGAATGCAAACAGTGTAACACCTGATGACGGAGCCAGGTACAGAATGCAAACAGTGTACCACCTGATGACGGAGCCAGGAACAGAATGCAAGCAGAATAACACTGGAATGTGGAAACAGGTACTTAAAAAGTCTAGAAACTTGACAGAGGGAATGAGAGGGAGAAATAACATTAATTTTTAGGAAATTAACATTGCATAATTTCCAGACGGTGGGAATTCCATTTAAACCTCCATACAACACCGCGACACCCGAGAGGCTCATGTCACATCACTCAGATGACTGGAATTTCTACAGCAAAACAGAAAGGTCAAACTGTGAACCTTCTCACAGACTGAAAGCATGAGTGAGGGGAAGAAAAAAAATCATTAACAAGGAATTAGTGATGCTGCTCTGTGTAAGGCAAAGGCGAATGTGCATCTTTGTCCTACAAACTGTCAGTACTTATTCCCTTGGAGAATATCTACAGTGACGTCGTTGTCATGGCACTGTATATGTGTGTATATATGACTTCGATTGATTTTTTTTTTTTTTCCTAAAGAACAAAATCTCTCAATCTTAGTCCATATTCATTTAAATCACGTAAGATACGTTATCAGCTGACAGAAGCAAATACATCAGAATTGTCTCTGGTCGAGCTTTTTGTATACACAGGTGTGTGCGTGTGTGCGTGTGTGTGTGTGTTCGTTCTTTAGTTTAGTGTGTTTTCACTATCAGTGATATTAGACGATTATTTAAAGAAAAACAACAACAAACAAACAAACAAAAACAAAACGAAAAAACAGAGTGGTTTTTTTTTGTTTTGTTTTTTTTTTGGGGGGGGGGGAGGAAAACAAAAAGGTAGAAAACTACCAAAAATGCACAACTAACATACAATTACATTTAACAGTAACAATTCAATAAGGATCATCAGAAACCCATTAACACAATTCTGAAGCACATAAAAGAATGTGGAAATAGGGCTATGAACTAATGCCTGTGAAAGTTTGACCATAAGAACCTCGTCAGAAATAACTTTCCAAATATCATCTGCAGAGTAGTTATTCTCTTTGAAATACTTGGGCAAGAAAGTACGTAACTGCTGGCAGTGAAACAAACAATGATGCAAGCTGAACTGCTTACCACAGATGCATGTAACATTTTTACAATAATTTGTCTTCAGCGCATCAAGTTTTAAACGGAAGAAAGGAGAGGTTATTAATCTTGTATAGCAAGCTGATGGATTCGGTATCTTTTCTTTAATAATATTCTCGGGGAATAATGTCCCTTTATGTTTTAAAAACTTTTCTTCCATCGGTTATGAAATTGACCCCATGCTGATTTTTCTAACAAAGTGTATGCTTCTTTTACGGAAAGACGGACATGTATTTTTGTCGATTTTTTCTGAATCTTGTGCTCTCCTTTTAGCTGCTTTATCAGCAGTTCCATTGCCAAGAATGCCCACATGAGAAGGTACCCAACAAAAACTCCCTTTAATCTTCAAACAATGTACCAAATGATTTGCCTCAATAACTAAGTCAGGTCTTGTTTGAAGGCTAAATAATTCTAGAGCATAAAGTACTGATTTGGAATCAACAATGAATGCTATTTTCGAGAAAACTATTTGATGGCTCACTAAGTAGTTCAGAACTTGTATAATAGCAATTAGCTGAGCCGTGAATATGGAAAGATGTTTTCCAATAAAGTAAGATTTTTCAACTTTAAAGGTAGGAATATAGAAAGCCGCACCAGCATTTTTGTCATCAAGAACAGATCCATCTGTAAATATATGGAGATGATTCTGACATTTTTCTGCTGTATGAATTCTGGCAGTACTTGTCGTGGTATTGATGTTTTCTTCCTTTTTTGTTTCAGAATAACCAGTATCAAAATCTGCTTTCAACATTTCCTAAAAAGGAACAAGAGTATGATGTGGTTTTGCAGTTAACTCTTTCATGTTAACATCAGATTCTTTTAACAAATTTGAAACGTAAGTTGCAACTCTTTCTTGTGAAGAAATGGCTTTAGCTCCTTTAGGAAAATCAATGTCAGATGTTACTGTCACCACGCAGAGGGGTACACAAGTGTTGCCAGCTGTCCTTGGACGGGCACAATAGCTGAGTGGTTAAAGCGTTGGACTTTCAATCTGAAGGTCCCGGGTTTGAATCACGGTGACGGCGCCTGGTGGGTAAAGGGTGGAGATTTTTACGATCTCCCAGGTGCAGACCTGCTTAGTGCCTGAACCCCCTTCGTGTGTATATGCAAGCAGATCAAATACGCACGTTAAAGATCCTGTAATCCATGTCAGCGTTCGGTGGGTTATGGAAACAAGAACATACCCAGCATGCACACCCCCGAAAACGGAGTATGGCTGCCTACATGGCGAGTTAAAAGGGTCATACACGTAAAAGCCCACTCGTGTGCATACGAGTGAACGCAGAAGAAGAAGGCAGCTGTCCTTGAAAACTGAGAGTCTTTGACCGGTAACTATGATGTCACAGGGGCAGTATCTACCGAGCATTTGAGTTGGTTCCATCAGTTGTGGCTGAATTCGAAACAATGGTGTTGTTTTTTTCGTTCTGATCATCACAAACACAATGGGAAGAGGTCAGCGCACTGCTGAAAGGAACTGAGATTATCTTGTGAGTAATGTACCCGTTCATCCTTTCTTTTTCCTCTATTCTAATCTGTTCAACAAAGCAGACTGAAATCCGTTTGCAAATAAATATCAGGCAACGAGTCTGCATGGTTTCAAGAAGGTATCTGGAAACAGGAGTGTTTTATTACGGTCAGTTGCAGTTTTATCACACACTGGTTACAGTGGTTTGTTGCACAGTGTGATGCAAGGAATGACTGAAGTAAGAATGGATCAGGCGACATGAAAGGTAAAGGGAAGACAGGGACATCTGAAAATTATATCACCAGTGACGCAGCAGGAGATCTTGCGTCAGGAGTTGTGGAACTGGTTCAAACTTTGGCAGCTTCATAAAAAAAAAACAAAAAAAAAACAGCAACTGTCTTCAGTTTATAGTTGACTGCACTTGTAAAGCCAGTTTGTGAGGACCTGAAAGCAAAAAAAAAGCAACAAAGAAATTTCAAAAGAACAACCTACTTCTTTGCTATGTAGGGAAACGCAGACAGTCTGTGACCAGGAAGCAGTATTGAGGGAGATAACCCGACCAGTCTGTCAGACGGTGCTTCGTTAAAGGACCGTTAACGGACAGATGAGTGGAGACCAGGCGAAACAGCAGAGTGATAAAACAGTGAAAGATGTCAGCCTGACAGCAGGTCTAACACTTGAGCAAGTGCATGTTGCCAGAAAGCATCTAGCCATGCTAAATCCTTAGGCTTTGTCCCTGCCGGCTGTCCAGGTCCATGAAAGCGTGCACAGTAGCCCCGGATGGACCCGGACAGACCGGGCCAGAGCTGACTGCCCACACACGTTTCCTTGGAAACTAAAATCACGACACACACGATGTGACAACAGTTGTAACTGTGTTTGTAGTGAAAGAAGAAAAGAAACATTATGCACTCATCACGCTGTTTTACTCTGCACCAGCTCTGAGAAAGAGAGAGAGGGGGAGAGAGAGGGGGGGGAGAGAGAGGGGGGGGGAGGGAGAGAGAGAGAGAGGGAGAGAGAGTTTGTGAAATTGATTTGTGGAATAGATAACACATTAACACACCATTTCCTCCTACTTCCCTTGCTATTTTATCACAGGCATCAGAGATAAGATTTGATTGATTTTCATCACTCTTTGTGAAAATGAATGACCGATCCTCACAGATGGGATTAGTTTTTTGCTGACCTTGTTGGAGGAAAGGAAACTTGTGAAGGGTAAGGGAAGTTCAGACACTTTACCTGGGTCACGTGACGAAAAATCTAATCGCAATGAATTGCTTTTTCGTGACTGCGACTATTTTTTTCGTTGCTTGACCCGGACTGCTGGGCAAAAAACACAGTTTGCACAACGGAGAAATCTCGGCTCTGAACAGACTGGGTCCATTATGTTGATTTGGACATGTCCAGTGAGCTGGAAAAGGGATTCACCTGTGCAGGATTTTTTTCTGCTTGACTGGAGAGGCACGGCCGTGTTTCACAGGGTAGGGTCCGGTCCACTATACAAGCAGCCTTACCACGCCAGATCAGTTCAGTTGTTCAAGAAGGGTCATTACAATCAGACAAATCCACACACGCTACACATCTCCTAAGCAGATGCCTGATCAGCAGTACTCAGTGGATGCCTCTGCACGCCGACGTGTGCAAGAAGGGTTGTGTATCGAGTATTCTTTGACGATTCCTCCAGCACTGATTCCAGTAGGTATAAGCGGCATTTGACTGTGTAGTAAGAATGTAGTGTTGTTACGTATTAAGGAAAACAAACATGTATTGTCCTTTCATCTAACACTTTAGCTACAAGCAAGACCCAGTTCATCAGTACGGATGACGCAATGCGCACGTCCTTGGTCTGAAAGAAGGGGGTAGCGAACACACTGAGGTTTAAGTTCACTGCACTTTGTAAAAGTGCAGGAGTGGCTGAAAAAGATATTTCAGTGATACACGTTAACGGAGGAGCAAAAACAACAACTCTGCCAGTCCTGTCTTACCCCAGAAAGGCGACAGCACAGCTGATGAAAACAAGAAGACTGAACTGAAAGGAGCATACATGAATGAGGACCTAACTCTGAGAATGTGTGTCGTTCTTAGTAAATTGTCTATCAGTTTCCGTATATGCCGTTAAGAATCTGTTAGTTTGGTTCTTTCTTAAATCAATCCCAAGTGCAAAATCACCTGGTGAACGTGGATGTATGCTGGAGAAAAGATGGACTGAGTCCAGTACTTTCATGAATCCTTGGGTTGTAGGACTGGACGACAGCTATCAAACTTTTCTCCAACCCACTTTCTGTGGATCTTGTAGACATCTGAGCATGGAAATCAGCGTTCTGTTGTATCTTTCCACTGGGTTTCCTGCAGGGTGATATGGAGCAGTATGACATTTTCTGTACCAAAAATCCCTATCCTGATCACAAAAAATAAAGTATGTGAAATCTTACACTTAGAAGAAACATTCCCACAGTGTTTCAGTAAGACCTTTTTCAGTTTGATCTCCGGTATGCTATTACCCGCAAAAAACATTATGTACTACATCGTAACTAAGATATTGATCTTTCACCCTTTTTCTTCAATAGTAAGATAGTCAGCTGGCAGGATTCAAGTGAAAAACTGTTTTAAACTATTTCCATTGGAGCTTTTGACGCTGTGCGCCTTTTTTAACGTATCGACCGCACTTGGATATTTTCTTCTGTGAATTCCAGGCGACTGAAGGCTTGACGTACTGCTCATCACAAACATAGTATGTCACTCCGTACTGCTCATCACAAACATAGTGTGTCAGTCCGTACTGCTCATCACAAACATAGTGTGTCACTCCACACTGCTCATCACAAACATAGTGTGTCAGTCCGTACTGCTCATCACAAACATAGTATGTCACTCTGCACTGCTCATCACAAACATAGTGTGTCACTCCGTACTGCTCATCACAAACATAGTGTGTCACTCCGTACTGCTCATCACAAACATAGTATGTCACTCCGCACTGCTCATCACAAACATAGTGTGTCACTCCGTACTGCTCATCACAAACATAGTGTGTCAGTCCGTACTGCTCATCACAAACATAGTGTGTCATTCCGTACTGCTCATCACAAACATAGTGTGTCATTCCGTACTGCTCATCACAGTGTGTCACTCCGTACTGCTCATCACAGTGTGTCACTCCGTACTGCTCATCACAGTGTGTCACTCCGTACTGCTCATCACAGTGTGTCATTCCGTACTGCTCATCACAAACATAGTGTGTCACTCCACACTGCTCATCACAGTGTGTCACTCCGTACTGCTCATCACAAACATAGTGTGTCAGTCCGTACTGCTCATCACAAACATAGTGTGTCAGTCCGTACTGCTCATCACAAACATAGTGTGTCACTCCGTACTGCTCATCACAAACATAGTGTGTCATTCCGTACTGCTCATCACAAACATAGTGTGTCATTCAGTACTACTCATCACAGTGTGTCACTCCATACTGCTCATAACAAACATAGTGTGTCACTCAGCACAGCTCATAACAAACATAGTGTGTCATTCCGTACTACTCATCACAGTGTGTCACTCCATACTGCTCATAACAAACATAGTGTGTCACTCAGCACAGCTCATAACAAACATAGTGTGTCAGTCCGTACTGCTCATCACAAACATAGTGTGTCAGTCTGCACTGCTCATCACAAACATAGTGTGTCAGTCTGCACTGCTCATCACAAACATAGTGTGTCAGTCTGCACTGCTCATCAAAAACATGGTGTGTCATTCCGTACTGCTCATCACAAACATAGTGTGTCACTCCGTACTGCTCATCACAAACATAGTGTGTCACTCCACACTGCTCATCACAAACATAGTGTGTCACTCCGTACTGCTCATCACAGTGTGTCACTCCGTACTGCTCATCACAAACATAGTGTGTCACTCCGTACTGCTCATCACAAACATAGTGTGTCACTCCGTACTGCTCATCACAAACATAGTGTGTCACTCCGCACAGCTCATCACAAACATAGTGTGTCACTCAGCAGAGCTCATCACAAACATAGTGTGTCACTCAGCAGAGCTCATCACAAACATAGTGTGTCACTCCGTACTGCTCATCACAAACATAGTGTGTCAGTCAGTACTGCTCATCACAGTGTGTCAGTCCGTACTGTTCATCACAAACATAGTGTGTCACTCTGCACTGTTCATCACAAACATAGTGTGTCACTCCGTACTGTTCATCACAAACATAGTGTGTCACTCTGCACTGTTCATCACAAACATAGTGTGTCACTCCGTACTGTTCATCACAAACATAGTGTGTCAGTCCGTACTGCTCATCACAAACATAGTGTGTCAGTCCGTACTGCTCATCACAAACATAGTGTGTCACTCCGTACTGTTCATCACAAACATAGTGTGTCACTCTGCACTGTTCATCACAAACATAGTGTGTCACTCCGTACTGTTCATCACAAACATAGTGTCACTCCGTACTGCTCATCACAAACATAGTGTGTCACTCCGTACTGCTCATCACAGTGTGTCAGTCTGCACTGCTCATCACAAATGTGGTAGGGACATTATAGAGATAGATAATTATGTTTATGAGTACGAGTTTATGAGTAAGGGAGCTAATTAATACACCAGGTTAAATATCATCCAAGGGTTAGTTGCTTCCCTTGTTTATTCTCATTCGGTTTCTCCCACTATTCTTATTTGGATTTAGGCATATTCTGATACGGTTAGGTTTGAATGAAAAACAGTTCACTAGATGCAGGCCACAGGACAGTTTAGTGCGCGTTGTCTGGGGAGCAGAAGGGGTCTTGGCCGGTGTGACTTGCTTCCATGCTGGAGGGTAGTGAAGTTACTTACTACCCGCACCCGGATGGTCAGACTGGCGGTCAGTGTGGTGTACACATGTGCCTCTGCTACACTCGTGGGGTATGTGTCATCTCTGTTATGACTTGAGATATTTTGTTTATTTTGTTGGATAACTGTAACCTAACTTGGTTATCAGTAACTAAGTGATTTATGGTATGCTTATATTACAGTTGTTATTGGAAACATAACTGCTGGGTTTTGAAGGAAAAATTGTGAATTAACTATGCTCAGCAAGTATGGTTGGACTATTATAAATTAGGTTTCTGGTATGGCGGAAATCTTAGTTGGTATGTGGTAAACTGGTTGACAAGCCTTGCCTATTTTTGAGTGATTATATAATACTGAACTGTGTTCGTGCAGTATGATTAGGGTATGGATGGTGATGATTATCATTATTGCTACTACTACTGTCAATAATGTTTTTTTTGAGATTTGCCTAAGAGTTTAAGTTGAAATGAAAAATGTAATTCTTCACTAAGTTAATAGTGGAGTGTGTGTATTACTATTAAGTGAGGATAGACTAAATTATTATTGTGACAATTATTATTCTACATTCACTCATTATTGTAGGTTAGTAAAGTTATAGGTAATTTGATTGGTAACTGCAACTATTAATCTTAGCCAAGAGATATGTTGGCTGACGTGTGATTGGAGAGAAAGAGTAAAGAGTGATAGTATGGATTTTAATATAAGAATTTATAAAGAGCACTTATAGTGCAGCAGCTATAACACACGGGGTTGGGTTTTGTGTGTGTGTGTTGCAGGGATTTGTCTTCGTTTGTTTTGTTCCCTTTTCTTGTGGATGGTTCATGGGAATGAAGGTGTCCGTCTTGAACCGAACCCCGACTCTGGTGTGGTGTGGTGAACGAGACGCATACACGCACCCTGCTACAAGTGCTACAAGTGGCGCCCAATATGGGACTCGAAGGATAACACCTGCCGCCCTGCGGAACCTTCCACCCTGTGACGCCACCACCCCAGCCCAGGTCACCATCCAGGCAGCGTACTGCCCCAGAGCCAGCCCTACACGGTTGTCTGCCGTGTGTTCAGCTGGGTCTGCCTTGGTCTGGGCGGGCCGCGCCTGCTCACAACTACTAGTCAGCCCGCCACCCCTACGCTTCGCCCTCAGCAGTGGACGTCACAGCTCCAGCAGCCATCATCCACTGTGATCAACTCTTCCATGAAGGGAAGTGACTTTATTTTAAAATACAAACATGGACTGATTTATTGATTGCTGAATCCAGAGGGTAAATGCCCAGAGACTTTCTGCGTCACATTAACTGTGCCCACATATAAATGGAACTGAACAGGGCTAGGACATCTGGAAACGATTAGTAGTGAACTGACATTTTAATACCATAATCATACAGTGGAAAGGCAGGAGAAGAAATCTACATTATTTCTTTTATGATTGAGTGGAAAGCCAGTACTTTCAATATTGATGCTGCCTGATGTGTTATGACACTCTTCACGTTGACGGGAGCCGTCTAGGTGAACAGGATGTTTTCATGGTATTGGTAGTGTGATGAACTTGATACTCCAAGACATCTGTATGATCTACTAAATGCTGACTGATGGTGATATGTTGCCAGTAATTTTTTTTTTACATACTGGAAACTATTGTAACTATTTTTTTTTCTGACTTTTTTTTTTTTTTTTTTTTTTTTTTTTTTTTTTTTTACAATACAATACAGCTTTATTCATCCATTTGGAAATTCAAGTGTACATCCACAGGCTCGTCATTCACCCTACACAAAATCTTTTTTTTTTTTCTTTTTTTTTTTCCTGTTGAGATACAAGGGTTTTTTCAATATGATAATACTTATAATAGTAATAATAAGATGAAGAACAATAACAAATAATAAAGAACAAGATAAACAAGATACCAAATGTCACATCATGGCATGTATACATATTGAAATAGTTTCAAGGAGCACCAGTTGTTGTTTTTTGTTGTTGTTTTTATAAAGTGTGTTATTAGAGGATTATTATAATTATGTTATCCATTACCTGTGGCAGCTTACTTCTTTTATCAAAAATTGATGTACAAACATGTCAAATTTTGCAGTATACTCATTTCTGATATTGTTAAAAATTCTATCAAACATGCATCATTCATATACTGTATTATGATGGCAGTTTTCATTTTACTCAATGTTCTATTACCAACACAGAGTATGGTAGCCATTTTTTAACAAAATCACAGTAATTCATTTCCATTGTGTGTATATGCTTTTCTAACTTGTATCTATACTTGAGGTCAAGCAGGAATGCTTGCAGAGTTGGTTTTATTTGATTGATTCTACTCCTGTGTATAAAAAATTTTGCCCATAATAACATTAAATCTAAAGTATCATCCATTGTATTTTTATCATCAGTTCCAAACAATGCCAGTTCAAAGTTCAATGACAGTCGTTCACAGTTTTCACATTTCTCTCTCAATAGCTTATTAAAGTCCTGCCAAAAGGTTTGCGTAACTGGACAAAACCATAAATAATGTTGCACTGCGTCTTTTTCAATATAACAGAAATTGCATTTGTCATCGTCAACTACACCCATGTTTTTTAGGATGATATTTGATACTAAAATTCCATGACATATTCTAAGCTGAAACCATTTCATTTTTATTTCTTTGATTCTATTTATCTTTTTCAATGTTTTCTTCCAGTCAATCTGTGTACCTAACCTATTTTCCCATTTCATAAAAGCTTTCATGTCAAAAATTTCATTTTTCTCCAAGATTATATCGTAATAAATCCGTGTTCCCTTTTTTACCCCACAAATGGTTTTTAACGCCTTACTATTTTCATTGTTGTCATGATTCTCTAATATTATATTTCTTTTTCTGATGTATTCTTTGATTGATTGAATGCAACTAAGGTAATTTAGGTAATTCGTTCTTATTCCCCACTTCTTAAAAAAGTCTTCCTGCCTTAAAAACTGGCAGTTTTCATCCAGAATATCACGCACGAAAAATGCATTTTTTGCAGTCCAGTTCTTAAAATGAAAAGGATTGTTGTCGATTCTAAATTTAGCATTGAAAAAGATGGGTTCAGCTAATAACTCTTTACTGTTATCTAGTTCAGTATGTGTGTTGAAACTGTTATAAGCTTTCATAACGTCTTTCCAAAAGTTATTATAATTATCTTTTAAGAACCTCTTCGAGCCATAACAGTTTAACCTAGCTATTTCCGGGCAAGTGGTTTGTAATATTCTTTTCCATTTGAAATTTCCTACATAGTTTCCTTACCCAGGACAGTTTCAGTGCTTGTATAAATGCGTGTATGTTTGGTAAGCCAATGCCCCCATTTTCAATACTGTGAACTGAGTGTATTCGTTTTATTTTGTCCGGCTTCTTGTCCCATACAAATTCAAAACACATATTCTGAAGTTTTTTAATTTCACTGTCTGGTGGGTTTGGTAACAACATCCACAGGTACACTAGTTTAGACAGTATGAGGGATTTTAATATAGCTACCCTTCCTAGTGGTGTAGACGATCGTTTAGACCAAATCTTGAATAAATTTCTAACTTCCATTAGTTTGTCTTCTACGTTAAATTCTGTCAAGTGTGATAGATCATTCATAAACCAAATGCCAAGGATTTTAAATTTCTTAGGATTCCAATTCATACGTTTTTCTGTTAAATATTTTACATTTGAATTCTTATTTCTACCTAACCATACATTAACTGTTTTTTCAATATTTAATTTTAAACCTGAAATTTCTTCAAAAGAATTTAATGTATCAAATAACTTATTGTAAGATTTTCTATCTCCGTCAAGCGTGAATGAAGTGTCATCTGCAAACTGGCTTATTTTGAATTCTACGTCTGAAATCTGTATCCCTTTAATTTCTTCATCTTCCCGAATTTTACACGCTAGTATCTCTGCACACAATACAAATAAATATGGTGATAGTGGATCCCCTTGTCTACACCCTCTGCCTATGGGGAAGCTTCGAGACCTTTTTCCGTTAACTATCACATAGGCTTTGATATTATTATAAAAGGTATGTATCCATTGACTAATATCCTTTCCAAAACCAAACGCTTTCAGAACATTTTGAATATAATTCCAATTGACAGAGTCAAAGGCTTTCTCAAAGTCTATGGAGACTAAAAGACCAGGCAGATTTCTTTTTTCTAGGTAGTTTATCATGTCGTACAATGTTCGTATATTGTCTCCTATGTACCGTCCTGCTATAAACCCTGTCTGGTCCACGTGAATAAGTTTTGGTAATACTGTTTTCATCCGGTTTGCAATACAAGTTGACCCAATTTTATAAGTGACATTAAGGAGAGAAATTGGTCGCCAGTTTGTTAAGTATTCCCTAGGTTTATCCCCCTTCGGTAAACATATTACAAGTCCTTCTTTTTGTGTGATAGACATTTCCCCTTTAGTAAAGCCCTCATTTAGTGATCGAATTACAAAATCTCCTAGCTGTCTCCAAAAGAACTTAAAAAAATTAACAGTCATTCCGTCAGTTCCTGGGCTTTTGTCGTTTTGCATGTTTTTTAATGCTTGCGAAGCTTCTTCTTTACTTATCAGTCCCTCTAATTCGTCAGATTCGTCTTTATTCAATGTTGGTACTTTTGTGTAAAGATCGATATCTATCATTCTACAATTTCTATTTTTATAAAGTTCCTCGTAAAACGTCTTTGTTTCTTCTAACATTTCTTCTCTATCCGATAAAACTCTACCGTCTTCTGTCACCAGTTTCAACATCTGTTTGCTTACAAAGTGCCTTTTCTCCAAAGAACAAAAATATTTATCTATTTTTTCCCCTTGAGATGCCCATCTTGCCTTAGACCTTAAAATTATTCCTTCCATTTTTGTTTTCCTAAATTCAGCTAGATGTAATTTTTTCTCATTTAGCAGTATTAGATCACCTTCATTTAAGGGTGACTTTCTCTCTAAATTTTGTATTTCGTTTTCTAATTTTTGTTCATGCTGTTTTGATTCCCTTGTCCTATGTATGCTATATGTAATTGACTTTGCTCTGATTTCCATAAGAAGCGTATCTAAAAACAGTTGGTCTGATATCATGAACTGAATCTTGTCATTAGGTATCTGGTTCAGGTTATCTCTTGCATATGGAAATACTGCATATTGACCTTTGATTTCTTCAATAGTTTCATTTATAAGTTTTACGTATGCATGATCTTTGAGTAATGAAGAGTTAAATTTCCACAAGGTTTTAATTTTCTCCTCAGTCTTAAAGGTGAGTTCAGTCAATATCAAGGAATGGTCACTTCTATATCCATAAACAATATCTACATTGCTAACATAAGTAATCAGTGTATCTGAGACTAAAAAGAAATCAAGTCTACTTTGCTGGAATGGGTTTGTTCTCCTCCAACTATATCGGAGAACTTCTGGATTTAGCTCTCTCCAAACATCTACCAGTTCTAAATGGGAAATCATTTCAAATACTACTTCTCTAGCTTTGGCATTGTTAATGTGTTTATAATTATAATAATCGAGACTTGGATTTAATACAAGGTTCCAATCTCCTGCAATGATCACATCCAAGACATCTAGCGCTACAATCTTTTCTTTAATTTCTTCGAAAAAATCAGGTTCGTCTTTGTTTGGACCATAAATATTTACGAGCACTATATGTCTACCCATTGTATTTAACACCAGTATAATGTAGTTTCCTTTTTTATCCCTTATTGTCTTTTTAATTTTGAAATCAAAATTATTGTTCAGTAATATAGCCACTCCTCTCGATCTGCTGTTATTTGAGGAAAATACACATTCATAACCCCATTCAGTTCTAATCTGTTGCTCTAATGTCTTAGTGAAATGGGTATCCTGTAGGAAATACACTGAACAGTTTTTCTGTCTTAAATGTTGAAATACATCTCTTCTTTTTTGGAAATTACCTAGACCTTGGCAGTTGAGAGATGATATTGTAAAGCTACACATTACTAGTTTGCTTGTCTGGTATAAAACTAATGCTCCTTATTTTCATTGTGTATTTTTCAGACATGCCGTGTTTATGTTTATCATGACGTAAACATGACTTTGCAACAAGGTTGAAGCAAAGTGCAGTGATACTCACTTAACACGTTGACATTCTTTTTTGTGGTATAGTGAAAAGCAGTTGAAAACTATTATACTATAGTGTGACAACTTGTATCCATAGACTCCTAATTTATTGGGGTGTTAATTTTTTTTACTTGCATACTTACAGTTAAAGTGCTCATGCCCACTGTGGATGCTGCTGTTGTTGACGCACTCCTCATACTGTCAGTGTCATACAAATTACTATTGATTTCACATTAGTTATAATTGGCTATCCATTACCTTGGGGCCAGGTTCATTAACACTCTCAAATCCAAGAACATGGATATCACGGAAGAAGAAAAGTGACTGATCGCCTCGTTTAGGAGCTTGGGAGCAGCACCCAAGGCGGATACAAAAGAAGACCTGAAGGCCTGGATGTTGGCATACACTGCCTCACTCCAGGAAGATTCTACCCCAGAGGCCTCTTCGGCTAGTGAAGACTCTGCGCAGCAGAAGAAGGAACCACAAGTTGTTTGGCCTCAGAGGATGCCCCGCATCTCTGTTTTCAGTGGCGTGTCAGCAAAGGAAACAGATACAACTTACGACTTGTGGCGTTATGAGGTGGAATGTCTCAAGGCCGAGGACCACAAAGAGCATGTGGTGCTAGAGGCAGTCCGACGATCGCTTCGGGGGGAGGCTGCCAGAGTGGCAATGCGACTTGGAACCACTGCAAGCCTTTCAGAGCTCCTTTCCAAGTTTGAAAGTATCTATGGTGTAGTCCAGGCCAAGGAGACCCTGATGGCATCTTTTTACTCAGCTCACCAGGATAAAACTGAAACATTATCTGCATGGGGATGTAGAATAGAGGACCTGTGGACACGGGCAATGAAGACCAGCAAGCTTACAGATGAGGAATCACGCGAAGCTCTACGATCCAAGTTCTGGGATGGACTCCGGCAAGATCTGAAAGACAGGTCTGGGCACAAGTATGACACAATCAAAGATTTTGATGACCTCAGACGCGTCCTCAGGGAGCTCGAACTGGACTCAAACCCCAAGAAGGCAGAGGCTAAGGTAGTCCAGTCAGTGGACGGAACGGAACTCCAAGCTCTGAGAGCTGAGTTAAGGCAGCTGAAAGCGCAGCTGAGTTCAACCAAACATACCCAACCAGACCCACGTCAGCAGCCAAATCAGAGTATAAGGAACCAAAGCATATATAGACAGTCACGATCAACTGGTCAAGGGACTCCGCCACAACGTGAAGTGAAGTGCTATCGCTGTGGCCAACTGGGACACATCAAAAAGGGGTGTAGAGTGCAGATGCTACCATCACATCCTTTAAATGGACAGGGGTTTGCCAGCAGGGGCAGCCAGCAGACCCTTCCAACCGCCAACGCCCAACCGAGTCAACGATGATTGGGGATAGCAATGAAGTGAGTGTGGAAATTGAAGGAAAGACAACTGCAGCTCTACTGGATACTGGCTCAACAGTGTCCACGGTCAGTGAGCATTTCTACAAAACTCGCCTCTCTCATCTCCGCCTTCAGCCATTACAACATGTGCTCCATATAGAATGCGCAGATGGAGAGCTCCTTCCATACAGAGGCTACATTATCACTCAGATTTCAGCAAGAGGTGCGGGAGTAGCGGAGGGTTGCACACAGGAATGTATTTTGCTTGTAGTACCTGACAGCCGATACAATAACACAGTACCTCTCCTGATAGGCACAAATGTCTTGGCACACTTTCTTCACCTTAGTCGTGAGTGTCATGGTTGTCGATTTCTACAGCTCGGGAAGCTGCACACACCATGGTACCTCTCATTCAGATGCATGGTCCTGCGTGACAAAGAACTCCAGAGGAACAACAATCGACTGGGGTTGGTACGCAGTGCTCAGAGGGAAGACATAGTAGTGAGGCCCAACAGCACGGTGATAGTGACTGGCATTGTCGACAAGCCGATGGACTATGAGCCGACATGTGCCATACTGCAGCCCATGAATGACAGTGACCTAGGAGAACTGGTAGACATCACGCCTACATTGGTGAACTACCAAGGAAAGAAAAATGGCTTCATTGATGTTCATGTGTCAAACACAACCACTCAGACTGTTGTCATCCCTCCACGCACTATTCTTGGTGAACTTCAGCCAGTAAAGCGGGCAGCAGTGAACTGTACAGATGAGACGGACTCAGAGTCATTTATGGCTCATATTGAGATAGCCGATACTTTGTCTGAGGAACAAGCGCTCAAGCTAAGGAGACTGTTGGAGACACATCACCAGAACTTTGCCAAAGACACAACAGACATTGGGAGAACGTCACGTGTGGAACATGAGATAAAGCTCACCAATGACATCCCATTTAAGGAACGACACAGAAGAATCCCACCAGGCATGTACGACCAGGTAAAGGAACACCTCCAGCAGATGCTGGACAGTGGAATCATACGTCATTCACACTCCCCATGGTCGTCAAACGTTGTCTGGGTGAAGAAGAAAGATGGGTCACTCCGACAATGCGTGGATTTCCGACAGCTCAATGCCAGGACAGTAAAAGACTCTTATGCCTTACCCCGAGTCGAGGAGCTCTTAGACGCACTTGCGGGTGCGAAGTACTTCACAGTCCTTGATTTGAAAAGCGGGTACCACCAGGTAGAGATCGTGGAGGAGCACAAAGAGCGGACAGCATTCAGTGTGGCTCCACTCGGATTTTTTGAGTACAACAGGATGGCCATGGGACTGGCCAACGCACCAGCAACCTACCAGAGGCTGATGGAGGAGTGTCTGGGAGACCTTCACCTGCATATCTGTCTCGTCTTTTTGGATGATATCATCATCTTCTCTGACACTTTCGAGGAGCACTTGGAGCGTGTCAAGCAAGTCCTGCAGCGTCTTGCAGAGAATGGCCTTAAACTGAACGCCAAGAAATGTTCCTTTTGTAAGGATAAAGTGAAGTACATTGGACACATTGTTTCAGCTGAGGGTATTGAGACAGACCCAGAGAAGTGTGAGAGAGTCCGCAACTGGCCAACACCTAAAAGCCCTGAGGATGTTCGACGATTTCTGGGTTTTGCGGGCTATTATCGTCGCTTTGTCCCTGGTTTCTCCAAGATTTCCAAGCCACTGACCGACCTCATGCCAAGCCCTCTGAAAGGCAACAAGAGGAAGAAGAGGAAGGCTGACAGGAGGGCACCAGTAAGGTGGAAATGGGGGCAAGAGGAGGAGACTGCATTCCAAAAGCTAAAAGATGCGTTGACATCTCCACCAGTTCTGGGATTCCCAGACTACGAGCAGCCTTTTGAAGTTCACACTGATGCGAGAATAAGTGGACTAGGGGCGGTACTGTACCAGACTCAGGGAGGCCAGAAGAGGGTGCTGAGCTATGCAAGCAGGGGATTGAGCAAGTCTGAGAGGAACTACCCAGCTCACAAACTGGAATTTCTAGGCTTAAAATGGGCCATCACTGACAAATTCAGTGACTACCTGTACGGTCATCAGTTTACTGTTTTTACTGACAACAATCCACTCACCTATGTACTGTCAACAGCAAAGCTTGATGCAACAGGGCATCACTGGCTCGCAGCACTGGCAAGCTACAACTTTGACATCAAGTACCGACCAGGCCTTAACAATGCTGATGCCGATGCATTGTCACACCTGCCAGCAGCAGGAGAGCCACAGGAAGACCGCCATATCTCGTCCGATCTGGTGAAAGCTGTATGCAACTCTACACAGCCAGAATCATATCTCGAGTGTCTGTCACTCAGTGCACAAGTGGTGGATGACAACTTCAGTGCCGGGGGTCAGAGCCTTGGGAGACTGAGTGATCAGGACATCAGGGATGCACAGAAAAAAGACCCTGTGTTGGGCCTATGGATTGGGTCTCTGGAGAAAACCAAGGAACCACCCTCTCACACGCCAGCACAAGGACCTCATCGTACACTGCACCGCATAGCCAACAAGTTGAAGATGGTGAACGGAGTGCTGTACCGGGAGGTGGAAGTCAGCGAGCAGTTAAGGAAGCAACTTGTGCTACCAGCCCAGTACATTCCAACCGTCCTGCAAGAGCTCCATGATAAGGTTGGACACCCTGGAAGAGACCGCACATTGAGTCTTCTACGTGACAGGTTCTTCTGGCATGGAATGTCAAACGACGTAGAAGAGTGGATCAAGAGGTGCCCAAGGTGCATACGCCGCAAAACGCCAGAGCGCCATTGGTTAACGTTGTGACAACCCACCCACTAGAGTTGGTATGTGTTGATTACCTGACTCTAGAGACTTCAAAGGGAGGCTTCCAGAATGTGTTGGTACTGACAGACCACTTCACACGCTATGCAGTTGCCGTTCCAACGAAGAACCAAACAGCAAAGACAACAGCACAAGCCATCTACGACAACTTCGTGATTCATTATGGTATCCCACAGCGACTGCATTCAGACCAAGGGGCGAACTTCGAAAGTAGGACTATTCAAGAGCTCTGCCAAGTGACAGGATGTCAGAAGTCACGCACAACACCATACCACCCTATGGGCAATGGAATGTGTGAACGCTTCAATCGAACACTTCTTGACATGCTGGGGACATTGGAGCCACACCAGAAATCTGACTGGAAGAAGTACATCGCCACATTGCACTGCACCAGACATGAATCTACAGGCTTCTCACCATATGCACTCATGTTTGGGCGTGACCCTAACCTACCAGTGGACCTCACTTTTGGTTTGGGACACCATGAGGAGTCAGGAGGATTTTCAAGCAAGTATGCTGATGCCCTGCGGACACGGCTACAGACGTCATTCAACTTGGCTTCAGAAGCAGCACAGAGAGCAAGAGAGAAGCAAAAGAGGAGTTATGACATGAAGTCAAGAGGTGCAGCTGTGGAAGTAGGCGACCGTGTTCTGGTCAGGGTGGTCGCATTTGACGGCAAGCATAAACTTGCTGACAAATGGGAGGAAGAGGTGTACAAAGTCCTCCAGAAACCAAACAGGGACATACCAGTCTTTGTTGTGCAGCGAGAAGATGGTGTAGGGAGAAAAAGGACTCTGCACCGCAACCTTTTGCTGCCACTTGGAGTTGAACTCCGAAAATCAGAGGATGGCCAGGAAAAAGATGCTCAACAGCTCAGACACAAGCAGAGAAAATCCCGACGCCTTAGACACAGACAGCAACATACATCTGAAACGGAAAGCAGTGACTCAAGTGTCGAACCACTAGTTGTCCCAGAGACAACTAGAGAGAGTAGAAGGGGAAGTTCTGAGAACAGGAAGATCCGGGTGGGGACGCCCATCACTCTGATCAGGACGTCACAGAGAACGTGCTTGATGGGGACTTGGATCAAGCTCAGGAACTGGGTACCCAGGATACACTGCCAGAGGAGGCAGTAGCAGATCTGCAGGAACCTGTGGATCAGCCAGAAGAGGTGGTGTCGGAGGCTGAGGAATCAGCTGAAGAAGAAAAGGAGGATAAGCCACTTCAGCCACCCAAACCGATGCCCAGACGGTCAATCGGAGGACGACAAAGAAAGCTACCTGCTTGGATGACTTCTGGGGACTTTGTGATGGATCAGCGACTGTCAGCATCAACTGGGGATCCACAGCCGCAGAGACCAGGAAGAAAAGCAGAGCCATCAGCAGTAGCAGTGCAAGGAGATTGGTTCCAGAAGATGGAATATCTCAAACAGATGAATCAGACACTGGAGAAATGGCAGAAGATACCAGAATGGATGGTCAAAGCATGTTTGGGGGTTTTCATGCCAGATGTACTCACATGAACATTTAAGTAGTGCAATGCGATTTGTTTCATGTTTTGAAAACCGGTAGGTTGTTAAGTCTAATTTTGAAAGTGCGAAGGCTGTTTTGAGGGAAAGCAATTCCCTATTTTTTGACAAGTGTATAGTTTTGAACCTTTTGAGGTCAGAATTGTGGATTGTTGTTTTTTTTAAATGTTGTAATGTGCAAATCCTATAATTTTTTTCTTGTGTTTTAAGACAATTAGTTCAAATGACGAGGACGTCATTTCTCAACAGGGAGGTATATGTGGTAGGGATATTATAGAGATAGATAATTATGTTTATGAGTAAGAGTTTATGAGTAAGGGAGCTAATTAATACACCAGGTTAAATATCATCCAAGGGTTAGTTGCTTCCCTTGTTTATTCTCATTCGGTTTCTCCCACTATTCTTATTTGGATTTAGGCATATTCTGATACGGTTAGGTTTGAATGAAAAACAGTTCACTAGATGCAGGCCACAGGACAGTTTAGTGCGCGTTGTCTGGGGAGCAGAAGGGGTCTTGGCCGGTGTGACTTGCTTCCATGCTGGAGGGTAGTGAAGTTACTTACTACCCGCACCCGGATGGTCAGACTGGCGGTCAGTGTGGTGTACACATATGCCTCTGCTACACTCGTGGGGTATGTGTCATCTCTGTTATGACTTGAGATATTTTGTTTATTTTGTTGGATAACTGTAACCTAACTTGGTTATCAGTAACTAAGTGATTTATGGTATGCTTATATTACAGTTGTTATTGGAAACATAACTGCTGGGTTTTGAAGGAAAAATTGTGAATTAACTATGCACAGCAAGTATGGTTGGACTATTATAAATTAGGTTTCTGGTATGGCGGAAATCTTAGTTGGTATGTGGTAAACTGGTTGACAAGCCTTGCCTATTTTTGAGTGATTATATAATACTGAACTGTGTTCGTGCAGTATGATTAGGGTATGGATGGTGATGATTATCATTATTGCTACTACTACTGTCAATAATGTTTTTTTTGAGATTTGCCTAAGAGTTTAAGTTGAAATGAAAAATGTAATTCTTCACTAAGTTAATAGTGGAGTGTGTGTATTACTATTAAGTGAGGATAGACTAAATTATTATTGTGACAATTATTATTCTACATTCACTCATTATTGTAGGTTAGTAAAGTTATAGGTAATTTGATTGGTAACTGCAACTATTAATCTTAGCCAAGAGATATGTTGGCTGACGTGTGATTGGAGAGAAAGAGTAAAGAGTGCTAGTATGGATTTTAATATAAGAATTTATAAAGAGCACTTATAGTGCAGCAGCTATAACACACGGGGTTGGGTTTTGTGTGTGTGTGTTGCAGGGATTTGTCTTCGTTTGTTTTGTTCCCTTTTCTTGTGGATGGTTCATGGGAATAAAGGTGTCCGTCTTGAACCGAACCCCGACTCTGGTGTGGTGTGGTGAACGAGACGCATACACGCACCCTGCTACAAGTGCTACAAGTGGCGCCCAATATGGGACTCGAAGGATAACACCTGCCGCCCTGCGGAACCTTCCACCCTGTGACGCCACCACCCCAGCCCAGGTCACCATCCAGGCAGCGTACTGCCCCAGAGCCAGCCCTACACGGTTGTCTGCCGTGTGTTCAGCTGGGTCTGCCTTGGTCTGGGCGGGCCGCGCCTGCTCACAACTACCAGTCAGCCCGCCCCCCCTACGCTTCGCCCTCAGCAGTGGACGTCACAGCTCCAGCAGCCATCATCCACTGTGATCAACTCTTCCATGAAGGGAAGTGACTTTATTTTAAAATGCAAACATGGACTGATTTATTGATTGCTGAATCCAGAGGGTAAATGCCCAGAGACTTTCTGCGTCACATTAACTGTGCCCACATATAAATGGAACTGAACAGGGCTAGGACATCTGGAAACGATCAGTAGTGAACTGACATTTTAATACCATAATCATACAGTGGAAAGGCAGGAGAAGAAATCTACATTATTTCTTTTATGATTGAGTGGAAAGCCAGTACTTTCAATATTGATGCTGCCTGATGTGTTATGACACTCTTCACGTTGACGGGAGCCGTCTAGGTGAACAGGATGTTTTCATGGTATTGGTAGTGTGATGAACTTGATACTCCAAGACATCTATATGATCTACTAAATGCTGACTGATGGTGATATGTTGCCAGTAATTTTTTTTTACATACTGGAAACTATTGTAACTATTTTTTTTTCTGACTTTGCAACAAGGTTGAAGCAAAGTGCAGTGATACTCACTTAACACGTTGACATTCTTTTTTGTGGTATAGTGAAAAGCAGTTGAAAACTATTATACTATAGTGTGACAACTTGTATCCATAGACTCCTAATTTATTGGGGTGTTAATTTTTTTTACTTGCATACTTACAGTTAAAGTGCTCATGCCCACTGTGGATGCTGCTGTTGTTGACGCACTCCTCATACTGTCAGTGTCATACAAATTACTATTGATTTCACATTAGTTATAATTGGCTATCCATTACCTTGGGGCCAGGTTCATTAACACTCTCAAATCCAAGAACATGGATATCACGGAAGAAGAAAAGTGACTGATCGCCTCGTTTAGGAGCTTGGGAGCAGCACCCAAGGCAGATACAAAAGAAGACCTGAAGGCCTGGATGTTGGCATACACTGCCTCACTCCAGGAAGATTCTACCCCAGAGGCCTCTTCGGCTAGTGAAGACTCTGCGCAGCAGAAGAAGGAACCACAAGTTGTTTGGCCTCAGAGGATGCCCCGCATCTCTGTTTTCAGTGGCGTGTCAGCAAAGGAAACAGATACAACTTACGACTTGTGGCGTTATGAGGTGGAATGTCTCAAGGCCGAGGACCACAAAGAGCATGTGGTGCTAGAGGCAGTCCGACGATCGCTTCGGGGGGAGGCTGCCAGAGTGGCAATGCGACTTGGAACCACTGCAAGCCTTTCAGAGCTCCTTTCCAAGTTTGAAAGTATCTATGGTGTAGTCCAGGCCAAGGAGACCCTGATGGCATCTTTTTACTCAGCTCACCAGGATAAAACTGAAACAGTATCTGCATGGGGATGTAGAATAGAGGACCTGTGGACACGGGCAATGAAGACCAGCAAGCTTACAGAGGAGGAATCACGCGAAGCTCTACGATCCAAGTTCTGGGATGGACTGCGGCAAGATCTGAAAGACAGGTCTGGGCACAAGTATGACACAATCAAAGATTTTGATGACCTCAGACGCGTCCTCAGGGAGCTCGAACTGGACTCAAACCCCAAGAAGGCAGAGGCTAAGGTAGTCCAGTCAGTGGACGGAACGGAACTCCAAGCTCTGAGAGCTGAGTTAAGGCAGCTGAAAGCACAGCTGAGTTCAACCAAACATACCCTACCAGACCCACGTCAGCAGCCAAATCAGAGTATAAGGAACCAAAGCATATATAGACAGTCACGATCAACTGGTCAAGGGACTCCGCCACAACGTGAAGTGAAGTGCTATCGCTGTGGCCAACTGGGACACATCAAAAAGGGGTGTAGAGTGCAGATGCTACCATCACATCCTTTAAATGGACATGGGTTTGCCAGCAGGGGCAGCCAGCAGACCCTTCCAACCGCCAACGCCCAACCGAGTCAACGATGATTGGGGATAGCAATGAAGTGAGTGGAAATTGAAGGAAAGACAACTGCAGCTCTACTGGATACTGGCTCAACAGTGTCCACGGTCAGTGAGCATTTCTACAAAACTCGCCTCTCTCATCTCCGCCTTCAGCCATTACAACACGTGCTCCATATAGAATGCGCAGATGGAGAGCTCCTTCCATACAGAGGCTACATTATCACTCAGATTTCAGCAAGAGGTGCGGGAGTAGCGGAGGGTTGCACACAGGAATGTATTTTGCTTGTAGTACCTGACAGCCGATACAATAACACAGTACCTCTCCTGATAGGCACAAATGTCTTGGCACACTTTCTTCACCTTAGTCGTGAGCGTCATGGTTGTCGATTTCTACAGCTCGGGAAGCTGCACACACCATGGTACCTCTCATTCAGATGCATGGTCCTGCGTGACAAAGAACTCCAGAGGAACAACAATCGACTGGGGTTGGTACGCAGTGCTCAGAGGGAAGACATAGTAGTGAGGCCCAACAGCACGGTGATAGTGACTGGCATTGTCGACAAGCCGATGGACTATGAGCCAACATGTGCCATACTGCAGCCCATGAATGACAGTGACCTAGGAGAACTGGTAGACATCACGCCTACATTGGTGAACTACCAAGGAAAGAAAAATGGCTTCATTGATGTTCATGTGTCAAACACAACCACTCAGACTGTTGTCATCCCTCCACGCACTATTCTTGGTGAACTTCAGCCAGTAAAGCGGGCAGCAGTGAACTGTACAGATGAGACGGACTCAGAGTCATTTATGGCTCATATTGAGATAGCCGATACTTTGTCTGAGGAACAAGCGCTCAAGCTAAGGAGACTGTTGGAGACACATCACCAGAACTTTGCCAAAGACACAACAGACATTGGGAGAACGTCACGTGTGGAACATGAGATAAAGCTCACCAATGACATCCCATTTAAGGAACGACACAGAAGAATCCCACCAGGCATGTACGACCAGGTAAAGGAACACCTCCAGCAGATGCTGGACAGTGGAATCATACGTCATTCACACTCCCCATGGTCGTCAAACGTTGTCTGGGTGAAGAAGAAAGATGGGTCACTCCGACAATGCGTGGATTTCCGACAGCTCAATGCCAGGACAGTAAAAGACTCTTATGCCTTACCCCGAGTCGAGGAGCTCTTAGACGCACTTGCGGGTGCGAAGTACTTCACAGTCCTTGATTTGAAAAGCGGGTACCACCAGGTAGAGATCGTGGAGGAGCACAAAGAGCGGACAGCATTCAGTGTGGCTCCACTCGGATTTTTTGAGTACAACAGGATGGCCATGGGACTGGCCAACGCACCAGCAACCTACCAGAGGCTGATGGAGGAGTGTCTGGGAGACCTTCACCTGCATATCTGTCTAGTCTTTTTGGATGATATCATCATCTTCTCTGACACTTTCGAGGAGCACTTGGAGCATGTCGAGCAAGTCCTGCAGCGTCTTGCAGAGAATGGCCTTAAACTGAACGCCAAGAAATGTTCCTTTTGTAAGGATAAAGTGAAGTACATTGGACACATTGTTTCAGCTGAGGGTATTGAGACAGACCCAGAGAAGTGTGAGAGAGTCTGCAACTGGCCAACACCTAAAAGCCCTGAGGATGTTCGACGATTTCTGGGTTTTGCGGGCTATTATCGTCGCTTTGTCCCTGGTTTCTCCAAGATTTCCAAGCCACTGACCGACCTCATGCCAAGCCCTCTGAAGGCAACAAGAGGAAGAAGAGGAAGGCTGACAGGAGGGCACCAGTAAGGTGGAAATGGGGGCAAGAGGAGGAGACTGCATTCCAAAAGCTAAAAGATGCGTTGACATCTCCACCAGTTCTGGGATTCCCAGACTACGAGCAGCCTTTTGAAGTTCACACTGATGCGAGTATAAGTGGACTAGGGGCGGTACTGTACCAGACTCAGGGAGGCCAGAAGAGGGTGCTGAGCTATGCAAGCAGGGGATTGAGCAAGTCTGAGAGGAACTACCCAGCTCACAAACTGGAATTTCTAGGCTTAAAATGGGCCATCACCGACAAATTCAGTGACTACCTGTACGGTCATCAGTTACTGTTTTTACTGACAACAATCCACTCACCTATGTACTGTCAACAGCAAAGCTTGATGCAACAGGGCATCGCTGGCTCGCAGCACTGGCAAGCTACAACTTTGACATCAAGTACCGACCAGGCCTTAACAATGCTGATGCCGATGCATTGTCACGCCTGCCAGCAGCAGGAGAGCCACAGGAAGACCGCCATATCTCGTCCGATCTGGTGAAGGCTGTATGCAACTCTACACAGCCAGAATCATATCTCGAGTGTCTGTCACTCAGTGCACAAGTGGTGGATGACAACTTCAGTGCCGGGGGTCAGAGCCTTGGGAGACTGAGTGATCAGGACATCAGGGATGCACAGAAAAAAGACCCTGTGTTGGGCCTATGGATTGGGTCTCTGGAGAAAACCAAGGAACCACCCTCTCACACGCCAGCACAAGGACCTCATCGTACACTGCACCGCATAGCCAACAAGTTGAAGATGGTGAACGGAGTGCTGTACCGGGAGGTGGAAGTCAGCGAGCAGTTAAGGAAGCAACTTGTGCTACCAGCCCAGTACATTCCAACCGTCCTGCAAGAGCTCCATGATAAGGTTGGACACCCTGGAAGAGATGGCACATTGAGTCTTGTACGTGACAGGTTCTTCTGGCATGGAATGTCAAACGACGTAGAAGAGTGGATCAAGAGGTGCCCAAGGTGCATATGCCGCAAAACGCCAGTCAACGCCAGAGCGCCATTGGTTAACGTTGTGACAACCCACCCACTAGAGTTGGTATGTGTTGATTACCTGACTCTAGAGACTTCAAAGGGAGGCTTCCAGAATGTGTTGGTACTGACAGATCACTTCACACGCTATGCAGTTGCCGTTCCAACGAAGAACCAAACAGCAAAGACAACAGCACAAGCCATCTACGACAACTTCGTGATTCATTATGGTATCCCACAGCGACTGCATTCAGACCAAGGGGCGAACTTCGAAAGTAGGACTATTCAAGAGCTCTGCCAAGTGACAGGATGTCAGAAGTCACGCACAACACCATACCACCCTATGGCCAATGGAATGTGTGAACACTTCAATCGAACACTTCTTGACATGCTGGGGACATTGGAGCCACACCAGAAATCTGACTGGAAGAAGTACATCGCCACATTGGTTCACGCGTACAACTGCACCAGACATGAATCTACAGGCTTCTCACCATATGCACTCATGTTTGGGCGTGACCCTAACCTACCAGTGGACCTCACTTTTGGTTTGGGACACCATGAGGAGTCAGGAGGATTTTCAAGCAAGTATGCTGATGCCCTGCGGACACGGCTACAGACGTCATTCAACTTGGCTTCAGAAGCAGCACAGAGAGCAAGAGAGAAGCAAAAGAGGAGTTATGACATGAAGTCAAGAGGTGCAGCTGTGGAAGTAGGCGACCGTGTTCTGGTCAGGGTGGTCGCATTTGGCGGCAAGCATAAACTTGCTGACAAATGGGAGGAAGAGGTGTACAAAGTCCTCCAGAAACCGAACAGGGACATACCAGTCTTTGTTGTGCAGCGAGAAGATGGTGTAGGGAGAAAAAGGACTCTGCACCGCAACCTTTTGCTGCCACTTGGAGTTGAACTCCGAAAATCAGAGGATGGCCAGGAAAAAGATGCTCAACAGCTCAGACACAAGCAGAGAAAATCCCGACGCCTTAGACACAGACAGCAACATACATCTGAAACGGAAAGCAGTGACTCAAGTGTCTAACCACTAGTTGTCCCAGAGACAACTAGAGAGAGTAGAAGGGGAAGTTCTGAGGAACAGGAAGATCCGGGTGGGGACGCCCATCACTCTGATCAGGACGTCACAGAGAACGTGCTTGATGGGGACTTGGATCAAGCTCAGGAACTGGGTACCCAGGATACACTGCCAGAGGAGGCAGTAGCAGATCTGCAGGAACCTGTGGATCAGCCAGAAGAGGTGGTGTCGGAGGCTGGGGAATCAGCTGAAGAAGAAAAGGAGGATAAGCCACTTCAGCCACCCAAACCGATGCCCAGACGGTCAATCGGAGGACGACAAAGAAAGCTACCTGCTTGGATGACTTCTGGGGACTTTGTGATGGATCAGCGACTGTCAGCATCAACTGGGGATCCACAGCCGCAGAGACCAGGAAGAAAAGCAGAGCCATCGGCAGTAGCAGTGCAAGGAGATTGGTTCCAGAAGATGGAATATCTCAAACAGATGAATCAGACACTGGAGAAATGGCAGAAGATACCAGAATGGATGGTCAAAGCATGTTTGGGGGTTTTCATGCCAGATGTACTCACATGAACATTTAAGTAGTGCAATGCAATTTGTTTCATGTTTTGAAAACCGGTAGGTTGTTAAGTCTAATTTTGAAAGTGCGAAGGCTGTTTTGAGGGAAAGCAATTCCCTATTTTTTGACAAGTGTATAGTTTTGAACCTTTTGAGGTCAGAATTGTGGATTGTTGTTTTTTTAAAATGTTGTAATGTGCAAATCCTATAATTTTTTTCTTGTGTTTTAAGACAATTAGTTCAAATGACGAGGACGTCATTTCTCAACAGGGAGGTATATGTGGTAGGGATATTATAGAGATAGATAATTATGTTTATGAGTACGAGTTTATGAGTAAGGGAGCTAATTAATACACCAGGTTAAATATCATCCAAGGGTTAGTTGCTTCCCTTGTTTATTCTCATTCGGTTTCTCCCACTATTCTTATTTGGATTTAGGCATATTCTGATACGGTTAGGTTTGAATGAAAAACAGTTCACTAGATGCAGGCCACAGGACAGTTTAGTGCGCGTTGTCTGGGGAGCAGAAGGGGTCTTGGCCGGTGTGGCTTGCTTCCATGCTGGAGGGTAGTGAAGTTACTTACTACCCGTACCCGGATGGTCAGACTGGCGGTCAGTGTGGTGTACACATGTGCCTCTGCTACACTCGTGGGGTATGTGTCATCTCTGTTATGACTTGAGATATTTTGTTTATTTTGTTGGATAACTGTAACCTAACTTGGTTATCAGTAACTAAGTGATTTATGGTATGCTTATATTACAGTTGTTATTGGAAACATAACTGCTGGGTTTTGAAGGAAAAATTGTGAATCAACTATGCTCAGCAAGTATGGTTGGACTATTATAAATTAGGTTTCTGGTATGGCGGAAATCTTAGTTGGTATGTGGTAAACTGGTTGACAAGCCTTGCCTATTTTTGAGTGATTATATAATACTGAACTGTGTTCGTGCAGTATGATTAGGGTATGGATGGTGATGATTATCATTATTGCTACTACTACTGTCAATAATGTTTTTTTTTAGATTTGCCTAAGAGTTTAAGTTGAAATGAAAAATGTAATTCTTCACTAAGTTAATAGTGGAGTGTGTGTATTACTATTAAGTGAGGATAGACTAAATTATTATTGTGACAATTATTATTCAACATTCACTCATTATTGTAGGTTAGTAAAGTTATAGGTAATTTGATTGGTAACTGCAACTATTAATCTTAGCCAAGAGATATGTTGGCTGACGTGTGATTGGAGAGAAAGAGTAAAGAGTGATAGTATGGATTTTAATATAAGAATTTATAAAGAGCACTTATAGTGCAGCAGCTGTAACACACGGGGTTGGGTTTTGTGTGTGTGTGTAATGCAGGGATTTGTCTTCGTTTGTTTTGTTCCCTTTTCTTGTGGATGGTTCATGGGAATAAAGGTGTCCGTCTTGAACCGAACCCCGACTCTGGTGTGGTGTGGTGAACGAGACGCATACACGCACCCTGCTACAAGTGCTACAAGTGGCGCCCAATATGGGACTCGAAGGATAACACCTGCCGCCCTGCGGAACCTTCCACCCTGTGACGCCACCACCCCAGCCCAGGTCACCATCCAGGCAGCGTACTGCCCCAGAGCCAGCCCTACACGGTTGTCTGCCGTGTGTTCAGCTGGGTCTGCCTTGGTCTGGGCGAACCCCGACTCTGGTGTGGTGTGGTGAACGAGACGCATACACGCACCCTGCTACAAGTGCTACAAGTGCTACACAAACATAGTGTGTCATTCCGTACTGCTCATCACAAACATAGTGTGTCACTCCGTACTGCTCATCACAAACATAGTGTGTCACTCCGTACTGTTCATCACAAACATAGTGTGTCAGTCCGTACTGTTCATCACAAACATAGTGTGTCACTCCGTACTGCTCATCACAAACATAGTGTGTCACTCAGCACAGCTCATCACAAACATAGTGTGTCACTCCGTACTGCTCATCACAAACATAGTGTGTCACTCCGTACTGCTCATCACAAACATAGTGTGTCACTCAGCACAGCTCATCACAAACATAGTGTGTCAGTCCGTACTGTTCATCACAAACATAGTGTGTCACTCCGTACTGCTCATCACAAACATAGTGTGTCACTCAGCACAGCTCATCACAGCTGCTGGTCTTTTACAGCCTAAAACAAAGGGACCAAACCAAAATTTTCAGCTTGCACTCAAAAAGAAGGAAACTGCGATAGTGGCCTGTCTTTACACCAACGGTCATTGCTCCGAGCACAGTCACTCATACCTAATTATCATTGATTAATACATAAACATTGTCACATTTCTGTTTTCAGTTGGTTTATTTCAATTTCGAAAATCAAGCCATGGAACAACCAAAACTAGCAGCAAAAATATGATGTGGTACAACAGATATTCATAAGCCAGTGAACAACTAAAACGTTTGCATGAGCACGTGTGAACAATAGAACATGATACTGTACCCCAAACACAGAAATGTAAAAAGATTTGTGTGCATCTTTAGAAACATAGTATGGCTCTCTCCACCAACGCAAAGGAGCACCAGTTTGTAATTATTGTTCCATTCAATACCTAAGTTGCTTGGGCAACTGTTAATCTTTATTAGCAAGCATTGCATAGCTCAGTTCTATAACAGACTCTAAAAATAGATATTTTAGGTACACAATATTTCATTTTACAACTACATACTTAGTTTGCAAGCATTGCAACAACACTGAAAACAACATCCACCTTAATACATGGTCCACCACAGAACACCTAGTGTGTGTGTGTGTGTGTGTGAGGGAGAGAGAAAGAACTCTAACTTTTCACTTTGTCTTTAGCAAGCCAATTTTTATGCACATATATCTTGCTATGGTGAAGTTACATTAACTTCTTCTCTTCTTCTTCTTTCCGTTACACGACCAACATCGACCTGCCGCACCGATGACTCTGTCGTGGTTCATGCATGCAGGGTATTTTCGTGTCTCCATAACCCACCGAACGCTGACATGGATTACAGGATCTTTAACGTGCGTATTTGATCATCTGCATGCATTTACACACGAACGGGGTTCAGGAACTAGCAGGTCTGCACGTATGTTGACCTGGGAGACTGTAAAAATCTCCACCCTGTACCCACCAGGTGCCGTCACCGTGATTCAAACCCGGGACCCTCAGATTGACAGTCCAACACTTTAACCACTCGGCTATTGCGCCCGTTTACAGTCAGATGTGTACAACATGACACAGACAAACAACATTTGTTACTACTGTTACTACTACAATATTTCACTGTGATAAATCATCCTTTAAGTCATAGCAAAAAATATATAATTATTGCCATATTGCCACAAAAATGGAAGTATTTGACTTCCAAATACACAAAATATAACCTGTGCGTGTTTGGAATAGGTTCAACTGACAGACCTTCACATATACAAATCAATGAAGCAAAACTAATTGTTTCCATGCACACTGAAAATCTGAACATAATTGTCATTCATTTAATGTGACCACAAAAACCTTTACATGCCTCTGCACATCAATTTCATGACAAAAACAGATTGTCAATCCAAAACTGAATAATACTGAACATACAATGTCATCCAACACTGAATACACACTCAACATACAATGTCATCCAACACTGAATACACAATGAACATACAATGTCATCCAACACTGAATACACAATGAACATACAATGTCATCCAACACTGAATACACAATGAACATACAATGTCATCCAACACTGAATACACAATGAACATACAATGTCATTCAACACTGAATACACACTCAACATACAATGTCATTCAACACTGAATACACACTCAACATACAATGTCATTCAACACTGAATACACACTCAACATACAATGTCATTCAACACTGAATACACAATGAACATACAATGTCATCCAACACTGAATACACACTCAACATACAATGTCATTCAACACTGAATACACTCAACATACAATGTCATCCAACACTGAATACACACTCAACATACAATGTCATTCAACACTGAATACACACTCAACATACAATGTCATCCAACACTGAATACACACTCAACATACAATGTCATCCAACACTGAATACACTCAACATACAATGTCATTCAACACTGAATACACACTGAACATACAATGTCATCCAAAAGAAAGATGCAACACAATTCATCATGCTGATCTTAAAAGAAAAGAAAGAAAAAAGAAACATTATGGTATATATCAATTATAGTGTTCTTTGTGATAAACACAACTGTGCACTTAAGGATGCTGTTAACTATAACCAGTCTCAAAGTGATATGAACCATGACATGAAGTCACATAAACCTCTACATGGCATAAAATAGAGTGGATCTCGACACAGCACAAATCGCTCTGCACATAATAAATAAATGGAAACAATAGTGAACAGACATAATTATCATCATCACCCAATATCGTCTTAGTTATGAGAAGAAATTGTGTTGTCTGCACATCACCTTAGTTAAGAGAAGAAATAACATTGTCTACACATACCTATTTAAGAGAAGATGTTACATTGTCAACACATACCTATTTAAGAGAAGATGTTACATTGTCAACACATACTTAGTTCAGAGAAGAAGTTACACCGTCTGCACACACATAGTAAGAGAAGAAGTTACACTGTCTGCACATACCTAGTTAAGAGAAGAAACTATATTATCTGCATATCATCTTAGGTAAGAGAAGAAATTACACTGCATAAAAACAGAGATATATAAACACCGTATCAGGTAGAACACAATTGTTCAAATATAAACCTGTAGCAGGCTTGAAAATTAAGTATGTAGCAGAATCAAAATTACTGTTATCAGCAGTAATGAATTTAAGCTCTGAACCAGAGAAGCGCCACTGGCACAAGTACGTAGCCACTCTCACCCATGCCTACAACTGCATCAAACTTGAAGGCACAGGCTGTTCACCATACTCCCTGACGCATGCACACACACACACACGCACGCACGCACACACGCACACACCATTTCAACATGACAAAAACAACTGAATCATTTCCAGTAAACATCCAGCACCCTGCATTACAGTAGCACTCCTAATCCCATGACCTAAAAATAGAACCATTCAAATTCCCACAATCCAAAACAGCAACATCTCAATTTCCACACCCAGCAAACAGCAACATCTCAATTACCACACCCAGCAAACAGCAACATCTCAATTTCCACACCCAGCAAACAGCAACATCTCAATTTCCACACCCAGCAAACAGCAACATCTCAATTTCCACACCCAGCAAACAGCAACATCTTGATTACCACACCCAACAAACAGCAACATCTTGATTACCACACCCAACAAAGAGCAACATCTTGATTTCCACACCCAACAAACAGCAACATCTTGATAAACACACCCAACAAAGAGCAACATCTTGATTTCCACACCCAACAAAGAGCAACATCTTGATAAACACACCCAACAAAGAGCAACATCTTGATTTCCACACCCAACAAACAGCAACATCTTGATTACCACACCCAACAAAGAGCAACATCTTGATTTCCACACCCAGCAAACAGCAACATCTTGATTTCCACACCCAACAAAGAGCAACATCTTGATTTCCACACCCAGCAAACAGCAACATCTTGATAAACACACCCAACAAACAGCAACATCTTGATTACCACACCCAACAAACAGCAACATCTTGATAAACACACCCAACAAACAGCAACATCATGATTACCACACCCAGCAAACAGCAACATCTTGATAAACACACCCAACAAAGAGCAACATATTGATTTCCACACCCAACAAACAGCAACATCTGAAGTGTCAACAGCACAGATCTCAATCCATCAGGAACAAAATCTCCCAAGGAATACTGACACTCAACAAAAAAACAAGAACAAAAAATTGTCATTCGATCTCTAATAATACAAACAACTGGCTAAAAACAGTTACAATAGAGATAAATCAGACAGAAAACACAGAAGACAACAATTAAGGAGCACATGTCTTTTGATTTGCACATCCACAGTAGTAACCACTCTGCTTCTCAACAATTAATGAACACCTCAAAAATGACAGAACATGAGCTACATCTAAACCGACATTTGGCAGATGTTAAAAAGAAAAAAGGTTAAAGGTTCCACAGCCTTTTATGCCATCAGGGCAGTGAATTCATACCCACTGTGTCTAGGGCTTGGCACAGGAAGGCAGTGAATTCATACCCACTGTGTCTAGGGCTTGGCAAAGGTAGGCAGTGAATTCATACTCATTGTGTCTAGGGCTTGGCACAGGAAGGCAGTGAATTCATACCCACTGTGTCTAGGGCTTGGCACAGGAAGGCAGTGAATTCATACACACTGTGTCTAGGACTTGGCACAAGAAGGCAGTGAATTCAAACCCACTGTGTTCAGGGCTTGGCACAGGAAGGCAGTGAATTCATACCCACTGTGTTCAGGGCTTGGCACAGGAAGGCAGTGAATTCATACCCACTGTGTCTAGGGCTTGGTACAGGAAGGCAGTGAATTCATACCCACTGTGTCTAGGGCTTGGCACAGGAAGGCAGTGAATTCATACACACTGTGTCTAGGACTTGGCACAAGAAGGCAGTGAATTCATACCCACTGTGTCTAGGGCTTGGTACAGGAAGGCAGTGAATTCATACCCATTGTGTCTAGGGCTTGGCACAGGAAGGCAGTGAATTCATACCCACTGTGTCCAGGGCTTGGCACAGGAAGGCAGTGAATTCATACCCACTGTGTCTAGGGCTTGGCACAGGAAGGCAGTGAATTCATACCCACTGTGTCTAGGGCTTGGCACAGGAAGGCAGTGAATTCATACCCACTGTGTCTAGGGCTGGGTACAGGAAGGCAGTGAATTCATACCCACTGTGTCTAGGGCTGGGTACAGGAAGGCAGTGAATTCATACCCACTGTGTCTAGGGCTGGGTACAGGAAGGCAGTGAATTCATACCCACTGTGTCTAGGGCTGGGTACAGGAAGGCAGTGAATTCATACCCACTGTGTCTAGGGCTGGGTACAGGAAGGCAGTGAATTCATACCCACTGTGTCTAGGGCTGGGTACAGGAAGGCAGTGAATTCATACCCACTGTGTCTAGGGCTGGGTACAGGAAGGCAGTGAATTCATACCCACTGTGTCTAGAGCTGGGTACAGGAAGGCAGTGAATTCATACCCACTGTGTCTAGGGCTGGGTACAGGAAGGCAGTGAATTCATACCCACTGTGTCTAGAGCTGGGTACAGGAAGGCAGTGAATTCATACCCAGGATGAAGAAGAGAGCAACAGCAGAGGACGGTATCTGTAGCGCAGATTTTTCAGGACGGGTACTGCTTCAGTCAACTCATGTCAAGTCAACTTTTGTTCTCTATCAGACAAACAGCCTTGTGGTCGTGCAGTTCACAATACAAACATAAGATCTGCATTTAAAGACATGCACAAGTTCAGGCATTATTAGAGATCACATAAAATTACACTGACATACCTAAAGGTATTTTACATATTTAGGAACCATTAACAGTTAAAACAATATGAATATGTAATACCCCATAAGTAAATGAATAATAAATAATCTAATAAACTGACCCATTAATAAACCAGCTAACCAACCAGTTAATGAATCAATTAACCAACCAATCAACCAGTCAATAATAATAACAACAATGACAATAATGATAATGATTTTTTTTTTAAAGAGAAAAGGGTGGCACTCTCAGTGTAGCAACGCGCTCTCCCTGGGGAGAGCGGCCCAAATTTCACACAGAGAAATCTGTTGTGACAAAAACAGAAATACAAATAACATAACAATAACAAAACAACAATTACATTAAGGAGAAGAATATCAATAACAACAACAACAATAATAAAAGTTACAAACATAAGAATACACACCACGAAAGCATGCACATGTTTAAGCATCTAACGTCAAGGGACCCTCAAACTCTGTCCCCCCCCCCCCCCCCCCAACTCCCTCCCCCCCACCTCCATCCCCACCCTCAAAACTGACGTTCTGATTGATCCTTACCTCTGAAGAAAGGCTTCTCTTTTTTTGTCACTAAATTACAGTACTTTCATTGTGCGTAATTCTTATACACCTGCTATTCCAGAGCGTGGAGATGCAATTATCATAAATAATGCACGGTAGCAACATCAGTACTGCCAATAACAGTTATCCCACAGCTCCCCACTGATGTAACATACTCTGATACATGCAGGCAGCGCAGCTGAATCGTCTGAATGGAAACCTACTGCAGTGGAATGCTCGTTAAAAGATGCAGTCATGTTGGCTACACAAAAGGTACGGACCCTCATCACCATGGAAACGATAATAACAATGATAACAACGATCATAATTACAACAATGATATTGCAAACTGACATTCATGCTTCTCAGACAGCCTGTGGTGTATAAAATAAAAGGTTATTCATTCATAAAATATAGATGCATTCAAGCACAACCTTCAGTGCATAAACATCCCCCCCAAATTCACACACACATTACCACCACCCCCACTCCCACATACACACATGCCAACACACACACACACACACACACACACACACACAACAACCTAGTGGATAAAGGGTGGAGATTTTTCCTGTTTCCAAAAGGTCACCTTGTAAGCAGACCTGCCAGTGCTTGTACCTGTACCCTTTTGAGTGTGAACATACACACAAAATCAGGTACAAGTTAAAGATCCACTGAACCATGTTGGTGCTTCGTGTGTGACGGAAAAAAGAAAGTACCCTGTACGCTCCAACCACCACGAGAGTCGTCATCAAAACTGGTGTTGGTCGAGCTACGAATGAACAATCCTTCCTCCCATTTCGCTCTTCAGAAACAGATTGGCAAAAAAATTTTTATATAAATATATATATATATATCTGTATATCTGCCATGCCATTTCACCCAGCCACACTCAGTCTCCATCACCACTCCACCCACATCCCCCACACACCCCATTCAAATACAAAAAGAAATAAAGAAGACGGTGAAACAGAAACATTCTCCCTAAACGTTTTCTCCCTGTGTGCAATTATTCAGTTCATGACTTCTCCAGTACACTCCTTTATTGTACCCTGTCAATTGTGTCAACTGAATAACTTGTTAACTGTAAAAATAAATAAATAAATAAATAATGAATAGATAAAAAATAATAATTTTTTTAAAAAATGGTGGTGGTGCGGGGGAGGGGTTCATTCAAATTCCTCATTACAGCAAACAAAACCAATCCAGCGTCATTCAAGAAGTTACCACGGAGACGGTTACCCAAACACTGTGAGCATTACAAAGGACACATGACCACTTTCAGCGGGACTGCAGTGAAAGCTATGTGTATCATTCACTGTTCGTCCCACAATCCCTCACACTCTGGTCTTCTTCTTCTGCATTCACTCGTATGCACACGAGTGGGCTTTTACTGTATGACCGTTTTTACCCCACCATGTAGGCAGCCATACTCCGTTTTGGGGGGTGTGCATGCTGGGTATGTTCTTGTTTCCATAACCCACCAAACGCTGACATGGATTACAGGATCTTTAACGTGCGTATTTGATCTTCTGCTTGCATGTACACACGAAGGGGGTTCAGGCTCTAGCAGGTCTGCACATATGTTGACCTGGGAGATCGTAAAAATCTCCACCCTTTACCCACCAGGCGCCGTCACCGTGATTCGAACCCGGGACCCTCAGATTGACAGTCCAATGCTTTAACCACTCGGCTATTGCACCCGTCTCACTCTGGTCAATAACCAGGTCACAAGCCACAGACCACAGACCAGTACATGAACATATCTGACAACTGCCAAATATAGCCTGAAAGCAACCGTTTCACAAAGACCACTTCCACAAAGAAATAACAAACATTTCAGCACACCAGTAAGATTAAATGCAACATCAGACAACCATCAAACCCCAAAAATAAAATTCATTAAAAATAACAAGCACAAGAGTCAAACCATAAAAGCACATTCTGGCAACAGTCAAGGGAAAATTGACAGAAGTCGAAAAGTGAACACCTATTTCGTGAACAAGACATCAAGGTTCATCATCATCATCATCATCATTCCCATGTCTTGCACTGGTTCTTGTTTCATTTCAACCATTTACCTCTACATGTATTTCACTTCTTTTTTTTCACATTTAATTGCGTTTACTTACTTATGTGCTTATATTGTTCAATTACTTAATTACATGTTAATGTTTCACATTTACCCAGGGTCAGGTCCAAAGGCCTGATCAGCTTGTTGGGTTAATTACATGTTATGTTAATGTTTCACATTAACCTAGGGTCAGGTCCAAAGGCCTGATCAGTTTGTTGGGTTAATTACATGTTATGTTAATGTTTCACATTAACCTAGGGTCAGGTCCAAAGGCCTGATCAGTTTGTTGGGTTAATTACATGTTATGTTAATGTTTCACATTAACCTAGGGTCAGGTCCAAAGACCTGATCAGCTTGTTGGGTTTATTACATGTTGTGTTAATGTTTCACATTAACCTAGGGTCAGGTCCAAAGGCCTGATCAGCTTGTTGGGTTAATTACATGTTATGTTAATGTTTCACATTAACCTAGGGTCAGGTCCAAAGGCCTGATCAGCTTGTTGGGTTAATTACATGTTATGTTAATGTTTCACATTAACCTAGGGTCAGGTCCAAAGGCCTGATCAGCTTGTTGGGTTAATTACATGTTATGTTAATGTGTCACATTAACCTAGGGTCAGGTCCAAAGGCCTGATCAGCTTGTTGGGTTTATGTGAAGGTCAGGCTTCTGGGAGTTTTTGTTTTTTTTCTTGTTTTTTTCTTTTTCTTTTTCAAGCAGATGTGGGGCAGTGTATATGGATAAGTCTGCACACACTGTGACTCCCATTGGAAAGACATTGTGACTCCCACTGAAAACACATTGTGACTTCCACTGAAAACACATTATGACTCCCAGTGGAAACACACTGCGACTTCTATTGGAAACACATTGTGACTTCTATTGAAAACACATTGTGACTCCCATTGGAAACACATTGTGACTCCCATTGAAAACACATTATGACTTCATCAAGATTTCGCACCTTATAAATATTAGTAGTAGTAGTAGTAGTATTTTTATGAATTTATCGATTTTTTTTTTTTTTTTTTTTTTTATTATTTTGTTATTTTGTCCTCTGGCAAAATTCTGTAAAAAGAAATCCACTCTGATAGGTACACAAATATATAAACATGCACTCAAGGCCTGGCAAGAGTGTCGAGTTGCCCTGCTGTCAGGCATCTGCATAGCAGATGTAGTGTAGCATATATGGATTTGTCTGAATGCAGTGACGCCTCCTTGAGAAACTGAAACTGGAACTGAAGCTTTCCAGTCCGATTCATGTGTTAAACAGCATGGCTGACCTTCACACAGACACTCGCTGGCTGTGGTAACATGTTTTGGAGGCCACTTGCTTTGTTCACAGAATGGGTGCCCACTTCTGATATTCTCCTTTAAAAACTGCATGTTTGGGGCATATCTGTTATGCATGTGTGGGTGTATGTGTGAATGTGTGTCTTCATGTTTTACATTTATTTGCTTATTTATCATCATTGTTGTCTCATTTATTTCTTTATTATCATTATTTTATTATCGTTCCCATTACTACTACCTTTTTTATCATAATTATTATTTATTTATTTACTTATTTATTTATTTATTTATGTAAGCGTATCTATTATTTATTCACCTTTTTTTTTCTTTTTTTTTTTCCAAGGCCTGATTAAGCGCGTTGGGTTACGCTGCTGGTCAGGCATCTGCTTGGCAGATGTGGTATATGGATTTGTCCGAACGCAGTGACGCCTCCTTGAGCTACTGAAACTGAAACTCCTTTGAAAAGCAACAACAAAAAACAAAAACAGACACAGTGCAGATTATCTATGATTCATGAACATGTCAAAGTCCCGCAGCCTTCATCCAGGGAAAGTCTCTGTCTTCCTTACCGTCCCTTCATGACCACTGAAAAACATTCTGTTTAGACTTCTCAACAATGCATCTGCAAAATGAAACAAAACAACAACAAAAAAATCACAGTTTCACCTCTTGTATCATTTACCGCCAACACTTCCAAACAGTACATATATAAATGTATCAAAACATGACCACGTCACACACAATGCTGCTCACATTTATAAACAACACATCTGATTTTGAAAAAAAAAAAAAAAAAAAAAAAAATTGAAAAGCCCTCCATACCGATGCCACTAGCACTCCAAAAACAGCACCCTTGTGCCTGGTTACAGTCGTTCACTCGGCCTCCACACACATGGCAATACCCATGCCACCGCCTATACAAAGGGCAGCAACCCCTTTCCGGCCTCCGGTCCTCTTCAAGCCATGGAGGAGGGTCACCAGAATGCGTGCCCCTGAGGCTCCGATGGGGTGACCCAGGGCGATGGCCCCGCCACTCACGTTCACCTGCAATCAGTCAGAGTTTATTTCACCTGAAATGGCCAAGTGGTTAAAGATCATGATTACATAACCGTGAATCGTGCATTGGTGATGCTGACTGTCAGACCATATGCTGTGCTGTGTTGTGCTGTGCTGTGCTGTGCCGTGCCATGCCATGATGTGTTGTGCTGTGTGCTGTGCTGTGCCATGCTGTGCCGTGCCGTGGCGTGCTGTGCTGTGTGCCGTGCTGTGCTGTACTGTGCCGTACCATGCTGTGCTGTACTGTGCCGTGCCATGCCATGCCATGCTGTGCCATGCTGTGCTGTGCTGTACCGTGCCATGCCATGCTGTGCTGTGCTGTGCCGTACCATGCCATGCTGTGCTGTGCTGTGCCGTACCATGCCATGCTGTGCTGTGCTGTGCCATGCCATGCCATGCCGTGCTGTGCTGTGCTGTGCCATGCCATGCCATGCTGTGCCATGCTGTGCTGTGCTGTGCCGTACCATGCCATGCTGTGCTGTGCTGTGCCGTACCATGCCATGCCGTGCTGTGCTGTGCTGTGCCATGCCATGCCGTGCTGTGCTGTGCCGTACCATGCCATGCTGTACTGTGCTGTGCTGTGCTGTGCTGTGCCATGCCATGCCATGCCGTGCTGTGCTGTGCCGTACCATGCCATGCTGTACTGTGCTGTGCTGTGCCATGCCATACCATGCCGTGCTGTGCCGTGCTGTGCCGTACCATGCCGTGCTGTACTGTGCTGTGCTGTGCTGTGCCATGCCGTGCCATGCTGTGCTGTGCTGTGTTGTGCTGTTGTTGGGTGCACTGTGTTGTGTTAGTCTTTTTGTCAAAACAGATTTCTCTGTGTGAAATCAAGGCTTCTCACCTCATGGTCAGTGCACCCTACCCTCTTTTTCTTCTTCTTTATTTCCATTTCTGCCTGCAAGTATATCTGTTTTCCTAACAAGTGGATTTTTCTGGAGAATTTTGCAATGGGCAGCCCTTTTTTTTCTACAGTTCTTTCAGCTACACTATGTGCATGCTACACATGGCCAGGGACCTCGGTTTTTCATGTCATCCGACTGACTAGCCTCCAGACCACCACTCACGGTCAAGTGGAGGGGGAGAAATACTGCAGACTGTGGGATACCATCCCATGCACTCAGATCGCCTCACTTCCCAGGCACCTCTCCACCCACACCTGTAAGGTACCCACCTCTCCACCCAGGGTACCCACCTCTACCCACCTCTCCACCAACAGGGTACCCACCTCTACCCACCTCTCCACCAACAGGGTACCCACCTCTACCCACCTCTCCACCCAGGGTACCCACCTCTACCCACCTCTCCACCCAGGGTACCCACCTCTACCCACCTCTCCACCCACAGGGTACCCACCTCTACCCACCTCTCCACCCAGGGAACCCACCTCTACCCACCTCTCCACCAACAAGGTACCCACCTCTCCCCACCTCTCCACCCAGGGTACCCACCTCTACCCACCTCTCCACCCACAGGGTACCCACCTCTACCCACCTCTCCGCCCAGGGTACCCACCTCTACCCACCTCTCCACCAACAGGGTACCCACCTCTCCCCACCTCTCCACCCAGGGTACCCACCTCTACCCACCTCTCCACCCAGGGTACCCACCTCTATCCACCTCTCCACCAACAGGGTACCCACCTCTACCCACCTCTCCACCAACAGGGTACCCACCTCTACCCACCTCTCCACCCAGGGTACCCACCTCTACCCACCTCTCCACCAACAGGGTACCCACCTCTACCCACCTCTCCACCCAGGGTACCCACCTCTACCCACCTCTCCACCCAGGTTACCCACCTCTACCCACCTCTCCACACAGGGTACCCACCTCTACCCACCTCTCCACCAACAGGGTACCCACCTCTACCCACCTCTCCACACAGGGTACCCACCTCTACCCACCTCTCCACACAGGGTACCCACCTCTCCACCAACAGAGTACCCACCTCTACCCGCCTCTCCACCCAGGGTACCCACCTCTACCCACCTCTCCACCCACAGGGTACCCACCTCTACCCGCCTCTCCACCAACAGGGTACCCACCTCTACCCACCTCTCCACCAACAGGGTACCCACTTCTACCCACCTCTCCACAAACAGGGTACCCACCTCTACCCACCTCTCCACCCAGGGTACCCACCTCTACCCACCTCTCCACCCAGGGTACCCACCTCTACCCACCTCTCCACCAACAGGGTACCCACCTCTCCCCACCTCTCCACCCAGGGTACCCACCTCTACCCACCTCTCCACCAACAGGGTACCCACCTCTACCCACCTCTCCACCCAGGGTACCCACCTCTACCCACCTCTCCACCCAGGGTACCCACCTCTCCACCCAGGGTACCCACCTCTACCCACCTCTCCACCAACAGGGTACCCACCTCTACCCACCTCTCCACCCAGGGTACCCACCTCTACCAATCTCTCCACCAACAGGGTACCCACCTCTACCCACCTCTCCACCCAGGGTACCCACCTCTACCCACCTCTCCACCAACAGGGTACCCACCTCTCCACCCAGGGTACCCACCTCTACCCACCTCTCCACCCAGGGTACCCACCTCTACCCACCTCTCCACCAACAGGGTACCCACCTCTACCCACCTCTCCACCCAGGGTACCCACCTCTACCCACCTCTCCACCAACAGGGTACCCACCTCTACCCGCCTCTCCACCAACAGGGTACCCACCTCTCCACCAACAGGGTACCCACCTCTACCCACCTCCACCCAGGGTACCCACCTCTACCCACCTCTCCACCCAGGGTACCCACCTCTCCACCAACAGGGTACCCACCTCTACCCACCTCTCCACCAACAGGGTACCCACCTCTACCCACCTCCACCCAGGGTACCAACCTCTACCCACCTCTCCACCCAGGGTACCCACCTCTCCACCAACAGGGTACCCACCTCTACCCACCTCTCCACCCAGGGTACCCACCTCTACCCACCTCTCCACCCAGGGTACCCACCTCTACCCACCTCTCCACCAACAGGGTACCCACCTCTCCACCCAGGGTACCCACCTCTACCCACCTCTCCACCAACAAGGTACCCACCTCTACCCACCTCTCCACCCAGGGTACCCACTTCTACCCACCTCTCCACACAGGGTACCCACCTCTCCACCCAGGGTACCCACCTCTCCACCCAGGGTACCCACCTCTACCCACCTCTCCACCCAGGGTACCCACCTCTACACCAACAGGGTACCCACCTCTACCCACCTCTCCACCAACAGGGTACCCACCTCTACCCGCCTCTCCACCAACAGGGTACCCACCTCTACCCACCTCTCCACCAACAGGGTACCCACCTCTACCCACCTCTCCACCAACAGGGTACCCACCTCTACCCACCTCTCCACCAACAGGGTACCCACCTCTACCCACCTCTCCACCAACAGGGTACCCACCTCTACCCACCTCTCCACCCAGGGTACCCACCTCTACACCAACAGGGTACCCACCTCTACCCACCTCTCCACCCAGGGTACCCACCTCTACCCGCCTCTCCACCAACAGGGTACCCACCTCTACCCACCTCTCCACCCAGGGTACCCACCTCTACCCACCTCTCCACCAACAGGGTACCCACCTCTACCCACCTCTCCACCAACAGGGTACCCACCTCTACCCACCTCTCCACCCAGGGTACCCACCTCTACCCACCTCTCCACCAACAGGGTACCCACTTCTACCCACCTCTCCACCAACAGGGTACCCACCTCTACCCACCTCTCCACCCAGGGTACCCACCTCTACCCACCTCTCCACCCACCAACAGGGTACCCACCTCTACCCACCTCTCCACCCAGGGTACCCACCTTGGCAGGGTCGCATCCCAGGTCCTTGATGACTGCCAGGGACTGGGCAGCGAAGGCTTCGTTCAGCTCGAACAGGTCCACCTCCTCCATGCTCCATCCGGCCTTGTCCATCTGATCCACACACACAGATACATATACATCACACACACACACACACACACATAGACTCACACTGTGTGTACACACAAACATGAGCCAACGAAAGTTTCAGTGTCAGTTTCAAGCAGACGTCAATGCGTGAGGGAAAGAAAGAAAGAGAGAGAAAAGAAAAAAAGAAAGAAGGAAAGAAAGAAAGAGAGAGAGAAACAAAAAGAAAGAAAGAAAGAACGAAAGAGGGAGAAAAGAAAAAAGATAGAAGATAGAAAGAAAGAGAGAGAGAGAGGGAGAAAAGAAAAAAGAAAGAAAGAGAGAGAGGGAAAAGAAAAAAAGAAAGAAAGAAGGAAAGAAAGAGAGAGAGAAAAGAAAAGATAGAAGGAAAGAAAGAAAAAAAAGAGAGAGAGAAAAGAAAAAAAAGAAAGAAGGAAAGAAAGAAAGAGAGAGAGAAAAGAAAAAAAAGAAAGAAGGAAAGAAAGAGAGAGAGAAAAGAAAAAATAAAGAAAGAAGGAAAGAAAGAAAAAAAAAAAGAAAGAAAGAAGGAAATAAAGAAAGAGAGAGAGAAACGAAAAAAAAAAAGAAAGAAGGAAGGAAAGACAGAAAGAGACAAACAACAAACAACCAAAACACCCCCCCAACTCACGGCCATGCGTGCGGCAGGGATGGGGCCAGTGCCCATGATGGAGGGATCCACTCCGGCCTGGGCCCACGACACGATGCGGGCAAGGGGCTTAACTCCCCTCTCCTTCACCTCCGCACCGCTCATCACCAGCACTGCCGCTGCCCCATCGTTCAGGCCTGTCGGAACACGTCACCACACAGCTGTCGTGTTATGCTACTGCTACTACTGCTAAGATAAGATAAGATAAGAATAACTTTATTATCTCCAACTGGAGAAATTTGGTCAGGTGCATTATCACAACATAGACAAGTAAACAACATGGGGACCATAACTGTAAAAGTCAACAACAGCCCCTACAAATATTACGAAGATACAAATGATGTAAAAAAATATCACATACATCGTTTCATACATACATCCACACACTGCAGGTAATAACTAGTATTCTTAATGTAAAAACAGAAAGAATTAAAAAAACATTATTTGAATATAATTATAAACATAGCCTACTATACTGCACATTGATTATAATAGATAAGATAAGAATAAAGATGAATTGCGGAAAACGACAACCAGATAATCAGCACACACCCGCAAACCCCCCCCCCCCCCCCCCGCCACCCACCCACCCACCGCACACACGCGGATAACTTGATTAAACAAGAGTAATAAACATATGTTCTCAAATAAAAAGCATTTCACATATTCGCTTTTAAAAACATTGCAATTAATTATTACATCGTAATTATTAAACAGAAATATATTTAGAATATGGACGTTAGCAGTGTAGTGTTTGTTCAATTATTTCAAGTAATGGATTTGTAAAGCACTAAGACCTTGCTTCTGCTTGTATTCTAGCGTTACATACGAACAAATTATTCTTTTTATTATCATTCTGTTATTTTGATTTTTTTATAGAATTATTATTATCATTATATTATCATTATTCATTATTTTTAATATTATCGTCACTTCATCAAACTGTTATCACTATTACAATTCCCTGGTAAGCAGACGGCCACAGAAGGCAGCGTCTCACCTGAAGCGTTGCCGGCGGTGACGGTTCCGGAGCCGTCCTTGATGAAGGCGGGTCTCAGTTTCTGCAATCCCTCCAGCGTGCAGCCCGCCCGGGGAAACTCATCCTTCTTCACCTCCGTGCTGCCTGGTGCATCACACACACACACACATTGACAGGGACACACACGCAGCGATGTATATGTGGGTGCAAACACACACACACACACACACACACACTCACACACACACACACACATACCCCACATATACAAATATATATGGACACACAGAAACACAGACACAGACATACACACACGAGCATGCAGATACATATACACATACACCCATGTACTCATACAGATATGCATGTAAGCATGCATGTACCCACACACACACACACACACACACACGCACACACACACGCACACACACACACACACACACACACACACACACCATCATTATTTTCATTATCATCATCATCCTAATCAACATTATCATCTTATTATTACAATCATCATCGCAATAATCATCGTTATCATTATTTATCATCATCATCATCATCATCATCATCACCTACCTGTTCTTGCCTGGATGAGGACAGGTGTGATCTCCTGGTCAAAGTGCTCGGCAAACTGGGCGACCTCATCATCATCATCATCATTACCTACCTGTTCTTGCCTGGATGAGGACAGGTGTGATCTCCTGGTCAAAGTGGCCGGCAGACTGGGCAGCCTCATCATCATCATCATCATCATCACCTACCTGTTCTTGCCTGGATGAGGACAGGTGTGATCTCCTGGTCAAAGTGGCCGGCAGACTGGGCAGCCTCACACCTGTGCTGTGACTGCACTGCGAACTGGTCCTGCTCCTGGCGGGTCACCGTCCACTGCCGCGCCACGTTCTCCGCTGTGGGGGGGGGGGCACACACACACACACACACACACACACACACACACAAACATGCACACATGCATCCACGCATACACACAAACGCACACATGCATGCACAGACACACACACATAAATACACACATACACACACAAACAGCATGTCGCTGGACACATCATCAGATAAAACACAACAAAAACAAACCAATAAAAACCCATCCAAACTTAAAAGCAGACCAACATGATGTCATGGACACGCAACTTTTATAAAAACACCATGTAGAATTAACTTCTGCACAAGGTATCACAGCACAGCACAAGTTAACCACATCATGGCAAAACACCCAAAATACAGCACAACCACAACAAACACAGCACATCCCAGAGCAGCACAACATACATGCCCATGACTCAGCACAACTTTCAACTGCAACAAGCACAGCACACCGCAACAGAGCACAGCTCAACACAACAGAGCACAGCTCAACACAACGCAACCACAACAAAGCGCAATGCAACTCAAAAACAACACAGCACAGCATGACTAAACCACAACACATCACAGCACAACACAACCATAACAACAACCAAAACACAACACAGCACATCAGAGTCCACTGAAGACCCACGTACGTGTACGTGTCTAAATAACACTGCAGTGAATAGACAATAAACAAATGAGAAGAAGAAGAAGAAGCAGAAGAAGAAGCAGAAAGAAGAAGAAGAAGAAGAAAGAAGAAGAAGAAGAAGAAGCAGAAGCAGAAGCAGAAGAAGCAGAAAGAAGAAGAAGAAGAAGAAGAAGAAGCAGAAAGAAAAAGCAGAAGAAGAAGCAGAAAGAAGAAGCAGAAAGAAGCAGAAGAAGGAGAAAGAAGAAGAAGAAGCAGAAGAAGCAGAAAGAAGAAGCAGAAGAAGCAGAAAGAAGCAGGAAGAAGAAGGAAAAAATCAGCAGTGGAATGAATAATAATAATATTAATAATGGATACTTATATAGCACACTATCCAGTTATCTGCTCTAGGTGCTTTACAAAAACGCTTTTAACATAAAACATTACATCAATGTTACATACACACCAAAATGTGACCACACACACACACACACACACACACACACACACACACACACACACACACACTGCATAATACACTGAATGAGAACCTACCGGTGATGCCCATGTGGTAGTTGTTGAAGACGTCCGTCAGCCCGTCCTTCATCATGGTGTCCACCAGACTGACGTCCCCAAACTTCACGCCCCCCCTCATGTGCAGGCAGTGTGGGGCCTGCACACAGTGCACACACTTCCTTCAGTCTTCTGTTTGACGTCCATCCACAAAGGAAATTTTCTATCTAAAATTACGTTTAAATAACATACTTACCGTGACCCAACTAGTGCAGACTCTGGCAGGGGTCTGACATTCCTGTCCTGTGCAAACTACTATCCGCCTATGCGGAGAAAACGAAACTACGGCCGATAACCTCCCAGAAGTAGGTAACCTCCCCTTTGTCCCGCTGGCTAGCGCCCTCTTTTCAACTATCATTTTAGACGAAAATACATCACCCTCCCCACCCCACCCGTGCCTTAAATCATCACTACTTTCCTTGCTCCTCTCTCCTCAATATTAGCATAAAAAAGAATATAAACAAAATAAAACAACTTACTAGTCAACCAGTAAAATAACAACAAAGACCCAATGGGGCTCCTTGTTGAACTCTTACACTATTTCAAACACAAGTTCACTGTCATAAAAATATGTTTCTAATGGAAGCAGATGGAACTGTAGATTTTGTAAATGCAAGAGGTAAACATATTTTTGATTGTTGACATTCATGTAAGATATGCACGGGGTAATTTCATTACCACAAATGCAAGTTACTTTAGAATTATATTTTGCTTTTATGACATCCAGCCATAGTCTGTGCATTAGACTGGTGAGCCTTCTGCTACCATAATATCCCTTTTGTTTTAAAAGAAAATATGTGATCAATTTTGCATGAGCTATAGTTAGCATTTTCTCTGGCAGGGTCCGACTCCTGTTTTTGTTTACTGACATGGTTCCTGCTGGTTTTCTCCAGCTGAGAATAACCTTCTGGTAATGAATTTGGAATACAAATTTCCATGGCATTGTAAATATTCACTGCACCTTTTTTGACACAACGATCCACCCGCTCATTTCCCACAATCCAACAAACATCAATCTTTGTGCCACAGATGGTACAAAATATGTGTGTGTGTGTGTGTGTGTGTGTGTGTGTGTGTGTGTGTGTGTGTGTGTGTGTGCATGAAACCCCCTGGTTGTCACATACTTTGTATATGGAATGCTACAAGACTTTTTAAAAGCCCTGTGGTTGACACACCTTGCTTATAGAAGGTTTTTTTTCCTTTCTTTCTCAAGGCCTGACTAAGCATGTTGGGTTATGCTGCTGGTCAGACATCTGCTTGGCAGATGCTGTGTAGCGTATATGGATCTGTCCAAACGCAGTGACGCCTCCTTGAGCTACTGATACTGATACTGATATGGAAAGCTACAGGACCTTCATCGTTTTTCAGGAAACATCACGGTTGATGCATACCTTGATCATGGGAGGCTACCAGACTTTTTAGAAACCCCGTGGTTCCCACATACCTTGCTCATGCTCTCCTGCCCTCCGGCCACCACCACCTTGGCGTCCCCAAGACGCACTGCCTGAGCTGCCATGACGACGGCCCGAAGGCCGGAGCCGCACAGCATGTTGACGCTGGTGGCCGGCACAGTGTAGGGGATACCGGCACTGACGCTGGCCTGTCGCGCCGGGTTCTGCCCCTCACCTGCCATCACACACCTGGAGTTTGTACACTGACACATGCGTATGGGGAAGGGGGATGTTGGGTGGGGGATGGATGTGTGTTGGGGGACAGGGGGGTAGGGGATGCCGGCACTGACGCTGGCCTGTCGCGCCGGGTTCTGCCCCTCACCTGCCGTCACACACCTGGAGTTTGTACACTGACACATGCGTATGGGGAAGGGGGACGTTGGGTGGGGGATGGATGTGTGTTGGGGGACAGGGGGGTAGGGGATGCCGGCACTGACGCTGGCCTGCCGCGCCGTGTTCTGCCCCTCACCTGTCATCACACACATCTCGTTTGTACACTGACACCAGTGTGTATGTGTGTGGTAGGGGGTGGGAGTGAGGGGGGTGTGGATGTGTGTTGGGGGACAGGGGGGTAGGGGATGCCGGCACTGACGCTGGCCTGTCACGCCGGGTTCTGCCCCTCACCTGTCATCATACACACACCTCTCGTTTGTACAGTGACACCTGTGGGGGAAGGGGTGGTTCTTTGGGAGGGGAGTGGGGGGTTGTATGTGGTTTGGGGTGTAGGGGTTAGAGGATGCCAGCACTGACAATGGCCTGACGCACCAGATTCTATCCCTCACCTGTCGTCACACACCTCTCGTTTGTACACTGACGCCTGTGTGTGTGTTTGGGTGTGCGTGTGGGTGGAGTATGGATGTGTGTTGGGGGATAGGTGGATTGGGGGGTAGGGGATGCCGGCACTGATGCTGGCCTGTCGCGCCAGGTTCTGCCCCTCAACTGTCATCACACACACACACACCTCTCATTTGTACACTGACACCTGTGTCGGGGTAGGGAGGTGGAAAGAGGGTGGGAGGGGATGGATCTGTTTGGTGGGTAGGGATGTAGGTAGTTGTGGGGGTGGGGGTTGGGCTGTGGGGAGTAAGGTAGGGAGAAGTTTATTTGTGTGTGTGTGTGTGTGTGTGTGTGTGTGTGTGTTTGTCTTGCGTGTCTGTGTTTGAGTGTGTGTGTGTGCTCATACACACACTTGCACACTCACACGCAAACACACACACACACACACATACACACACACACATACACACACACATGTGCACACCCAGTGCAGGTAATGTTTGTCTTTCGCCCTCTCATCTCCACTTTGTCCAACCCCTTTCTTCTCCCTGTCCCTCCTCACATATCTGCCTGTCTGTCTGTCTGTCTGTCTCTCTCTCTCCCTCTCTCTCTCTCTCTCTCAGTAAACACAGGGCTATAGAAAAGGTCTATGTAATCCTGCCAACCTGTGCAACCATGATGTTGTTCAATCAATAAAAACAAATGACGCAACGTTCCTTTCTGACAAATCACTGGCATACGGTGTCAACACAACATTCCTTTCTGACAAATCACTGGCATACGGTGTCAACACGGTGACAAAGGCCTGACATGCACACAACTTCCTGAGCTACTCCTCTTGATTCTCCAGCTTTCAACTTGCATTATTTATGTACGCTTATAGTTGACTTCATCAAGTTTTTGCACCTTATACATATTATTAGTAGTGGTAGTAGTTGTTTTTTTTATGTATTTATCTATTATTTATTCACCTTTTTTTTTTTTTTTCTCAAGGCCTGACTAAGTGCGTTGGGTTACGCTGCTGGTCAGGCATCTGCTTTGCAGATGTGGTGTAGCGTATATGGATTTGTCCGAACGCAGTGACGCCTCCTTGAGCTACTGAAACTGAAACTGAAACTCTAAGTGTTGTCTTCCATCCCTCTGAACCAGAGCTGTCCCTGCCTGTGAATGGCTGGGGTACCAGCACTCTGATTTGTTTCCACACAAGATTTCGCGCTAAATGAATACTTTATATACCGTGGGATTACTTAATGCATCATAATATCCAGTACAGTGTGGTCATTCGCACAGCATAATCAACATGTGTGTTTTGTTTTTCCTTTCTTTTTTTTTCAATCTTGTAAATCATGGACAAACAATTGAAAGACTTGCACCCAGACCACAACTCAAGCGCAAGTGGATGGAGAACGGGGGTATCAATTCTGCTCTGTGTATGTGTCTCAAACCCTGAGAGACTAGGATTTCCTAGTCGTGCACACTGTCACCGGACCACCTCTCCGCCATCTGAGCGGACACCGTGTTGTCTCTCGGCAGCTGACAGCAGCGGCCTCATTGCAGGACAGGATGTACCTAATGCCTCAGGCACCTCTTCAGTCATTGATTAACATCACAGTCCATACACACCCTACATCCTCTCTGTGATTTCATCAGCACTTGATACAGGCGACTGAGTGTGCCCAGCGAATGCTGAGGGATAGATTGGGCAAGATTAGCTGGGTTTTTTTTCTGTTTTATGTTTTTTTTCTTCTTTTATTTTTCTTTCTTTTTTTTCTTTGAAGTGGGGTGAGAGGGGTATGTGTGTGTGTTCGTTCTTTTGTTTAGCGTCTTTTCACTATCAGTGATATTAGACGTTTTGTGTGTGTGTGTGTGTGTGTGTGTGTGTGTGTGTGTGTGTCTGCCTGTCTGTATGTCTATGTCTGTATGTCTATGTGCTGATGTGTGTGTGCACTTGTGTGTTTACATGTGTATATAAGTGCATGTGTATCCATGTGTGTATCTGTGTGTTTGTCTGCATGTTTGAGTGTGTGTGTATGTATGTGTGTGTGTGTGTGTGTGTGTGTGTATGTGTGTGTGTGACATTACAACAATACCTGCCTTGTGCAGCTTTCTCACAGACCCGTTAAGAAAAACGTCAGCCGTTTTAATTGTAGCCAGCAGCATAATATGCCTGTCCCTATTATTGCCTGTGTGCCGTTTTACTTTCCCATAAATCTTTTATGTTCTGCTTTCAACAGAAATGTCGCCCATCTCACCGTGCACAACCTGTCCCTCAACATTTTGTGCGTTAACCCCTTTCCTGCTGATGATGAGTATATTTGTCAGAGGAGGGCTGTCACCTGAGACTGACAAAGCTTACAGGTAAAGCTGTCACTATTATCTATCCCTTTTCCTCTTGGGACTGGATTGCTTTTGCTTATCAAAATCAGTGACACCACAGTGGACAGCACGAAATGTAGTACCTGCGCTTAAAAATGATGCAACTCTGGTCTCTTTTCGCCAAGACAGGGCAGTGAAGAGGCGAACTCTACAAGCCTGGTTTGATATTTACTGGTGCAAGATGCTGCCACTTCATTACACACAGGATGTGTCCCCTTCCCTGTGTGTTACCTGTGGGGCACCAGGTCAGGTTTTCAACAGCGACCAGATGTTCAGCAAACTGTTATTCAATACCCTCCGACAAAGTTTATACTGCTGTGGCATGAAAAACAGCTTTTTCCTATCAATCCACAAGCTAAAAAAATATACGCATATATGAAATGGTCTGAGACCATTACGTGCTCACCCAAGTAAACATAAGTGCAGACCTGCTGGTCATGTGTACACACAAACTGAAGATTAAATACACTTGTTAGAGATCTCATAATCCCTGTAAAAGTTCAGTGGGTTATGGAAACATGTTTATACCCAGCATGCACACACCTAAAAATTAGAGTATGGCTGCACTAAAAGCTGGGTAAAAACGGTCATTCACATAAAAGCCCAGTCATACACGCGAGTGAACATGGGACTAGTGGCCCACATTTTTATATATATTCATTCCATCCACACACCCAGCAACCCCTTTCCACCACTCTCACTCCCCCCACCCCCCACCCCCCCCATAATCCCCAATTCCTTGCCCCTCTCTGCACTTCCCCTTTCCATGTTCACCCCCAGTCTCACAAAATCCTCCCCTCCCCCTCCACCCTCCCCTTCTGCAGGCTAAGGACCGAGTGAGTCATGCTCTCTGTGTGTCTGTGTGTGTCTGTGTCTGTGTGTGTGAGACAGACAGACAGACAGAGAGAGAGAGAGAGAGAGAGAGAGAGAGAGTGTGTGTGTGTGTGTGGTTACAGTGCGGTGTCAAAATGTAGAAGTGGAGCTGTCAGGACAGACAGACAGCCAGCCAGCCAGCCAGCCAGCCAGACAGACAGACAGAGATAGAGACAGAGAGTGTGTGTGTGTGTGAGAGAGAGAGAGAGAGAGAGAGAGAGAGAGAATGAATGAATGAATGAATGAATCTTTATTTTCCAACGGTGAAGATATTAGCACTTTGGCCGACTTACACTTCTGCCGTTGTTCTAAGAGACACACAAACATATAAATGTATTATACTGAATACTTAATACGTGTATAATGTACAACACAGCGTCAAACTGAGAGACACAACATCGCTCACATCTGTACGGAACGGAAGCGAGTAACACACACACGCACACACGTGCACACACACACACACTAACACACACACGAGAGAGACAGACAGACAGACAGACAGACAGACAGACA
>NC_134898.1:2839946-2847446 GCF_041734735.1 Babylonia areolata | reverse complement strand
GATGATTTGGTGAGATGAGAGTGACAGATGGGGATGCTTTGGTGAGATGAGAGTGACAGATGGGGATGATTTGGTGAGATGAGAGTGACAGATGGGGATGCTCTGGTGAGATGAGAGTGACAGATGGGGATGATTTGGTGAGATGAGAGTGACAGATGGGGATGATTTGGTGAGATGAGAGTGACAGATGGGGATGATCTGGTGAGATGAGAGTGACAGATGGGGATGATTTGGTGAGATGAGAGTGGCAGATGGGGATGCTTTGGTGAGATGAGAGTGACAGATGGGGATGCTTTGGTGAGATGAGAGTGACAGATGGGGATGATCTGGTGAGATGAGAGTGACAGATGGGGATGCTTTGGTGAGATGAGAGTGACAGATGGGGATGATTTGGTGAGATGAGAGTGACAGATGGGGATGATCTGGTGAGATGAGAGTGACAGATGGGGATGATTTGGTGAGATGAGAGTGACAGATGGGGATGATTTGGTGAGATGAGAGACAGTGAGATAGACACTGAGACAGCAAACGATTGTGATCATGTTAAACACAGACCAGTACTTCTAGTTTCTACTGCAATGTGAAGCAGTCATAAACCATACAGGATCAACTTCAACTGGGAAGATGAACTCTGAATTTCTTCAAAAATGGTGGAGGGGCAGTAGTGCTATTTAGAATATCCTGAAAGGGAAAATGTCGTCTCATATCAATAATAAACATAACATGTCTCTTAAAGTTTTTAAGAACTGCTTTTTTCAAACTAGAACAATGGGAGCATGTACGTAGTTAACTGTTACTTGTTTTCCACACACAAAAATACAGCTCACAGTGTAAGTATGGTTTGTGTCAAGAACAAGGTAATAATACAATTTATAAACTTAGCAAGCTTACAGTTTCGTCTGGAAGGGACCTGAAAAAATCATTGAAGGAAGTTTAAGAATATGTTTGGCTTGTAACATCTGATGTGCCATTATGATTGTACTTCCTAGTTGTCTTCAGTTCACTGTGGTAATGCTACACTGCAATGCACTGTACTGTACTGTATTGTGCTATGCTGCGCTGCGCTGTGCTGTGCTGTGCTGTGCTGCGCTGTGCCTGTGCTGTGCTGTGCTGCATCAATTTTTGTCACAATAAAATTTTCTGTGAAATCAGGTTCTTCTTCCCAGGCAGAGCAAGGTGACGGTCAGATATTCTCAGGAAAAAGAAGAAAAATGTGTGATTTATTTATACATGACAGCCATCGGTAAATAAAACAGTGCAACAGGAAAAATGATGATGTGGTGTAGTTTATCAGTCTTTATTGCAGCCACTATCTGTACTAACCATGCCTTGCACTTTTGAAAGGGCAGACACATATATAATTATATGTGTTACACTGTGTGTGTGTGTGTGCATGTGTTGGAGGGGGGGGGCTCTGTGTGTGTGTGCATGGGTGTATGTGTTGGGGAAGGGGGCAGGAGGCATTATGCGTGTGTGGGAGGGGTGTGTGTGTGGGGGGGGTGGGGAGGGTGCTCTGTGTGTGTGTGTGTGTGTGTGCGTGCACGCCACGCACTTGCATGAGTGTTTGAAAATCTGTTGTCTTCCTGCTGCTGTCTGTCTGTCTCTGTTAGAAAGATATATGATCACTTTAAGTCGCCTAGTTAGCAAATTCATTTTTCATGCTGTTAAAATGATATAACGAATCAATTCAAGTAACAAAATCAATTTTTGCTGAGAAAAGCAAACAAGTAGGACTGGTTTGCACCAGCTTGACATGGTACAGTATATGACACCAAATAATGTATTATATCGATACCACCCCAATAAATATGTTCATAGTATTTTTTTTATTGAACCTCAAATGCCAATGTTAGCAGTAGTTTAGAATGTATGACATATAGTTAACTAACGCTATACTCAAACACCTTGAATGCCAATGATAGCAGTAGTTTAGAATGTATGACATGTAGTTAAGCAACACCATACTAAAACAATCTGGAATTGACTTCATACTTTACCAATATGGACAATTATTAAAAACAGTTGGATTATCCACTCTCTCTTCCCCTGCCCCCCGCCCCCTTCCCTTATGTGTATGTATGCACATGGCTGAAACACATGCAGAGTTAAAATATGAACCTGAGTCAGTTTCAGTCTGCACCTGTCAGTTTCTTTTTGTGTAGGCATGGCATACACACGTGTCAAAGGACTGTCAGAGAAGACAGGGGGTGGGGGAAGAAGGTGGGTGTGTATTAATTCATGACTTATGAATATCTGTATGAACATAAATGTGCAGGTATGTGTAAGCTAGTGCCTATACAAGTGGATATTTTGCATCCATACCCATAATGTGTGTGTGTGTGTGTGTGTGTGTGTGTGTGTGTGTGCATGCGCATTTGAGCACAGAGAGAGAGAGAGAGAGAGAGAGAGAAACACACACACCCCTAGCTGGTGTGTCATTTTACGCCCCTCTGCAAGTGTTTAACCCTGAACCTCATACAGTTAGGAGAGCGTACACAGATCTTACAGCCACAAAGTGTCCAACACGCAACTATACACAATCACCCGATCTTTAATCTTTACACATGATTCAGGAGAAAGATAACTGAACAAGATTTCGTTGACAGTGGAGGGAAGTACATGCACGCGCGTGTTGTTCCGACATGCTTGGGAAAACATCAACCACAACAACTGGGAAGGATTGTCCGAAGAGAACAACGATTGTCTGATCATCTGCATACGTAACCAATCTTTATGACAACACACCCACACACACACACACACACACACAACGACACACACAAAACGACACATACGCACACACTTTTCAGGAAACCACAGGGAAAGTTGCGTGGGTAAAAGCGTCTGCTACGTCTCACTTTCCCATCGATTATTGAACATAAAATTGGTGTAAGTAGTTAAAAAAAATTCTTACCCACGGGCGTTCGTGCAGCGGCGACTATAAGCGCGTCTTCCATGTTTACCTGTGACAACGAAATCAGGCCTATGGTGATCAGTCGATGTGTCTTATCTGTTGTCGCTGTTGCTCGTATGAGTGCGCTGAATACTCTGTGCTGCTTGATTGGTCAGGAGTATGAAATGATTAATTCACGACGCTCGCGTGAATGAAAGCAACATTGTGATTGGTCAAAAGGTTGAAACCCACGTCTGTTGTGATTGGATCCAGTTTCAGTTTTGTGGTGTGGTGCGTGCAACGTGCACGCAGCATGCTTTTGCAGATTTTTCGCTGTACTGAAAAATGTGTGTGTGTGTGCCTGTCTGTACGTCTGTCTGTCTGTCTGTGTCTGCATCTGCGTTTTTATATAGACTGGTTGTTCTTTTTCTGTTACAAAAGTAATAAAATGGCAATCTGGATTTTTTTTTTTTTGACGCTAATCAAATCAAATAACTGTAGAAAAGCTGTCATGTGATTTGACACCTTTATGGCAATCATAAAAATCTGTGTAAGTGAAAAAGTTCCTGGCATCATAAAGAAAACAAACACACACAAAAAAAACTGTGAGTGTTCACATATGTGTGTGTGAGTGTACACGTTTGTATGTGCAATCAATCTTTCCAGTGGGGGGGGGGGGGGGGGAGCATGCACACATATGTGTGTGTAATTGTGTCTTTGCATGCAATGTTTCCATGCAACAAAATTATCATATCTGTCATTTCAGTTTCATTTCTTTACCATGATGCAGACTTTTTCTTGCAATATCATATGTCATATAGACTTTTAACCAAGATCTCATCAAAAACGTTCTATTCTTTCAAACTAATAAATTTCAGCTTCTCTGCTTATTGAAGAAACTGAGAAAACATAAGTTTAGTTTATCATCCAGCCAAGGATTGATGTGTAAATCTGTGGAGTTCCTTTTTTGCTCATGCTCAAGCATGAACACACACACACACACACACACACACACACACAGGCATGCATGGATGCATACATTCTTGCAAGCATACACACACACACACATACAGAGATACTGATGGATGCATACATTCTCACATATACACACTATCACACATGCAGTCACACACACACACACACACACACACACACACACACATACGCATGTGCATGCATGAGTATGCTTACACGTACATGCACAGGCAAATGCATGCATACATGCACACCCACACCCACACCTACATATACATCCATCCATACATACATACACAAAAGCACACACACTCACAAATACACATATAAACATGTATAACCTTTTTATTCTAAAAATAAACAGTGAGGAAAATACATCTTCATTTCCTATTCAGTGAAATTACCTTATTAACTCCATGAAGAGCTTCTTCATGTTGTCCATTGTTTTATTAAGGCTTTATTGTTGTGTACAACAAATTAACCCAATCAAACACAAACACCAACAAAATATAACAATAACATACCCAATCTAAATAAAAATGAAACCATTTTCCTTGTAAAGTATGAAGTTTATGTACATAATATTTGAAAACTGTGAATCACTCATTTCTAAAGTTCAAAGAAAAGACAGATTTTCTGATGCAAAATGACCTCCCACAGAAGTTAAAACCTCAGACTGCTGTGCTGCCACCTAAGTACTTAAGTCCCTTGGGAACATGTCAGCAAAGTATGCACGCAGTAAATCTATATTTGATTACACTCAAACCTTTTATCTGACAATCCCAGGAAAACAAACTAGAAAATAAACTGTATGTATCAACAAAAAGATAGGCAAAGTTGGAAAAAGTGCATAAAATATGGTAACATTGTACACAAGAATGCAGAAACATGTAAAGGATACAAAATCACCGAATCAAAAAAAGACCCTCCATGCAGTTTCAGTGATTTGAGGTAATAATGTTAACAGCAGAACGACCAAAGGAGAAAGGTTTCATTCAAGTAATCAACTGTCTTAAAACATACACGTGAAGCAGCAAGCCTGATGAGCCATTCCCAGGATGGGAAAGTTATCACTCTCTCCACAGTGTACACAAAAAATAAACATCTACAATCTCCCATGCTGAGGTTCCAGAAAATGGGCAGAGCTTTTTTTTTTTTTTTGATTATTTTGATTGAACCAGTGATGAAGAAGTGTGGCAACATTAGGTCTAATGAGAAAAACAATGACGCAAAACAAACTGCAAAAGGAAATAGCAAATACAAAAAAAACTAAAGTAACGTATATGACCAAAAGTAAGTCAAGTTGTGTTTTCATAAAACAAAACTCTAATATTATATTCATATAATATCCCGTATAAAGGAAAATAACACTGTAATCACAGTAAAAAGGAACTAATGATTGAGGCACTGCTGGTTTGGTACGTATGATTCACTCAAAACAAACAATTGTGCGTGCAACAACCGAGACCAAATGATGAAAATATACCAGTGAAACACTGAACATTCACTGTTGTATGTATCTGCCAAATATACAGCCCCTATTCACTTTTCAGATAACTTTGTACAAAAGGCAACAGACAAATTAGCAGCATGAAACAGATAAAATGAAAGCAACAACACTGGTTGATCAAAAAGCTATCTGTTGGGGGAAAGGTTTATCAAGAAAACAAAGACTGCAAGAAATTATCACATTGTCAACAATGTCACTCGATTAAACATGCATCAGCAGCAGCATCTTCATCGTCATTGTATAATACCATGTCTTACTGCACTGACTGCAAGGCGCTTTGGATTAGAAGGTGCAGACTCCAAATGCTTTTTTTTTTCTTCTTCTTTTTTTTTGGGGTGTGATTTTGAAAATAAACAAGGTGCAGCACACCATAAGACGCACATCAAAATGATCAACAAAAAGCTGAGCATTGATAGTCACCGCCACAGGTTCATGTTTGCACCTTCAGCCAAACTCAGCATCGAGGCTGATATCGTCATCGGAACTCTCTTCACATGTGGCGCCATCTGCTCTCTTGTCTGCTCTGTCCCTCTCTGCCTTCTTCGTTTTGCCCTGTCATCACCCACCTGAGTGTGTTGATTGTGCGAATGTGAGTCATTTGTAGGCTGTTTTATTCAGATTTGTGGGAAGTTTTCATTCATTTTCACCCCCATGAATGTCATAAATCTGAGTTCAGAGGTCAACCTTGGTACCATTCTGATTTTAGACAGTGTTTTGACAGATTTTAGCCACACATCAGGTGCACCATGTTATAAGATGCTTGGATCAAATTAATCTTGAGAAAAAGGTATTGCATTATACACCTTATAATATGATCACAATAATCTGTTCCATTGTGACAGCCAAAAGACAAAGAAAGTAATGATACTGTTTGATAATATCGAGGTGAAAAATATGATTGCTGATTCTTATTGCTATTCTAACATATGTTTTCTACAGATTTGATAACAATTGTTATAGAAAAACAACAAGTATGGGAAAAACAACAATTATCTTTACAGGAACACAACAGTCACAGAAATCAAATGATGCAACGACCAAATGATATTAGCAGAGGCATGCAATGAAAATACATTGACATTTTGTACATAGCAAACCACATTGTCCAGAATATCACAGCCACCATGTAAAACAGAACAGGCATTTGGAAGTACCACTATGATAAACCACTTTCATGTGTTCACAGCACAAAGTGCGTTCTGCTCCTTGCAGGTGGTTTCAGAAGAAAACGGTGCTTTCTCAAACTGCCGAGCTGGAATCCCGTACGGCGGCTTCTCCTCAAACATGCGTTTCTTCTGCAGCTGCATCTCCTGGTCCAGGACCCGGGAATCGAACTGCAGCTTGGACCAGCCGGGGAAGTCAATCTGGGTGGCCGTGCAGTTGCCTTTCATTCTCAGTCTGTGCAGAAAGCAAAGTCACAGTTTCATCACACGCAATTAAAACAACTGTCAGCAAAAATTTGGAATGTAGATGGAGAACTCCAAGAGCAAGTCCGACTGTGTGAATGAATTCTCAAGCCTATTCTCCATAGTTCAGTTCAGTTACTCACGGAGATGTCACTGCGTTCGGACAAATCCATATACGCTACACCATATCTGCTGAGCAGATGCCTGGCCAACAGCGCAACCCAACACGCTTAGTCAGGCCTTATTCTTCATACTAAATCAAAAGTAAACAAAGAGAATGTTCACACAAAGAGAATACCATGTGATCCAATTCTCCATTAAAGGACATAAGATTAAGATTCCCTCCAAAAGAACAAATAACTACATTTTCCATCAAGGAGTATGTGGCGACATTCTCTATGGAAGAGCATAGGTCCCACCTTCTCCATCACACAACATGACACTCATTCTGTGTCAAAGTACAGAGAACAGAAAAGCATCAGATTTTCTTCGAAGAGACATAGGGCCGGATCGTCCCTCTTATTTTACTTCATTCCATATTATTTCCCCTCAAGGCCTGACTAAGTGAGCTGTGAGTTACACTGCTAGTCAAGCATCTGCTTAGCAGATGTGGCGTAGCGTATGGATTTGTCTGAGCGCAGTGACGCCTCCTTGTGTAACTGAACTGACAATGGACCATTGTCAAAGGACACAAGACCTACACAAATTTATCTATC
>NC_134898.1:2827446-2834946 GCF_041734735.1 Babylonia areolata | reverse complement strand
ATGGCTTCCTACATGGTGGGGTAAAAACGGTCATGCACGAAAAAAGGCCCACTCGTGTACATGCGAGTGAACGTGGGAGTTGCAACCCACGAACGCAGGAGAAGAAGAAGAAGAAGACCGAACGCAGTGACGCCTCCTTGATCTACTGATACTGATACTGATACTGATCACATCCTTGATGGATACATTACGACTAGGGTACCATTCTACTGTCATGGTGTGCACATTGTTCAACAAACAAAGGCTGATGCAATCCAGCTCTTTCCCAGCTCATAACAACCGCAGCAGGTGCAGAATCGACAGGAAAAGACGACGGCGCAATAGCCGAGTGGTTAAAGCATTGGACTGTCAATCTGAGGGTCCCGGGTTCGAATCACGGTGATGGCGCCTGGTGGGTAAAGGGTGGAGATTTTTCCAGTCTCCCAGGTCAACATATGTGCAAACCTGCTAGTGCCTGAACCCCCTTCATGTGTATACGCAAGCAGAAGATCAAATACACACGTTAAAGATCCTGTAATCCATGTCAGCGTTCGGTGGGTTATGGAAACAAGAACATACCCAAGCATGCACACCCCCGAAAGCGGAGTATGGCTGCCTACATGGCGGGGTAAAAACGGTCATGCACGTGAAAGCCCACTCATGCATATACGAGTGAACGTGGGAGTTGCAGCCCACGAACGCAGAAGAAGAAGAAGACAGGAAAAGACAGAGTGGAAAGAAGATTCACAGAGGAATCAGAAAAGACTGTATCCATCAGGAGGATCAAGAAAAGGCATCGCAGCTGACACATACACACACCAAGTCATGGGACGCAGTAACAGAATTCAGTGTAGATTTGCCTCCCTTGCCTTGTGCAATGAGGAGGAGTTGCAGTTTCAGGCTTTTTTTTCTTTCCTTTTTTTTTTTTTTTTTTTTTTTTTGGTGGGTGGGGGTGGTGGGAGGAGGGTTGTGGGGGTCATGTGGTTGGAGCGATCTGAGGGTGGGTGGGGTGAGGGTGTGAAGCATTTCCTATATTTTTGGAAACTTTTGTGCTCCAGTTATTCTGATCCAATCAGGACAGACTTTTTTTTCTCATGTCAAGTGAATCATTTTCAAAACTTAACCAAAAGTCAAGAAATAAAAACTCTCTTTTCATTTGGTTGTTTGAAAGAAGGAATGTGTCTTAAAACTGCACATATTTGTAAACCATCCAACAGACTTAACCCCACCCACACCCCACCCTCCCTCCCTCCCTCCCCACCAAAAACCTCACTTTTACCCTAACACACAAATCCTTCAATTCTCTCAAGGTCTGACAAGCACGATGGGTTTATGCAAACATCAGGCATCTGCTGTTTCTTTCTCTTTTTTTTTCTTTTTTTTTAAGCAGATGTGGTGTAGCCTATGAGGATCAGTCTGCACACTATGATATCTCCTTGAGATTGAAACAACTTCAATTCTTTTCAGGGGAGGGAGGTAAACAGCACAGCCTGCACCGAGCCAGGATGCAGTGCACACAAAGGGCCGTCACCCTCACCTGCTGGCTCTGCGCGGGGTGCTCTCGATGTTTCCGAGGGGCATCTCCAGCCAGCCGACGCTGTCAGTGCCGTGCCGTCCCAGGGGCACGAGGGGCAGGGGGGGCAGCCTGACCTGGCTGATGTCGGCGTGGGAGTAGAGGTGGCCCGTGGCACAGCGCAGGATCACCTGGTCCTCTCTGCTGCGCTCACGCTCCTGGGCCAGGAGGGGGTCCTGCAGGCTCTCCGTCTGCACCTGGCGCACACCAACATACACGCTGTCTGCACCTGGTGCACACCAACATACACGCTGTCTGCACCTGGTGCACACCACACCAACATACACGCTGTCTGCACCTGGTGCACACCACACCAACATACACGCTGTGTGCACCTGGTGCACACCACACCAACATACACGCTGTGTGCACCTGGTGCACACCACACCAACATACACGCTGTGTGCACCTGGTGCACACCACACCAACATACACGTTGTCTGCACCTGGTGCACACCGACATACACGCTGTCTGCACCTGGTGCACACCAACATACACGTTGTCTGCACCTGGTGCACACCGACATACACGCTGTCTGCACCTGGTGCACACCAACATACACGCTGTCTGCACCTGGTGCACAACACACCAACATACACGCTGTCTGCACCTGGTGCACACCAACATACACGCTGTCTGCACCTGGTGCACACCAACATACACGCTGTCTGCACCTGGTGCACACCAACATACACGCTGTCTGCACCTGGTGCACACCAACATACACGCTGTCTGCACCTGGTGCACAACACACCAACATACACGCTGTCTGCACCTGGTGCACACCAACATACACGCTGTCTGCACCTGGTGCACACCAACATACACGCTGTCTGCACCTGGTGCACACCAACATACACGCTGTCTGCATGCTGTTAACACCTGGCGCTGTCTGCATGTTGTTTACACCTGGCGCTGTCTGCATGTTGTTTATACCTGGTGCTATCTGCATGTTGTTTATACCTGGCGCTGTCTGCTTGTAAACTGGCGCTGTCTGCATGTTGTTTACACCTGGCGCTATCTGCATGTTGTTTATACCTGGCGCTGTCTGCTTGTAAACTGGCGCTGTCTGCATGTTGTTTATACCTGGTGCTATCTGCATGTTGTTTATACCTGGCGCTGTCTGCATGTTGTTTACACCTGGCGCTGTCTGCATGTTGTTTATACCTGGCGCTGTCTGCATGTTGTTTACACCTGGTGCTGTCTGCATACTGTTTATACCTGGCACTGTCTGCATGCTGTTTATACCTGGTGCTGTCTGCATGTTGTTTATACCTGGTGCTGTCTGCATGTTGTTTATACCTGGTGCTGTCTGCATGTTGTTTACACCTGGCGCTGTCTGCATGTTGTTTATACCTGGCGCTGTCTGCTTGTAAACTGGCGCTGTCTGCATGTTGTTTACACCTGGTGCTATCTGCATGTTGTTTATACCTTATGTTTATGCATGTAAACTACAGCACACGATAACTACGCCACACGCACTGTGATGGGGGACTGCACTGTAAACACACAATAACTACAACACACGATAACTACGCCACACACACTGTGACGGAGGACAGCACTGTAAACACACAATAACTACAGCACACGATAACTACGCCACATGCACTATGACGAAGGACAGCACTGTAAACGCACAATAACTACAGCACACGATAACTACGCCACATGCACTATGACGAAGGACAGCACTGTAAACGCACAATAACTACAGCACACGATAACTACACCACACGCACTGTGATGGGGGCAGGGCGGTGATGGTTCAGGGCCTGGCCGTAGTACTCTCCCTTGTCCATGGTGTCCAAGAACACATGACCCTGGGAACAGTCAGCGGAAACTCACCGAAGGAATGAACACCAAGTCACTCAGTCTAACAGGGGAATAACCAACCCTGGCAATTCTGCTTTGAGAAGAAAAAATAAATAAATAAATAAATAAATAAATAAAAAAGGGGGGAAAAAAAGAAAGAAAAAAAGGAAAAGAATGTATCAAATAAAGAACCAATATAATAATATATCTTGTGCACAATATTTGTTGGTTTAGTTTTAGTGAAAAACAACAGCTTTAGGTACAACATGTACACACACACTCACACACACACACACACACACACACACACACACACACACACACACACACACACACACACAACAACAACAACAAAAAAACAAGGGGGAGAGAATAACCATAATGGACAGAAACTAAACAGATACAGACAGAACCCAGTCTCACTTTTCTTTGACAAAAAATTATCTTTTTTTTTTTTTTTTACTGACTACTGCATAACAAAACATTTCAGTCTCACTTTTTTTTTATAGACATGAGAAAAACAATAATTTTCCAGTCTCACTTTTTTTTGTAGACATAAAAAAAAAAACAACTTTGCAGTCACATTTTTTTCATAGACATAAAAAAAAAAAAAAAATTTCCATTTTCACTTAAAAAACAACAACCCAAAAAACACTATATAAAACAACTTTGCAGTCTCACATTTTTATGGACATACATAAAGAAAGCAACAAAGCAACAATTTTCCAGTCTAACTTTTTTATAGACATAAAGAAAGCAACAACTGTCCTGTCTCACTTTGGATAGATAGATAGATAGACAGACAGGCTGACAGATGGTTACATAGATAGACAGACAGACAGATAGACAGTTAGTAGAGTGATGGCCTAGAGGTAACGCGTCCACCTAGGAAGCAAGAGAATCTGAGGGCGCTGGTTCGAATCACGGCTCAGCCGCCGATATTTTCTCCCCCTCCATTAGACCTTGAGTGGTGGTCTGGACGCTAGTCATTCGGATGAGACGATAAACCGAGGTCCCGTGTGCAGCGTGCACTTAGTGCACGTAAAAGAACCCACGGCAACAAAAGGGTTGTTCCTGGCAAAATTCTGTAGAAAAATCCACTTCGACAGGAAAAACAAATAAAACTGCACGCAGGAAAAAATACAAAAAAATGGGTGGCACTATAGTGTAGCGACGCGCTCTCCCTGGGGAGAGCAGCCCGAATTTCACACAGAGAAATCTGATGTGATAAAAAGAGAAATACAAATACAAATACAAATACAGTCAACAGGAAAGTCATGGCGCTGTAGTGTAGCGACGCGCTCTCCCTGGGGAGAGCAGCCCGAATTTCACACAGAGAAATCTGTTGTGATAAAAAGGAATACAAATACAAATACAAATAGATAGAAAAAACAAACTTCCAGTCTCACTTTTTTATTGACATGCTCCAGATACTGTCGGTGAAGTTCTCGACGACGGCGATCTTTGTCGTTCCAGTCGCCGTTGTTCATGGCACCGATGATTTTGTGTCGGATGGGTTCGTACACACGGCTGTTCCAGTTCTTGTGCAGGAGCTCCCTCTTTCGGAGGTCCAGCATGTCTTTGTGCTCCAGGTAGTCACTGACATCCTGTTCACACAACAGTCATACGGTGGGGGTGAAACGACTGTTTTATGTTTTTGTGATGCAGACAATGAGTATCAAAATGACTGACGATAGGTTAATACAAACAAGGTTTTCTTTTCAGATAATGCAGTACAGATCACCATTTGTTTTAAACTCAAAACTGAGTGTGTGTAAGTGTGTGTCTGTGTATGTGTCTGTGTGTGTGTGTGTGTGTGTGTCTGTGATAGGTGTATGTGTCCATGCATACATGTGTGCGTGTATTGTTGCCACATACCCTAACATCTGTGTTCGCACCGTATATATGTGCTTGAAATTTTTTGTATCCATTAAACTACACAATAATTATTTTGTACAAAATAAAACTGAAGAATGGTCATTCTTTGAACTATGTATGCTTTTACTATCTTATCCTAAGAAACATTAAGTTAAGACTTTCCATACCAGATACAGAAAAAATTACAGAGATTACAGACACATGTGCACAATATCCAACTGATACATACTAACATCAAAGTAAAAATGCACAGACCAGACAACAAATGCATCCTCTGTTTTCCCTTAATCTTAAAATATACAACCCTCCACCCCATTCTCGACTGGGGAAGGATAAAACAGCAGACGACAGGACTGGGCCCGGCCATTCTATGCCAAGCTCCAGACACAGTGGACATGAATTCACTACCCTGATGGCAATACAGAGCTATGGGATCTTTTGAGCAGGGTCATTGCATGGCATCTGATGACAAAGGCAGTAAACACAATCTGCTCCCAATGACTGCAGTCCAGGAATGTGAGGGGGTGCCATAGAACATGTCAATGGCCGGTGCTGTGCTCAGTGTGTAGGCAGCATAGCGTTTTTTCCACCTTGGATGGCGGACTGACTTATCCCCAAACAGTTAAGGTTGTTAAACTGCTCAGTCACTAAGTTGGTCGACTGGTGGCTCGGTCCTGCAGTCAGCTGGATGGCTGTTGGAGATACTCTTCATCAACACTTAAAACATTTTTAAAAAATGAAACAATCAAAATAAACCATAATTTACATAAATGCTTTAACCCTCTAACTGCTGCTGATGAGGGAAGGGCTGTCACCTCACTGTGATAACACGTAGCTTACAGGTCAGGACGTCAGTGAAGGGCTGTCACCTCACTGTGATAACACACAGCTTACAGGTCAGGATGTCAGTGAAGGGCTGTCACCTCACTGTGATAACACGTAGCTTACAGGTCAGGACGTCAGTGAAGGGCTGTCACCTCACTGTGATAACACACAGCTTACAGGTCAGGATGTCAGTGAAGGGCTGTCACCTCACTGTGATAACACACAGCTTACAGGTCAGGATGTCAGTGAAGGGCTGTCACCTCACTGTGATAACACACAGCTTACAGGTCAGGATGTCAGTGAAGGGCTGTCACCTCATTGTGATAACACACAGCTTACAGGTCAGGATGTCAGAAAAGGGCTGTCACCTCACTGTGATAACGCACAGCTTACAGGTCAGGATCTCAGTGAAGGGCTGTTGCCTAACTGGGATAACACACAGCTTACAGGTCAGGATGTCAGTGAAGGGCTGTCACCTCACTGTGATAACGCACAGCTTACAGGTCAGGATGTCAGTGAAGGGCTGTTGCCTAACTGGGATAACACACAGCTTACAGGTCAGGATGTCAGTGAAGGGCTGTTGCCTAACTGGGATAACACACAGCTTACAGGTCAGGATGTCAGTGAAGGGCTGTTGCCTAACTGGGATAACACACAGCTTACAGGTCAGGATGTCAGTGAAGGGCTGTTGCCTAACTGGGATAACACACAGCTTACAGGTCAGGATGTCAGTGAAGGGCTGTCACCTCACTGTGATAACACACAGCTTACAGGTCAGGATGTCAGTGAAGGGCTGTCGCCTCACTGTGATAACACACACCTCACAGGTCAGGATGTCAGTGAAGGGCTGTCACCTCACTGTGATAACACACAGCTCACAGGTCAGGATGTCAGTGAAGGGCTGTCACCTCACTGGGATAACACACAGCTCACAGGTCAGGATGTCAGTAAAGGGCTGTTGCCTTACTGTGATAACACACAGCTCACAGGTCAGGATGTCAGTGAAGGGCTGTCACCTCACTGTGATAACACACAGCTTACAGGTCAGGATGTCAGTGAAGGGCTGTCACCTCACTGTGATAACACACAGCTTACAGGTCAGGATGTCAGTGAAGGGCTGTCACCTCACTGTGATAACATGTAGCTTCCAGGTCAGGACGTCAGTGAAGGGCTGTCACCTCACTGTGATAACACACAGCTTACAGGTCAGGATGTCAGTGAAGGGCTGTCACCTCACTGTGATAACACACAACTCACAGGTCAGGACGTCAGTGAAGGGCTGTCACCTCACTGTGATAACACACAGCTTACAGGTCAGGATGTCAGTGAAGGGCTGTCACCTCACTGTGATAACACACAGCTTACAGGTCAGGATGTCAGTGAAGGGCTGTTACCTCACTGTGATAACACACAGCTCACAGGTCAGGAT
>NC_134898.1:2814946-2822446 GCF_041734735.1 Babylonia areolata | reverse complement strand
AAATAAAAAGTATAAAACCACAGTAAATATCATAAAATGCAAATAATACACCTTCTCAAAAAAAAAAAAAAGGAAACAAAGAAAGCAATATAAAAGAACAGAACTGAAACGGTATGAAAAATATTGGCAAACAAGTCTTCTGCAAAATAACATTGCCAGCATGAAAAACTACAAGTCATTCATTTCAGTCGTAATTAGCATACACATTTTCAATGAAACATAACAATTATAAGCATAATACATGCATGTCAAAACTAATATACAACAATATTTTCCATAAACATGACAATTATTCAAATTTCTGGGCAGAAACATCAAAAAGTTGAAAATTTCAGATCAGAAGAAATTAACATACTTTTCTGCATGAAAAGACTTAAGCTGCTGAAGTTAGTAAAAAGATAAAATGCCTACAAAAAAACTGGCATCAGTAAATAAAGTGCTTCAAATACCTTTGAATCAACAGCAAAAGCATACAAAAAATATTTCTTCACAATGCTAATATCAAAGTGCTGAAACTTCTCATGGCAGTACAGATACACACAGAACTACCCCTTCCAGTATACACAAATTTTCTGCCCAGTTCTGGTTAGAACACAAAATCACACATTTCATTATTTTTTGTTCACAGTTACAGTTGGGGAAAAAGCACACAGTTGAACAATCCAATGATCTGACAAGAAGCAGGTGGAGGGTGCTGGGAGTGGAGGTGGAAAAAACCTGACCTGGAAAGTCACCAAGAACCCCAGCCATAAATTAAAAAAAAATCCCTGCAAAGTCGCCTCTGAGAATTCTGAAAGATTGTTGGCCAAACACCATCATCTCGAACTCTGGAAAAGAACCTTCAGGACTGACATCACCACTGATACCAAACAAAGAAGATGGTGCTGGATTGTGAATTTCCTTAGAATGCCACCAGCTGATCTTACAAGAGTAGCTCTTCGCTGGACGCTACATGGGAAAAGGCCATGAGGAAGTGTGAGGAAGGCATGTCACAGAAAGAACTGAAGGAGACAAGCTACACGTGAGGGAAGGTAGGTGACACAGCTTCAAACAGGCTGAGAGGACATCTCCGATGGCAGCAGCTTGTGCCACAGCAAGGACAGAGGATTAAGCAAACAAGTAAAGTATGTGAACATTTGACCAAGTGTATATGTGTAAACTAATCCAAATCATGCATTCATTTGTGTTGGCTATTAACTCACAGATAAAGCCTGTATATACTTAAAATTCATGTTCAAATTTTGTAATCAAGTGGTAATTTCTTCTATATTCTGATGAATTTTTTTTTTTTTTTTACTTCCACATTTTTTTTTTCAAACATCAGTAACAGAAATAGTGAAATGTAAAGTCTAAACTGTAAAGTCTATATGTAAGTGTCTAAACTGAATAGTTTGAATGTGATAAAAATCATATCTAAAATAAATGATAACACATAACATTTGTCATGAACACAATGCAAAAGCAAACAAAATTTCAACTTTTCAAAACAGCAATATTTACAATAAAGTCTTTTCTGATCAGTGCAAGATCTTGGGCATATAAAAATCTGCATTTCACTTGTCTCGTTGCCTTGAACAGAGGAAGGTAACCATGCTGGTGTTAGCAGAATGGAGAAACAACAAAACTGCAATCTTTCAGATTATAACACTTTGTCCTTGCTCCAAAACATACCCATTTTCTTTTTGCACCCATATGAAAAATAAGAAGTTGCAAAGCTGCTACATGTGTACTACCTTAAAATTATCAGTCATGCATCCATGTTTGCGACAGATCAAATGCACAAAGGTTCTGTAATGACCGTCAGTGCTTACTGGATTGTGAAAACAGACAGAGCACACAGTCATCCTGGAAACTCACCATGGCTGTCTAACCAGTGGGGTTAATAACAGAATAGCAAAACACAGCATAAACCACAAGAAAACGGGTGCAGATTGCGGAAGTGCGGCCCAAATTGCAGAAGAATATAATGACGATGGTGATCATCATGATGACAATGGTGATGATGATAATCATTTTTATATGGCCAGTATTCAATGTATGCTGCAGTCATTCACACACACACACACACACACACACACACACACACATATATATATATATATAATCACACTATGCACAACACACTATACACACAAATCAAGTGAGAGAGAGAGAGTGTGTGTGTGTGTGTGTGTGTGTGTGTGTGTGTGTGTGTGTGTGTGTGGCTGTGTGTGTGTGTGTGTGTGTGTGTGTGTGTGTGTGTGTGTGCATGTGTGTGTGTGTGTGTGTGTGTGTGTGTGTGTGTGTGTGTGTGTGTTTGCATGTAAGCATGTATCAGGTCAGTGAATGGTCTGTCTGACCATAAAAACAATATTGTATCAACGTATGTTTATGTGAGCATGTAGGAATGTCACTGAATTATGAATACGTGCTGTTGCAAGCAATAAGGTATTGCACAGATATTACTTACGATAAACAACTAACCACAACAAATCTGACAAAACAGTCGATCACAACAGTTTTGCCACATACCTGGATGTCCTGCATTTGCTTTTTGCTTAGCCAGCTGGCTGAATTTTGGGACAGGTGTTTGAGGAAAGGTGCATCATCCAGAGTCAGACCGCCCGTCTGTGTCCCTGTGTTTGGAGTGGACATCGGTCGCTTCGCTGAACCGCTTTTCTTACTCTTGGGCCTTGGCATAAACTGAAACACCACAGAAAGTCAAGTATCAGAAAAAAAGGAGCTTTTTTCATGAGAGCTACTTTCCTAAGTAAACACAATTTACAAACTGATTTCTTTATCTATTTGCTGTAGTTTTCCTTAGTGATGAAAAAAGATTTATTTAAAAACAAACAAAAAACACAACAGCACCTAACCTAATCCATGTCAAAAATTATATAGCACTGGCTACAGATTGATTGACTGTGACTGGAAAATCAAGTCAGTGCAAATCCCAAATATCTTACAAAATGCAAGTCCTTTTAAATTAATGTCAATATGTGATTCCAAAATGAACTCTGTGTGCAAGAAGAGGTTGGTAGGATACACCACATGTGGTACGTGCATGTGTGTGTTTCTTTCTTTAATCTTTTCACCGTTTAGTGATATCAGACAGGGAAAAAATGTGTATGTGTGCATGGGAGATGAGGGTGTGGGGCACATGGTAAGAGGTGGTGGGATGACCGAAGTGACAGGGTAGTGGCAAAGGAAGAGCTACGAAAGACTGGACTGATGATGATGATGATATAGATACTTATACAGCGCCTTGGTCAGAGACCGAGCTCTAAGCACTTTACAAATGCTGGGTCATTTGTACAACAGGCTGCCTATCTGGGTAGAGCCAACTGATGGTTGCCATTTGACTGACTAACAGTGAATTACAACATGAATTATAATAGTGAACTAAATATCCCTTAGCTTCCCTATAACAGTAAACAGCATATGCTTATAAGTTATAATAACAAAAACGTGATCAGTCAAATATAGATATACCAACTGGACTTTGATCAAAACATTCACAATTTTTTTGAAGTAATAAATAATCATTCATTATTTCATAACATCAAAACTAAGGACAAATATGTGTTAGGTGGAAACTGTGGTCTGCTAGTTTTTGACAGATCATTTGTCTTGGTTTTGGACAGTGGATAAGTATGTGGCAGACATTTAGTATGATTTTGTGTTAGTGTTAGTGCTAGTGTGTGTGGGTTTTTTGTTTGTTTGTTTTTTTGGTTTTTTTTTCTCTGTGTGTGTGTGTGTGTGTGTGTGTGTGTGTGTGTGTGTGTGTGTGTGGTGTGATGAACACCAAACCAACCAATCTCTCTCTCTCTCTCTCTCTCTCATCTGATGATGCTGTTTTTTGTGTAATTTGTTGGTTGTTGTTTATTCATATGATCTTTGTAATATTTGGTGCATTAGTGTAACTACCTCTGTATCCCCCCTGTCACATGGGCTATTAAGCTAATGACAGTAAAGAGCCAAAGTCAAGCCAAGTCTCTCACTCTATCTTGCCATCATTTGGAAGCAGTGTTTACGTTTGTGATGTATTCTGTTTGTGTACTCAATTTGTTAAGGGCCAAGGCCCATACTATTAAACCATTTGTGTCCTTGTGTCCCATCTATCTATTGCCACCAAGCTAGATAGAGCTTTCAATTTTTATTTCTCTGCATCCTCGTCTGACTGGTTGGTTGGTTGGTTATGTTTTGCACCTGTGTTACACATTCCGACTTGGTTATGTATCAGTACATGGTACTCACTGTTGTCCGAATGTTGTCATTGTCATCAATAGTCAGATGTTCTGCCCGCTTTTCGTTGTGAACCTGCACAGTTCCTGACGGGGTTTTAACGCACAGTAGTGACGACATGGTTATCCTTCCCTTCTGTTTCCCGCTCCCAGGAAGTTCCTGGTCAGCAGATCAACCAATTCCACCGAGACTGAGAAACCACTTCAAGTAGCCGGCTGCATTCCAGAGAACCAAAGAGTGGTTTTGGTGGATTCAGACAATTTAGATAACCCCGCACTTTTGAAAGCTTTATAGCAAAAAAATTATGTTCGTCAACAACTGTGAGGGGTTCTTTGATAAAACATCCGACTCTTCATTCAAACAATGTTTTTTTCAATGGCTTCCTTGGAGACAGAAGGGAGTTCACTCTGTACCCCTCTTTGCCATTTCGGTTTTCAGTCAGCGGAAGTGGTGCCTGTGGCTCTTGGTTTCATTGGAAACCACTGTGTCAAGGTAAGAACAAATTTTGTAAAATGCCAATTTCAGCAGACAGACACATTTGCAGTTATGTGACATGTTGCGGTTTTTGTAAGACGTCTGACAAATGTAGGATTCTTTCTCTCACCGCAGCGAGTGTGCATTTTCAAAGCATAACCTATGAAAATTCCCATATTTCAGAAAAAGCAATTTCATAGTAGTACCAGTAGCAGTAGTAGTAGTAGGATAAGGACAAAGTAAATTTGAAGCTTTTAAACAGTCCTTTCTTTATTTTATAACATATTTGGGTAGAAATTTCGGTGAAGGTTCGACGCTTCATTCACAGTTCGTTTATTTGTTAAATTATCTAAAACTAATAAAGAGTTTTGAAGAATTGTCCACTTGATTCTTGAATGAGATAGTAGATGGTGCTTGTTTCAGATGAGGTGGCAGTTAGCTGAGTCCATACATTAGTAACTCGATTTCAGAAGCAAACTTTCATGCATTAGTATTTAGTATTTGAACATTATACAAAATAATAATTTGTTGTTGTTTTTTAAGTCCATCTCAAAAGCCTGGTTCTTGATTCTGCCACAGTTTCTTTTTTTCTTTTTCTTCATTTGACAATTTTACAACTAAAATGAAAATGATAATAACAACAATGTGTACTTATATAAGTATAGCCATTATTCAGCAGCTGTATATGTATTTGACGATATATATGTGGCACTTGTCTACTAAGTCTCAGTTTCAGTTTCAGTAGCTCAAGGAGGCATCACTGCGTTCGGACAAATCCATATACGCTACACCACATATGCCAAGCAGATGCCTGACCAGCAGCATAACCCAACGCACTTAGTCAGGCCTTGAGAAAAAAACAAAAAGATAAATACATAAAAAAAGAACTACCACTACTACTACTAATAATATGTATAAGGCACAAAAACTTGATGAAGTCAACTATAAGCATACAACATAAAATAAAATAAAATAGCTAAATAAATAAATAATAATAATAAAATAATTTTTATATTTTAAAAAAAATTCTTTTTTTTTTTTTTTTTTTTTTTTTTTTTTTTACTACTAAATGGAGGTGAAATGGAATCAGAGGCAAGAAAGTGAAGAGCAGACTCTGCTTGCTGTGTGCTTCTCAGTGCTGCACGTCACTGATTTTGCCGAACAAAAGTAATGCAGTCCCAAGAGGGTGAAGTCCAAATAAAAGATGGTGACTGTCTTCCTGACCGTTCGGTTGTGTCTTTTATCAGTGAGGTGACAGCCCTTCACTGGTGAGCACTCTGATCAGCTGCAGTTGTCAAGGGGTTCGTTCAGGTAGGGAGCATGCACAAATATTCTAAGATACAAATTCTCAAGGCATGATATTATGAAACTGTAAGAACACCCTGGCCAGTGGCTCACAGTATAGCATGTTCATGAACCCACACCGAAATACAAAACTTCACACATAAGCACACACACACAGACACACACACACACACACACACACACACACACACGCACGCACGCACGCACGCACGCACGCATGCACGCACGCACGCACACACACACACACACACACACACACACACACACACACACACACACACACACACACACACACGCACGCACGCATGCACGCGCGCGCGCACACACACACACACACATATTCATGAACCCACACCAAAATACAAAACTTCACACATAAGCACAGACACACACACACACACACACACACACACACACACACACACACACACACACACACACACACACACACACACACACACACACACACACACACACCTATCACTAATAGTGAAAAGATGCTAAACTAAAGAATGAACACACACATGCATGAATGCACACGGGCCGCTACATGAAGATAGCTACCCCATCTCTTTCCGCATCCAGTCCCTCCCTGCTCTCTCTCCCCCCTCTTCCTTCCAAGACCTCATATCCCCTAGTACCTGAGAAAGAATGGAAGATTAGCATTCAATCCATTTTAATGTCTTTTTTTTCTGACAGAGAAATGGCCTAAATATGCTCAATACTTTACCATTCACATCTATTTTTTCAATCATGTTAAAAGAAGTTACATTGTTGTGTCATAATTTCTAAATTTGCTTCATTTTCACAGTACTGAAAAAAAAAGGAGTGTGGGGTGAGGGTTATGTTTGAACAGAACAAAGGGCGGAGTGTGAAAGGATGTGAAAAGAAAAGAAAACGTTCTTAGTCATTCTTCAGTTTATCTTAAGTTACATGCATCTGAAACTGATACTTTCTCCATCTACATCTTGCATAACTTGTGGATCTGTTAATCTATCACAGATGTTGTGGGATAGTCACAGAAGGAGGCACTGTGACTGCGATATTATATGATGTGCAATGAAAATAAGATAGGAGAAGCAAAAATCAATGAGTGTTTGTTACACTGAGACAATAATGATGATGATAATATGAGGAAGAATGCTAATAATGGAAATTTATATAGCGCCTTCAAACACTCAAGGTGTTTCCAGTAACAGCAAAAGGTAATCCCAAAGAAATGATAATATGGTGTGGTGTACAACGCAAGTAACAACATATCACACACACACACACACACACACACACACACACACACACACACACACACACACACACTGATACACATAAAAGCACAGAAAAATATTCCTTGTTGCTGTCAGTGTCTCTATCTGTATATGTGTCATACTGCTTAGTGATTACGGGTAATCTCTTTCTTTTCCTTTTTATGCCTCTCTCTCAGTCTTTCTCTGTCTCTTTCTGTTTCTCCTTTTCACTTTGTCAGTTGATCTTTATTTA
>NC_134898.1:2807446-2809946 GCF_041734735.1 Babylonia areolata | reverse complement strand
GGTGGAGCAGAGAAAGGGGATATGTGGAAAGATACAGAAAGAACAGCCTGGAGCTGATTAAGTCTGGTGGAGCAGAGACAGGAGATATGTGGATAGATACAGAAAGAACAGCGTGGAGCGGATTAAGTCTGGTGGAGCAGAGACAGGAGATATGTGGATAGATACAGAAAGAACAGCCTGGAGCTGATTAAGTCTGGTGGAGCAGAGAAAGGGGATATGTGGATAGATACAGAAAGAACAGCCTGGAGCTGATTAAGTCTGGTGGAGCAGAGACATGAGATATGTGGATAGATACAGAAAGAACAGCGTGGAGCTGATTAAGTCTGGTGGAGCAGAGACAGGAGATATGTGGATAGATACAGAAAAAACAGCCTGGAGCTGATTAAGTCTGGTGGAGCAGAGACCTGGGATATGTGGATAGATACAGAAAGAACAGCCTGGAGCTGATTAAGTCTGGTGGAGCAGAGACAAGGGATATGTGGATAGATACAGAAAGAACAGTCTGGAGCTGATTAAGTCTGGTGGAGCAGAGCCAGGGGATATGTGGGTAGATACAGAAAGAACAGCCTGCAGCTGATTAAGTCTGGTGGAGCAGAGACAAGGGATATGTGGGTAGATACAGAAAGAACAGTGTGGAGCTGATTAAGTCTGGTGGAGCAGAGACAAGGGATATGTGGATAGATACAGAAAGAACAGCGTGGAGCTGATTAAATCTGGTGGAGCAGAGACAAGGGGATATGTGGATAGATACAGAAAGAACAGCCTGGAGCTGATTAAGTCTGGTGGAGCAGAGAAAGGGGATATGTGGATAGATACAGAAAGAACAGCGTGGAGCTGATTAAGTCTGGTGGAGCAGAGAAAGGGGATATGTGGATAGATACAGAAAGAACAGCGTGGAGCTGATTAAGTCTGGTGGAGCAGAGAAAGGGGATATGTGGATAGATACAGAAAGAACAGCCTGGAGCGGATTAAGTCTGGTGGAGCAGAGAAAGGGGATATGTGGATAGATACAGAAAGAACAGCGTGGAGCTGATTGTCTGGTGGAGCAGAGACAAGGGGATATGTGGATAGATACAGAAAGAACAGCCTGGAGCGGATTAAGTCTGGTGGAGCAGAGAAAGGGGATATGTGGATAGATACAGAAAGAACAGCGTGGAGCTGATTAAGTCTGGTGGAGAAGTGAAGGGGATATGTGGATAGATACAGAAAGAACAGCGTGGAGCTGATTAACTCTGGTGGAGCAGAGACAAGGGATATGTGGATAGATACAGAAAGAACAGCATGGAGCTGATTAAGTCTGGTGGAGCAGAGACAAGGGATATGTGGATAGATACAGAAAGAACAGCATGGAGCTGATTAAGTCTGGTGGAGCAGAAACAAGGGGATATCAAGATAGATACAGAAAGAACAACCTGGGGTTGATTGTCTGGTGGAGCAGAGCCATTGATGGCTATACTTTTTGTAGGGCAAAAGCCCTCAGTCAGTATGAAAGTGAGTGGGTAAGTAATTAAGTACATAGGTCAGTAAGTAAGCAAATGCCAGCTGACTGTCTCACTTTCTCACATGATGTTGTCATGTCACAGATGTGCATAAAGCATACACAGTTCCATCATCATTGTCATCATCATTATCTCCTTCTTTATCATGAAAAACATCATCATCGTTTGTGTGGACAAATTTGATTATTGATTTAGCAGCAACTTTTATTTCATTCATCTTTTTTTTTTCCCCTGCCTCTTTACATTGTTTCAGTGATGTTACTCTCATGCAGCTCATTCTGAACACACACACACACACACACACACACACACACACACACACACACACAGCCATATGCAGGTTTGTCTACAGCAATCCCAGTGCTTCCATGAGGCCACATGCCTGTGGAGGCCCTGCAATGCTGCTGAATCACAAGATTCAGTGATGTTCATTGGGCAACACAACTTAAGATGTGATGTCAGTGATACAAAAAAAAAAAAAAAAAAATGAAAAGGCCTGAAACACCACACCTACCATAACCACCACCCCATCACATGCTATGAAAACCTTTAGGCCCTGGGTTCTTTTACATGCACAAAGTGCATGCTGAGTGCAGGATCTGAGCATAGCATGTCATCAGAATATTTCCTTACTTACTACACTTTATATACCCTCTGGCATTCAGGGCAGCAATGAAGAACTGCCATTCCTGTGTGTTTGGGTCCAGTCTGTGTCTTGTTCCCCAGGTCTGTTTCCATTGCATGATCTGGGTTTATCATGTCATCAGAATGACCTCAGTTTATCCTTTCATCAAAATGATGGGTTTATTGTCTCATCCGAATGACCTGGGTTTATCATATCATCAGAATGACATTGGTTTATCCTTTCATCAAAAATTAATGATGGGTTTATCGTGTCATCCACATGATCTGGGTTTATTGTCTCATCCGAATGACCTGGGTCTATCATCTCATCATCATCATCACGGGCGCAATACCAAGTAGTTTAAGCACTGGATTTT
>NC_134898.1:2774946-2802446 GCF_041734735.1 Babylonia areolata | reverse complement strand
AATGACTCAACACACAAATTGATTTTCCAGTCAAACTTGGGAGAAAGGGCAAGACCAGGGTTCGAATCCAGACCCCCACAGACACTGTACTGACAGATAAGTGTTATAACTACTCCGCCACCTTTCTCCTGTCTTGCTGTTTATTTTTTTTTTTTTTTTTTTTTTTTTTTTTTTCTCAAGGCCTGACTAAGCGCGTTGGGTTACGCTGCTGGTCAGGCATCTGCTTGGCAGATGTGGTGTAGGATATATGGATTTGACCAAACGCAGTTTGAGCTACTGATACTGATACTGATGATGATACTGATACTGGTACTGATACTGTTTCTAGCTGTACCAGGACCAGGTGCAGTTACTGCTGGACGCCTTCAAAAACCCTCCACAGACCCGAGAGGAAGGCATCTACTTTGACGACCGCCAGTTCAAGTGTGTACGCGCTGACAAAAACTCCATCTACGCCAAATGTGTATGTACTGTGAATGGGAGCGGTGCGTGTCTTTATCTGTGCTGGGTGTGGGTGTGTTTTGCTGAGTGAAGGTAACTGTGTGTGTGTGTGTGTGTGTGTGTGTGTTTCTGATGGTCATTCAGCGGAGGCTTGGCCTGATACTGGTGAAAATGTTTACTATTTCTGTCGTTCATTCAGGGGAGACAAAGCCTGATACTGGTGAAGATGTTTACCATTTCTGTTGGTTCATTCAGGGGAGATAAAGCTTGATGCCTGATACTGGTGAAGGCATTTTGTTTACTGTTCTTGTTGGTTCATTCAGGGGAGGGTTACGCTGCTGGTCAGGCATCTGCTTGGCAGATGTGGTGTAGCGTATATGGATTTGTCCGAACGCAGTGACGCCTCCTTGAGCTACTGAAACAGAAACTCAGGGGAGGCAAGGCCTGATACTGGTGAAGATGTTTACTATTTCTGTTGGTTCATTCAGGGGAGATAAAGCTTGATGCCTGATACTGGTGAGGGCATGTTGTTTACTGTTCTTGTTGGTTCATTCAGGGGAGATAAAGCTTGATGCCTGATACTGGTGAAGACATGTTGTTTACTGTTCTTGTTGGTTCATTCAGGGGAGGCAAGGCCTGATACTGGTGAAGACATGTTGTTTACTGTTCTTGTTGGTTCATTCAGGGGAGGCAAGGCCTGATACTGGTGAAGACACTGTCCCTGTTGCTGGTAGCCACATACACAGAGAACATGTTCCCCAGCGTCTGTGTGGAAGCTGTGGAAAAACTGGGTGAGCATGGCCGTCCTGGCATTCTTTTTCCATTGACCTGTAGATCTACAGTCGCCAGCCCTTTTGTCTGTAATGTGTGATGTGCAGCATCGTTATATTCAATTGAGCATATGAATTGATATGTTCAGAGTGTGTGTATGTGTGTGTATGTGAAAGTCAGTATGTGCGTATGCAAGCACTAAAATGTATATATACAAATGTATTTAAAACCCCACTGCATTTGTGTTAGTATATGATTTCCGATTATGTTTGTTTGTTCATGTACCAATCCCCACTCCCCCAAAGTATTTCTTGTGACCATGATACACTTGGCAATTAAGACATGTTTTACTCAGTTGTAATCTGTTCTCACAACAGGAACAGGAGTAACAGTAGCAGTGGCATCAGTATCAGCAGCGGCAGCAATAAGAGTGATAGTTGTAGTGGATGCTGTTTTTTGTTTGTTTCTTTTTTCTCATTAACAACTGGTAATTTATGAAGGACTGCTCTCTTCTTATTAACAACTGAGAATTCCCTGAGAATTCCTGGAAGACCCATTCTCTTCTCATGAACAACTGATAATTCTTGAACGACTATTCACTTCTCATTAACAGTTTATGATTTATGAAGGACCCGTTCTTTTCTCATGAACAACTGATAATTCTTGAACGACTATTCACTTTTCATTAACAATTGATGATTTATGAAGGACTGTTCACTTCTCGTTAACAGCTGATAATTTATGAAGGACTGTTCACTTCTCGTTAACAACTGATCATTTATGAAGGACTGTTCACTTCTCATTAACAACTTGATAATTCATGAAGGACCTGTTCTTTTCACATGAATAACTGATAATTCTTGAAGGCCTGTTCACTCCTCATAAACTGATCATTAATGAAGGACTGTTTTCTTCTCAATTTAAACAACTGATGATTTGTGAAGGATGCAGTCTCCTCTCGCTAATGACTGATAATTGATGCAGTGTGTTGTTTTTCTGCAGCTGACTACTTCAAGGAGAAAGGGAAGTAACACCGAAGCGACACAGCTCACCGGAGACATCTTCAGCACAGCAACAAATCCTACAGCTGACGGCACCGTACCTCGCTGTGTCTCACTATGATAGTGTATTTCCTTTCAAGTCGTCACTGTTTGGGACTGCTCCTGACCACAGCAAGAGGGGTTCTACAGCTGACTTAATGTTTCTTGTATTTTGCTTTCCTTGTCTCTTTCCTTTTTATTGTGACTATTTTGATTCATTTGCTTATTTATTTCATTTGGATTTTTCTTTGTCATTCTATGTTAATACTTCTTACAAACCTAGGGTGTGCTCTTCAAGACCTGACCAGTATGTTGGGTTTAATTATGGATAGGTCGGGCGTTTATTCTTTTCTTCTTTTTGTTCAGATGTGGTGTAGCATAATGGACCTGTCTACATTTTTGGCACTTCCTTGGGACTGAAACTGATCGCTCTACCCTTGTTTTTAGCAATTTCTGTGATAGTGTGTGTGTGTGTGCGTGTGTGTGTGTGTGTGTGTGTGTGTGAATGAGAGAATATATGTGTGGAAAGAGATGAGGCAGCTTCACATCTGAAGCTATATGGGCAGCAGTAGTGCCTCACTTCACTGTGACCTGATTGATCCTACTGCCAAAGGGGCGGGGGGGGGGGGGACGTTGGGAGGGGTGGGGGTAAACTTCAAACTGATCAAAGTTATGTGGTCCAGCGCAGAGTGTCAGAAGATGGTGTAATTAATTATGCAGCAAAGGTTTTTTTCAGACACCGATCTGACAGCATTCTGTGCACCAGTGTTTGGACATTGGTGTTTGACATGACCCCGTCAGCCAGTGATATTGCATCACACTATCAGGTGAAAAGAGCTTGTGTTTATTTTAAAGCAGACGTCTTTTGTGCAGTTTAGATTTTCTCCTTTTGAGAAAAACACAGAAAAAAGGGAAAAAAATTGTTGGCCTCATTTGCATGCATGACAATGGTGCACATAGTTGTGTTGTTGTTTTTTTTGGGGGGGGGTTATCGTTCAGCATGGGGTTTACCTCTTTGGAAAAAAAAATCACTATAATAAATACGGTGAAGTATCAGAAGCTGTTCTTATCCTTCAGGGGACCTGGCATGAAGAAAAATCAGTTGATACTGTCTGCCATTGTGCCACTGTCTTCACCATCTCCATGGGAGACTGCTGGAGGGAGATTCAGCTATTTCCATAATAATAATAATAATGGATACTGATATAGCACACTATCCAGAAATCTGCTCTAGGTGCTTTACAAAAACGCTTTTGTTAACATAATACATCATATCTATGTTACACCAAAATGTGACTACACACACACACACACACACACACACACACAACACACACACTGCATACATTTTAACATACATGTGTATCTAACAGCTACCCTAACACATACGCACACATAGGCAGGCACAAACTTACATAAACACACGCACACGCACACACAATACACATTCATATACATGCATGTAGTTATGTACACATACATACGTATACACACATAGTCAAGCACAGCTAACGCAAAGGAAGTGGACCTGCCACAATTGAACTTATTGCTGAGGGAAAAGGTGAGTTTTGAGACGAGATTTAAAAGATGTGAGGGAATCAAAATGACGGAGGTTATCAGGGAGCTTGTTCCACGTCTTTGGCGATTGAAAAGAAAATGATCTGTGTCCATAGGTCTTACTTCTGACGTGAGGTATCCTGAGAGGTCGAGTATCAGAGGAAGAACGGAGCTGGCGAGACGGGGTATAGATTATGGAGAAGTTCAGAAAGATACTTGGGGCCAGATCCATCATGAATAGTGGATGCATTTTCATGGTAGGGAGTGTTTACACCAAAGAGCATCAGCTCTTTTTTTTTTCCCCTCTTATTTACCTGCTGCCCTTTACACTTACTGACATGTAGAGCAGCAACGAAGAACCATTACTCCTGTCTGTTTTGTGCCAGTCTCTGAACGGTACCCCAGGTGTGCTTCAGGGTCTGGAGTTCGCCTTCAGCACTCCTTTTTTTTGTTTTTTCCCTTGGCGTGACTGTACATTTTTCTGTCATCTTCTTTGCCCATTGTTTCATGCGCCAGTACTCGGTATGTCACTGTGCGCTGTCACTGTCCCTGAAGCTTTTTGTAAACTGCTTCACTCCAACACAATACGTGAAGACCCTGTGACAGTAAGGAATAAAAAGAGTATTCACGTCACAAAATCTTGTGCAGTGCAAAGTCGAAGTGCTATCACACCAGTCATTCGCAAATTGTAGTTATTGGGATAAGCACTGGCTGCCCGCCAGGTGTTGTTGTTATTTACCAGTAATAACAAAGAGACTTGAGAGACCATGAAAAAACAAAAGAATGATAATGTGAATGGTCAGGGAGGAGAGGTTTGGGGGTGGGGGTGGGTATGAAGGGGTTGAAAAGGGCAGTACCTGAGATACGCATGAGGTGCAGAGATGCATTCCTATGTAATTTTCTGCATTCCTGTAAATATGATATATACCACAAAGTCATTTTTATGTCATTTTGCATTATCGATAGTGCTGAACCTCAAGTTGTTTTGAAGGCACAAAACTTGAATGTGTGTGTGTTTTCAAATGACTGTGCATTTGTCTTGTTTTGAGCAAAACGTTTTTCCTTAAATTATCCATGGTACATCCTTTTACATGCATTCTGAGATATGTACATGAGAGGAGAGAGAGAGAGCATGAGAGAGAGAGAGATTTAGATCTTACAAATACAGCCATTCTTACGACTAATATTTCACATGGCAAGAAATGGAAGTAGAAGATTTATACTGGTTAAGTTTTTATTGTGTGTATTAATTTTTACACTGAGAAATAATACAGCTGTGTCTTCAGTGATTTTTTTTTATTAAATGGATTATAACATTACTATACAGACAAGAATGAATATACAAGTATGGCTTTTGCTGAAGAGGTAAAGTGTTATTTGATAAACTTTCTTTATTATTGTATCAGACACCATTCGTATTATTATTATTGTTGTTCTCAAAGAAGAAAATGTGCTATAATAAATCAACTGCTCTGTCTTTGCTAAAAGATGGGGGGAAATGGCAGAGCCATACATATTGCACATATTGTGGAAAGACAACAACAAAAAATTATCTTATCCCCCCAAAAAGTGATTTTGCTATTGCTTGAATGGAAAAGTTTAATAGGGAAGCTTTTGATATTTTTATTTCAAATGACATTCACATTTGTGGTCAAGCGATTGTGGAATGATAATGTGCTGGTACTAAAATATGTTAATTTCTTATGATGTCTTCGTTGAAAGATGGCATTTTTTAAAATGTAAAATGTTTTACGCAAGTTGAATATTGTATTTCATTTTCAGTGACAGCCAGTCAGAAATGCTTTTGCATGTTTGTTTTGGTTTGAAATTGGCTGAAATGCTTGCAGAGTTTGGTGTTTTTTTTTGGGGGGGGGGGGGGGGGTTATGTTGGACAACAGCATGAAGTGTCTGACACTGATCAGCTTAGGAATGACGACAAAAATTCAAGAACTACGTTGGTGCAGTTGATGTAATTTGTGTGTGGTTGTATACATAAATTATTGAGCATTGAAGCACTCGTTGTTGATGCTGCTGCCAAACTGTGTCGCAAGTTACAGCATACGCACTGGGGAAACTCCACTGCCTGGCGTCTGATTCATGCATGCATCTTCACATCTTGTGTAGTTTTGACAAGCATTAAGGAAAGGGTTTTCTCACAACTCCTGCCTTCCACCTTTCCTTTTCTGTTTGATTGCTGTTTTGGCTCTCCTTGAGAAATTTGTTGAACCATTCTTGGAACACAGCATCGAAGACGATATGTACGTGCCTGTTGATGGTGTGTATTATGTTGTATTGTGTTCTGTTGAATCAGATTTCTGTTTGTCTGGGCAGATTTCTCTCTGTGAACTTTGAGGGCGTGGCACCACAGTGCAGCACCACACATTTTCTTCTTCTTTTTTTTTTCAGTCAGCAAAAGTACTTGTTTATCAAAATCAAAGTGGATTTTTCTACAGAATGTTGCCAAGGACAACACAATTCACTCTTTTTTCAATTCTTTTACATACACAAAGTGCATGTTCCATACATGACCCTAGTACATCATCTTATCTGAAATACTAGCACCCAGACCACCAATCAAGGTCCAGTGGAGGAGTAAATTTCAGATATGTTTTCATAAAACACTTTCAAAATTAACAGATGATTTCATTAAAATAGGGTGCATATGGTACACTACTGGCTTCTCACTGAATACACAAACAGCTGTTTTCAGCCACATGTGTAGCGAGAACAACTTGAAAATTCATCTGAAAAACCAGTGTTTCAGCACACATTTTTTATTTATTCCATGGCCATGGTTTATAAACAATAGCTGCGGCTTTTCATTGCACAAAAAAATGAAAGAAAAAAGAAAAAGAAGTGCAAGTGTAAGAAAGCATGTCTGGTTTTGAGCAGTGCTCATTATATTCGCTGCAAACATCTGTCTACTAAATATTCAGCATCATATCGCCAAAGGAAAAAAACTGCAAGTTCCCAAGTGGTCCTTTATTTTTGTGAACCATGTCTATATACTGTGTAGATTAGACGTGACTGCACTGTAAATGATGCTGACGGAGCAAGAGTGAAGGGAGACAATTTTCATTCACATTTGCCACACAGAAATAATTTTTATAAAAAAAAATTTATTCATCCAGTCCGTTTGCGGTTATATGATTCTGTGATACATGGCAAGATGTATATTCAAGTCTGCTGTTTACAGAATAGCATGTCAATATTCAAAGTAGATTTGTGTAATTGTTTTTCTTTTATTTCAACAATATGAAAATATTCTTTTGCTCCCCTTTTCTTTTTTTGTTCCCCAAACAAAACGAGTCATTTGATATGTTTGCATATGGCTATTTTCCAAAACAAACTGAATTTAAATTTTCAGTGAATACAAACTAACTGATACAAAGATAACAAAAATATACTACTTTATGTAACACTGTCTCACATCTTTCATCAAAATTTCAAAAAGATTGCAAGCAGGAAAAGTATGCATAAACTATCAACAACCATATGAAGCAAGTTTTGATATATAAAAAAAGATACTAACACAGTTCTAAGTAGGATGGAAAACAAGAAACAAAATATAGCACAAAAACACATGTCAAAAGTACACAACCCACTGAAATATATACTGCTGTCTTCACCAATTTCTTTTTCCACTGATAAACAAAGACAAGACATCATCCAGATCAACTTAATGCAAGGCATTTGGGGTGTCATGCAATAACATTGTAACAAAATTGTGTTGAAAAAAACAACAACAAAAAACAATGCCAAAAAAACACTGGCTCACTGTTTATGACTGCATAATTTCTTCGTAACAGACAAAATGTACACAGTTTCATTCATGTGCATTAATTCACATTCACACACACACACACACACAAGCATGCACATATGAAAGGGAGAGGGGCCGCTGTTCTTCACTTCCTGTGTAGTTATGTCCAATTTTGTCTATGTCTTAATAAAAATCATAATCCTGATATAACTAATATAATAAGGGACATAAAAATGTCAACATAAACAAAAATGCAAAGCACACAAAGAAATCTTGACACAGTCAAATCACAATTTTTTTTTTGTTTTGTTTTTGTTATGCTCCCATTTCGTATAAACCTTGTACCACAACAGAGAGGTACAGAATGAACAAAGATATGTTCTTGAACAGTGAACATCTTCAAAATTTGGGAGAAAAAAGTGGCTTCAGTGAGTTCAAAGCCCTTATTCCCCCAGTTAAATATAATTGATAATTCCACCATAAGCAACAATAGTAATAAAATAATAAATTCATCACAAATTACAAAGAAAGATTCTCTTCCTTACTCTTATATGTTCTTCCTTCTTCCCTCCCTTTAAACCTGTAAATCATGGGTAAATTAGAAATATGTCCATTATATTAACAAAACTACACACAGACACACACACACACAATCACTGTAGCATTCTTAAATATTCTTAAAAATCAGAGAAAAACAAGCAAAACATCCCAAATTGGTCACTTTATAACAGGCATGATTTGCTTCAAAAGAGGTTACAGAATAATTCAAGTGCACTTAAGTACAATCTGCTTTTTGTCAGCAGTACTCAGATCAGTGTAACATTAACAAATTTACGGGAAGCTGTGTTCAGAGAGATCTATCACAAAATTCATTATTGTAAATATAACGGATGCTGTAATAATGGCAACACACCATGGCAACTCAAAAGCCACAGGGCTCAAGAAAAAAAATTAAAAGAAAACTTTCTGATCTCCAATGAATACAATTTTTTTTTTTTTAATGCAGAAACAAAAATATGCACAAAAAAGCACTTGTTCTATCTCAAGCATTATCTCTGCTCTTTTTCTTTTCTTTTCTTTTTTCTCTCTCACATGTACATATACACACAAGTTCAGATTACTCACATTCAGTTTTCAGGCCAGTCTATTAAAATGAGTAGGGTCTCACCAAAGGGAAGACTCAAAAAAGTCAAAAGGAACATTTCCAGAGCTCTGCATTTCTTAGAAGTGTTTAACCATTGATGAAATTTATCTGTAATGATCCAAATCTATACCAGTTGCAGCACTTGTGGAACACATGTTTTTTCCCCGTAGACTTCACAGGTTCAAGTAAAAGGGGTCCCATAACCTTCCACAGACATACGGGCAGTGAATTTGTATCCACTGTGTCCACAGTTTGGCACAGGATGGCAGAGCCCAGTCCTCTGTCCACAGTTTGGCACAGGATGGCAGAGCCCAGCCCTCTAATTCCGCTGTTTTAACCTCTCCCAACCTATGTCAGGAACATCTGAAGTAAAGTACCCTTCCCAAGGACACATAACCATGCCAAAACGGGGCTTGCACCCTGACCACCAGAGAGTCATGAAAGTGGGTAGTGGGGTGAACTTTATGAAACAGCAGCGCACATGGGAAAAAGGGGCACGCCTATGACAATGCATGACAGCACATACCTACTGAAGTGTCAGCACAGGCCTGGGGAAGTTGGTGGGGGAGTGTGTGATGATGTTCTCTGTCATGCCTTGCTCACAATGCTCGCTCTCCCTGCACTCGCACCACAGCACATTCATCACTGAACGCAGACCCTTCCACAAAGCTGATGATATGGTCATCACAGGCAGTACTATGGCTTTGTTGTTGTTTTTGTTTCTTTTTTTTTTTTTTTTGCTGTTATGAGTTAATAATAAGAATAACATAACTTTGTGTACATTGATAACTGGGAAATATATCTCCCCATCATGACAAAATCTTTGTTTATAAAATGGTAAAAATGTGTAAATATATACATAAATATGTTAAAAAAAAAAAGTAAATCAACATAAAAGTAAATGAAAAGTACAAACATAAAATGAAGAGATATTTATAAATATCAAACAAACAGAATAAAGTGGAAGAATGAAAACTTACTTCACTAATGACAAATAACAGGATCGGATTCCAAATCCGAGGCACTGAACCATCCACATTCTGAAAAAACACTTAAGCTTCCTAAAGTTTTTGCAGTCATTTAACAACAGAAGACCTTCAAAGACATTTGACACCAATCTCTTGTTGAAAACCTTCAGTCATTTTCATCAAAACTTGCCAAAGAGAGTAAAAAAATAAACCCATTCGCACAGAAAATAAGTGGACCATAAACAAAATTTGGTGATAAACTCTGCATGCCAGCAGTGAATAGTTGTTGTTTTTTTCTCTCTCTCTCTCTCACAAACACTAGCACAATAAAAAGTAAAAGATGCCAAGTCAAAGGGCAGGGTAAGACCATCTCATTGACACTATTCTCTGAAAATGGCACAGCAGCCAGTGAAGACAGACATGTCCAGTTTTTAGCGGTAATGCACACATATAGATAGGACTTGCTTCATGCTTCTCTCCCTTTAATTACTCCTCTACCCCTGGTCCTCCCAGATGTTATTCTCTTCTTTTATTGTAATAGTTATGCACAACACTTTTCAAAAAAAAAAAAAAGCTTCAAATATATAGGCACAAACTCAGAGCTTTGCATCTAAAATCAGACTGCAAAGTTTGGCTTATCTAAGTTATTACTCATGCAAAACAAAAACGAAGTAAACACTTCAATAATGAGATAGTGATGATCAACAGAGTTCTCAGCTGTCTTCTTTACCATTATTTTCAGGATCCTGGTCTGTACATTCCAGGTAGTTCTCATCCTAACATTAACTGAAAAAGCTGACCGACAGACTAACTGTGGATCAAACACTAAACGTTCACGTCCATCGGTAAGTCGGTTACATTCACAGTTCTGACACAAAACTTGGCGTCCTAAGACTTAACAGAGCGTATGTGTTGGGGGTTGGGGGTGGATGGGAAGAAGAGAAAGAGTGTTTATCTGGATGAGGTAAACAAACTTCATCCAGTGTTTTGACCAGTGATTCAGTTCACTCTCTCTGATGAGGTATTCAACAAAAATCCTGTTCATTTTCCACAATTTTACAAACCTGAAACAAAAAGCAATCACACTGCAGTGTTTGTTCAATCAAAAAACAAAAAAAAACAAAAAAATCTTTTATCTATATCATGCATGAGTGGCCCCCTTCCCAGTCAGCATCACTGAATTCTCTAACATCCCTCATTTTGTTTCCCAAAATGCTGAAACTAATGAGGAGTAAGAGTGTGTGGAGGGGGGAGTTGGTAAGGACTGTTTTCTTTACAATTTCATTTCTTCTTTGCAGTTTTACAAACTTTTAACCCAAAAAGACGTATAGTAACAGCAAACATTAGATCCTTCTGTTTTTCAATGTTTCTTGCATTATCATCACCATCCTCAGTGACGAAAAAAGACAAAAGACAGATGAAAGAGAGACAAAGCAAAGTGGAAAACGTTTTGCAACAACAAAGCGACATTCTTCATGCCTGTAATACAAGTCAACAGTGACAACATCATTTTCAAACTAAATGAATCACTCCACGTTGGCCACCACTGCCTGGTCAGCAGTGATGACGCTGTCCTTCACCACATCCCCATTGCCCACCTCCACCTTCACAACACCACCACCGACCGTGTCATCACTCACTGCAACACCACCCTCAGAGTGAGCAGTGACGACAACATCATCGCTGGCGCTGACAACAACGGCATCATCACCCCCATCCCTGTCACCAGCGGCGTTCACATCATCAACGCCACCATCCTTTATCTGGCCTTCGATGGCAGCAGTGGCATCCACATCGTTGACGTCCCCATCGGGGGCAGGGGCGTTGACCACCTCAGCATGGTCAGCCGTGACGACATCCTCAGCCAGTTCCTGCAGTGTGGGAGCGGCCTCAGCACTGACCTCCTCCACCCCCTCTCCCTGGTCAGCCACAGGGGCGGACGCCACATTCTCCACTTCAGCACGCACCACCACCTCTTCCTGGTCAGCCACACCATCTTCTGCAGAAATGTTCACACCTGCCATCTCCTCCGTGGGGGCAGGGGCTGGGCTGACAGACATCTCATCCGCAGGGGGCATGGGGGGGCATATGGCCACATCGGGGGGAGGTGGGGGTTGGTGTTCCTCCTCCTCCATGGGGCCAGGGGGCTCATCGGCTATGGGCATGGGGGGGCAGACCGCCGCGTCAGGAGGAGGCACAGGGTCGTACTCCACCACAGGGGCAGGGGGCTCGTCGGCCATGGGCATGGGCGGACACACGGCCACATTGTTGTCGGGGGGAGGGGGGGCATGGAACTGCTCCATGGGGGGACACACAGCCACGTCATCCATGGGGGGGGCAGGGGGCTCACTGACGTCCCCATTGGCCCCGGCGACGGCCGATCCGGCCAGCATGTCGGCGATGTCCTGGGGGATGTCCAGGGTGTAGGTGAAGTTCTGCAGGGTGGGGCGGGGCCGCCGCTTCTGGCGCTGCATAGCGTTGCGCGCCTTCTTCTCATAGTGGAACACGATGTCCTGGTCAGACGGCATGGTGGACCGGAAGGCTTCTGTCTGGTAGGCGTCCGCCAGGTACTTCCAGATGTAGGTGTGCTCTGCCGGGATGTCGTAGTCCAGGTATTCCTGGTAGAGAGTTCAATAGAATAGAACAGAACAGAATGTGTCTTTGTTACCAAGTTTACTAGGGTCACAAGGGATGGATACATACACACATACATACATACATATACATACATACATACATACATATATAAGACAAGAAATGCAAGGTATTAGATAAAGACATTCAATTCATCTACCAAACGTAACAATCATCACTTCATATCAGCATCATGGAAAAAGAAAGGCAAACCTTGATTCTCCTAATAAATCAATGAACTTTACCTTAACTTAAGAGTTACAGCCGGGGGAGGGGGGGGAGGAGGAGAAAAGAGAATCACAGTTCTGGTCATTCATGCGTCTCTGGATTGAAACAGTTGAATTACCCCCAACAATATTCATTTTTTGTGACTAGTGAAGGATCATATACAAACAAATATACTAGGAATATTATCATATAGAATAATTGTTGAAAAAACAACAACTTTCATTTGACTGATAAGAAGAGTGTTCACAAAGGTGATAGCCAAATCAGTTTTATCAATGAATATCACCCTGCCAAGTTCACTCCCTCTGCTTCTTGTTATTGCTGCTGAAAAGCATATGTTAACTCTCTCCGGACGAAGGAATGCTCACGCATTCCTACACAAAACGTATTCGGATTCGGACGAAGGAATGGAATAGCATTCTCCGAAAGTAAAATTCCATCATGCGCTGTACACGTGATTTTGTGATTAGCCAAGCAGAGTGCGCTATTCTGGGTCACTCCACAAGCGAAGAGTATGATTGGTCAGCCTGGGATGTGTGGCCTGTCTCGCACACACACTGACAAAGTCACTGACCGGTCGTCTGCTCGTGTGCCAGCCTGTTAGCAAAGCGGGCTCTTCTCAGAATGTTGTGAAGAGAACAAGGCAGTGACGGCAACGTTTTAGGGTTGCCGAAGTACTTGAAATGCTACAAACTGAAGGGTCGGACACTGAAGAGGTGGATGATGATGAAGAAGAACGCGAATTTAATGCAGAAAGCAAGCATGGGTATGGTGATTTGGGGTGATAAATTGGCAGTATTTTCTACATATGGCAAAACTGTAAAAATAAGATGAGAAATTTGATTTTGTTATATGTAATAGCTCAATACGTAATAAACCAGTTCTGAAAGTTTCATTTTCTTACACAGTATTTTGAATTTTTTGTAATTTTTTTTCCAAACCCTTACAAATGGGCCATCTGTGGGGAAAAGCAAGGGAGAAAACTTGTCGTCCCGAGTGAGTTAAGGTTTACCAAAGATACAACTACAGACACACACACATAACTGAAAGAGGTACACTGGACAGTCAGAGAGGTAAGGAAGTAGGGCCACTGATCAAGCATAAAATGACGTCCATGGAGCTTTGAAGATTGAAAGGACACACATCAAATTCAAGAGGTCCTGGATAACCCTAAAATTTTCTAGAATAATCAAAAACCATGGGAACTATGTATCTGAGCTGAAGTCTGATGCTAGGATTGTCTGCAAGACTTGTTTCCCTTTTCCTACAGGACTTCTAGGTAAAAGAGTTCTTGGAACCACAAGGCTTTTTAACTGATCAGAAGCTCCGGGTGGTGGAAATATGTTGATCATATTGTATTGTATTGTATTGTACTGTATGGTATTGTACTGTATTGTAGTATTACTCTTTTATAACAACAGGTTTCTCTGTGTGAAATTCAGGCTGCTCTCCGCAGGGAGAGGGCATTGCTACAGTGCAGCACCACCTTTTCATCTTTTTTTCTTCTGTCTGCAAGTGTATTCGTTTTCCTATCAAAATGGATTTTTTTCTAAACAATTTTGCCAGGGACAACCCTTTGTTGCCTTGGATTCTGTTATGTGCACGAAGCGCATGCAACAAACAAGACCTCAGTATATCGTCACAATGACTTTGCGTGTAGACCACCACCACTCAAGGTCTGTTGGAGGGAGAGAAAATACTGCCGAGTGTGGGATCTGATCCTATACGCTCAGATTCTCTTGCTTCCATGGCAGGACAAGTTACCACTTGGCCAACACACTGATATGAAACCTACCTTGCCAGCGACCCGTATGTGTTGCAAGCGAGGCAGCAGATAGCAATCGGCAAAGGACAGGACGTCATCCACCAGGTACTTGTTCTCATCATCACTCTCCAAAAAGTCATTGATCTTCTTCAGGGAGGACGACAGTCGCTTGTTCGGGGAGCCGGCAGATAAAGAAGCGTTGAAGGCCTGAAACAAACCAACACTCCATCACAGCTCCTGAGACCTGGAGCCATGGATACAACACTGTCCCCTAACAAACCAACACCCCATCACAGCTCCTGAGACCTGGAGCCATGGATACAACACTGTCCCCTAACTCCTAACAATGCAACAGACAAGCTCTGTTCAATCTTCACTTACAAGGAACATGATTCACTGGTTTAAAAAAATAAAATAAAATAAACATCATCAATCTCTACTTATCCACTGACTGTCCCCCTGAACAGCAAACAGATTTGCCCAGAATCCTGAAAAGATCAACAGACCTTGGCCAGCATTGAAAAAAATAAAAATTAAAAATAAAAAAATCCCCATCTCCAGTATGCAGATCTAGTAACAAGGGCTCAGCTCCCAAACAAGCTAACAATAAACAAACCCTTACAGCCAAACAGGTTTTTGAAACTTTAAAACATGAAAATGAAAAGACAACTTCAAAACACCAAAGGCCAAATATCTAAAATGACTGTATCAGGAACCTGCGTCAGGAACACAGATGAGAGTATGGTACTGCGAGTGTCAGCTTGTTCCCCTGAAATAAAACAGCCTGTGTTAACACTGATATTTCAGTGGGAAAGATCATTAATTCTAAGGATTGGGATTTTTGTTGTTGTTGCTGTTGTTGTTTGTTTGTTTGTTTCAGTCCATATTTGCCTTTTAAAATTGAAATCAAGTGGAATATTTTCTTGCTGTGCTTTATCAATAATCACCAGAATTATTTTCAAGTAAATAAAGAACAAAAAAACCCAACCAACCAAATAATACAAAAAAACTTGTATCCTCATCAAAATACTTTCAAGGATATAAAAAAAATGCATTTTTTTTTGGCTGCTGTTGCAATCATAAAATAATATAAAATAACATACTTAAAAAATCTGTATGAATCCAGCCAGACAACAGCCAGTGCCGTCATTCACACTGCACAATACTTTTTTTTTTTTTTTTTTTGATCAGCAGATGTGGTGTGGCATATGTGAAAGTCTGCATGCTCTGACACCACCTTCTTCTCTGTTCATGGGCTGCAACTCCCATGTTCACTTGTATGTTCACGAGTGGGCTTTTACGACAATTTTACACCGCCATGTAGGCAGCTATACTCCGTTTTTGGAGGTATGCATGCTGGGTATTTTCTTGTTTCCATAACCCACCGAATGCCGACATAGTTTACAGATTTAATGTGTATATTTGATCTGCTTGCATTTTCACAGAGAGGGGGTTCTGGCACAAGCAGGTCTGCACATATCTTCACCTGGGAGATTGGAAAAATCTGCAGCCTTTACCCACCAGGCGCCGTCACCGAGATTTGAACCTGGGACCCTCAGATTGAAAGTCCAACACTTTAACCACTCGGCTATCGCACCCATCTGACACCACCATTCAAAGTGAAAAAGCTGTAAGTGTAACTCACATTGTAGAGTTGTGACGCCAAAGTGAAAACTAAGTGTACTCACATTGTAGACATCCTCCACAGCCTGCATGGCGGCCACGTTGGGGGCGTTCTTGCGCTTCAGCTCTGGGCACTTGACGTTGATGCTCTCGAAGAACAGCTCCAGCTCCTCAAAGGTGTCGTACTTGGTGCCCGTCAGGTCCTGGCCACGCTTGTCCCGCCCCTCCAGCACCATGACCACAGGGAACTTCTTGCTCCAGCCCTGGTCCACCCCAAAGTTCTTGGGGGGACAGTCGGCCTGCACCGTGTACACCTTGAAGTCAATGTTGTCCTGGTTCTCCCCCAGCAAGCAGGTGATCATGAACCAGTGCTGGCAGATGGGGCACGACCCTTTCGTCTCCTTGTCGATGGCCGACGCCTGAAACAGTCCCCAGTTTCGGTTATGAATGCTGTAGTTAAGTTTGATTGGGCATGACCCTTATATCTTCTTGTGGCTGATGCCTGAAACAGCCTAGGTTTGGATATCATATATACATGAATGCAACAAGTTTAACTGAATGAAAGCCTCATACTCACTTACATTAAAGAGTCAAAAGTTTGACAAGGCAGGACCCTATAACCTCCTTGTGAATGGCTGAAGCCTGAAACAGCCCCAGCTTTGGATACGAACGCCACAGTTGAAGAGTTTAAGTTTGATTGGACAAGACCCGTTCACCTCCTTGTCAATGGCCGGAGCCTTAAACAGTCCCCAGTTTGGATATGAATGCGACAGAGTTAATGTTTAATTGGGCATGACCCTTTTGTCTCCTTGTTGATGGCTTTATCCTGAACTATCCTGAACAAACCCAGTTTTGGATGTGAATGCCACTGTTGGGAGTAAAAGTCTAATTGGGCATGACCCTTTTGTCTCCTTGTTGATGGCTTTATCCTGAACGATCCTGAACACCCCCAGTTTTGGATGTGAATGCCACTGTTGGAGTTAAAGTCTAACTGGGCATGACCCTTTTGTCTCTTTGTCGATGGCTTTAGCCTGAACACCCCGAGTTTTGGATGTGAATGCCACTGTTGGAACAAAAGTCTAATTGGGCATGACCCTTTTGTCTCCTTGTCGATGGCTGAGGCCTGGATGAGTCCCCAGTTTTGTATATCAATGAAAGCTTCAGACTCACAGAAAAGAGTCAAAGTTTCATAGGGCATGACCCTTTCATCTTCTTGTGAATGTCGGATGGCTGAAAAACTTCAAAAAGGCAGAGTTTGGAATATAAATGTGATTGATGGTGTGATGGCCTTGCACCTGTTTTTTTTAGGTAGTATTTTACTTAAGATTTCACATCTTATTCTTAGTGCTAAAGAGTTGTTATGATTCCAACTAGACTGCTGATGCACAAAAATAAACTTTTCTTTCTTATGTGTGTGTATACATACATGTGTGTATGCACACATACATGTGGCACAAACTGACAAAGCACGGAGTATAAGAGTGTGTAATTGTAAGTGTACATGTACATGAATGCATGCTTGTATGTGTGTTTTGTGTGTGAGTGTGTGAGAGAGAGAATGAGTGTGTGTGCATGTGCATGCCTGGTTATGTACTTGTTTTTTTCCTTCATCCATAACATTTTATATTTTTAGGTCTACACATTTTGTTTTATCCTAATTCCCAGTTAAGCACTGCTTTCATTATCATTAATGCCTTTTAATGTTAAAAGAATTCCAGTAAAGCTGTACACACCTAACAAAAACAAAACAAAAAAAAAAGTTTAAAAGAACAAACAAAGTGTTCAACCCAACCCAACGGTGTGATTTTTTCATGTTTCTCAAAGCTGAATTTGCAAGGCTTACCATTTGCCGTGAACAAACATGATACTGAACACTGGGTGACACACAAACTCTCTCTCAAGGCCTTTCCATATCACCTTTCACGCGGGTTGAAAAAAAAGAAAAAAAGATATGGCTCTACACTCATAATTCAGCTCTTTTCCTCACCTTCCCTTTTGGGGTATGCAAACTTCTACTTGCTCATCAGGTTCAACCAGTTGCTTAATCTCTATAAATATTTTTTCTTGGCATACATCTTTTCAAATGCACAGTAATAACATATAACACACTTGTCGCAGACAACGCATACACACACATGCACACGCATAGACACACATGAGAAGAAACACACGAATGTGCACCATACTGTCAGTGCCTGAAAGAGGGAGTGAATTAGTCATAAGGATTTTTCTCTTTTTTTCTTATTAAAATTTTTTGTTTTGCTTTTGTTTCTGGTTTGTTTGTTTTTGTTTTGTTATGTTTGTTTTGTTTTGTTGTTGTTGTTGTTTTTTTTGGGGGGCGGGGATGCGGGGGCAGGGGAGGGGGCACGATAAAGACATGTACAGGGCACTTAAAAAAAAGAAGAAAAAAGAGTGATGCAACTGCTCCAAGATCTTGCATGCAGATGGGGCTAAAAAAAAGAAAAAAAAAAGAAAAAGGGTAATGCACATGTATACAAGTTAAAAGATGATAACCATGAGGAACAAGAAACAGTTGTGTGTTGAGGCAAGTGAAATAAAATGTTCAAGACTGGAAAACATGGCTTAAACCATAACTTACAGTTACACCCATGTAAATGGAATGTCTAGATTTTTTTCCCTTCTATTTCTAAGCTTAATTCGGTGTTGACAAAGTATTCCAAGTGAAAATGAATTAGTTAAAGTTTACCACCAACACACAAAGATCCTACATATATGTATCACACAGACAGATTTACAGACAACTGAAACAAATGACATTTTGTAACATAGACTTTTATGTCTGCACACAAGAACCAAAATCCTGCATCAATACAATACAAAAGTTGATTCAAACAGTACACTTAGCAGAGATAAGGAATATAATGCAAACTTGTTTAAGTACCTATATACACCTTACATGAGTGTTTAAAAACAACAACAAAAATCAAGAGACAGAAAAGTGAGTGGGGTCTGAAAGGAGCCTGGAGAGAAAAGGGAGATTTAAGTCTTTTCCATTATCATTACAAGTTTGTTTTCAAAGTGAACATGTAAGGAATGTAGCTAGCAGGAAGAAAGGGTAGAAAATGTGATGTCAAAAGAATTTCGTTCTTCTTTCCACACAGGCTCTTTTCTCTGCTAATGACAGATGGATCAAACTGAGGCAGAGAGAGAGAGAGAGATGTGATCATTCAGGTTATGTCATGCAACAAAGAAAAGAAGACAAAAAAAAAGAATGGGGATACAGACTTGGAGCACAGACTCTATGCTGAAGAATGTGGTGAATTTGAAGTTTACTGCTGGGAGGCATAACCAGTCATGGGGATGGAATACACCTCCTCTGACAAGCATCTGTCAATTTTCTTCTTATGTAGACAATACATAGACAATTATGTAATGTGAACTTTGCCAAATTGAGAAATATCTTCAATACATGCATAGATAACCTAATTTATTTACTAACTGTAGGGAAAACATCTGCTAAAGTTCTCAGTAACTGGTTAAAAATCTTTCAGTTTCACAGCTGAGTTAAACTGGCATGAACTTTACATTAGAAATTTAAATAAGCAAGAAATGCCTAAATATATTAAAATGCCTTGAGCCATTTTGCTTGAAAAATCTCAAGTGCTTTCATACATGCATATTTGTTCTGTTTGCTCTGTATGGGCATGACAGCCCTGTAGTCCCAGGAGGTATATATATGTGCTTTAAATCCCAAAAGTGCCCAAACAGGCAAAATATTTCCTAACATTAACAAAATGCACAATGCAGAACTGAGCAATGGTGTGTGTGTGTGTGTGTGTGTGTGTGTGTGTGTGTGTGTGTGTGTGTGTGTGTGTGCACGCGCATGTGTGCTTGTGTGTGTGTGTGTGTGTGTGCGTGTGTGTGTGTGCGCGCGCGCACGCACACACACACATGCGCAAAATAGTATAATAATACATAAAGATACATCACAATCCACAATCTGTCAGTGTATAGAAAATACCATATGAACCCTGGAGCCCTGGAGTGTACACATCCATGTTTTTCTTTTCTTCTCCCCTCTCTTTTTGTGTGCATTCATGCATGCATTTCTGTGTGTACACTGTTTGAAAGATGTGTACTTGTTGTACATTTACATCATTATGAAAACTAAATTTTCAACAATACAGACTTTAAATAGTCTTACAATTTACATTACATTTACAAACAGTCTTCAGGACCATGTATGTATGGGTATGTGTGTGTGTGTCATTTGTTATGTGAGTGTGTGTCACTGTGTGTGTGTGTTTGGGCATGCGCACACGTGTGTGTATGTCTGTCTGTGTGCATGTACATGTGCATAATTGTGTGTGTGTGTGTGTGTGTGTGTGTGTGTGTGTGTGTATGCATGCGTGTGTGTGTGTGCATCCGTGTGCATGCACATGAATGTTTTGCACTGGTAGGAGACAAACAAGAGTGTGTCAGTGGAATTGCGCAGAAGGCATTCTTAACATACATACAGTGATTGGGGCGGTAGGGGGGGGTAAAGGGGGGGTGGTGGGGGGGGGGGTGCAAGTGCATAATGTGCATATATGCATGCCTCTGTGTATTAAGCCTGAAGACATAAGACTGAGAGGTAGACAGACTAAACAGCCTATGTCCACACAATGTATCACCAAGTGGTGTTTGCACACGTGCACAAGGAGCCCCACTGAGATCCCACTGCGCAGTGAGGAAATACAGTGCAGCAAACTATCAGTCACTATCTCCTCACCTTACCTGCAGGCTACAGGGGACTCCTTGAACCCCAATTCACATGCTCCACACCCCTCCCTCCTCTAATTCCCCCCTCTGCTCCCTACCCCACCATAGCTTCTAAAGGGGTGGGTGTGGGGGGGTGACTGTGTGTGTGACAAACCTGGCTCTTCTTTCTGCCCCCTCCTCATTATCACCCCCCTACGTATTGTTAGTCACCCTCCACCTTTCTTCCTTCCCACATATATCTATCCCTTCCTCCTCCACCTCTTTCCTCTCCACAGTGTCAGACATTTGTCAAGCCTTGGCAAAGGACACCCTCCCCATTTATGGCTGCCTATTCATACTGTATGGTGGCAGGCTTACACTTACAGCAGGCACCCATGGCCTGCATAGCTGCCTCCACACTGCTTCACAATCTGTTTAAAATGCAAGAGTACTTCTTCACCGGCTCAGCCCTTTTGCTGTGTGTGTTAACGTGTGTACAGGATTCATCATCTACAATGGCACATCTTCAAACCATGTGTGTGGCTGTTTGCTTTCATACGCTTGTTTGAATAAGACCCCTAAGTATACAATGTACAGATCTCACTGCCAGTAGGCACACACAAGTAGCGATAATGTTTTGGGTTTTTCTTGTTTTGCACATGTTCACAGTGAGTGTAGCTGAAGACTTTCAAGCTTCATGACTGGATACATAAAAATTCTTCACATATGACCTTTTAGTTTTACGACATCTGCAAATCTCTTCACTTAAGTCTTATCATCATGAATAAAATAAGTGTATGTATTGATCTGGCAATAAACTGTACACAGTGATTCTAATCAGAAACAGAGACTTTACAAAAGACATGAGAGATCCTGCATGCTGGACAACTACAAAGTACAAGACATAAAAGATCACATACAAGTTTTGTTGCCAATAAAAACATGGATCAGTTTTTTTTGCTTTTAGCTATATGTAAAACATAAATTTACACACTGAGCTCATCCAGTCCTTTTCTTATCCCCCTTCCATCACCCAACAAACTAACCTTTTGCCCCCAATGACCTTCAACTCTCTCCCATGTCACGTACCTGGTACTAACAAAACCCATCTGAATGTGATACTTTAATAAAAAGTACTTACTGACATCAAGCAAAAAATTACTGAACTGAGCACACTGAGTCTGAGTTTGTCTAACATGCCACAATCTTGTATTTAACACAAATTAGTAAACTGCAATTAATCAATTATATATCACAAACTCTTTCCAACCCACCAGACAATGCAATCTCATCTACATTAGTTCTTTGCTTTTTTGCTTTAAAAAAAAAGGAAACAACTGCCTTATCAACAATGAATAACACATGAAGACCTACAAGCTATTGTATTGAGAACATGACTTCTGGCTGCACTTTAATCTGAGAGCATAGGTCCATTTTTTACTGGTCTCTTTTGAGTTTAAAGAAGAATAAAATGAATTACCTAAAAATTAAATTTCCCTCTGAATACTTCTAAAAACTCTTAAAACTGATTTCATTATTGATGTGCATTCATGAATGCAGAGATGCTCTTGTGGAAATAGGCACACAGTGACAACTGACATACACTTTGTACCGACACACATGAATGCACACAATCACACACACATTGTACACACATACACCTATTGCCGCACACTCACTCACACTCACATAATGTTGTACAATTACACACACACACACACACACACACACACACACAGAGCGAGATATTGAAAATCATGAACAAATGAAAGTAATTGAGAATCGAAAAAATGCTGAAAACAAAATAACTTCCTGGCCTGCTGCTTGATGCGTCAGTTCGCCCTTATGATTTATCTATGAGTAATGCACATACCACCAAGCCCTTTTTCAAGGTGGAATGGGCAAATCTGGTGGTTTCCATCCAAGTCGACCTTAAACCAGCTTTTGTATTTTTATGTCGTTGACTTAATCAGGCTAATGGTCTTGTTAATTTCTGACTGTACGGTCTACCGTGCGCGGCCGCAATCAACGTGGTTAATAAGATACAACATGTAAACTTCCGTAAGATATTGATTGACTAATGTTTTTTGATTAAGTGTTCTGTACAAGTTCTTATTTATCAGTGCGACAAACATTTGAACATTAGTTTTAGTTTATTGAGCAATTTTCTAGGCCTGCTCACTGAGACGGCTGAAATCTTGTCCTGTCGGCAAACACGTACTTCAAACGACCGACCCACACTTTTTGACTCGTCTGTTCACGAAAGTAGGCTGAATACGAGCAGTCGTGGAATGTCTTCGTTTTTAAGAAACTCCGCCATTCCCGACAACATGCGACGTGACAATCACATACACATCAGTCAAAGGACAGCAGACTGAACAAATTCTGCTTACCTTGATGTACAGTTCAAATCGCTGCTTCGTCCCGCCATCACCGCTAGCTCCATCTGCAGACATTTTGGTGAAATTTAGCCGAATCGCTGTCGGCTGCTAGCCCACGGATGAATCTCTCAATGACGCACGCAGCCTCGCCCCCACTTCGTGCCTCGCCCCAATGCTTCAGCGTGAGGCAGTACGCATGCGCAGCGCGATTTTTTTTTTTTTTTTCCATCACGTGATTAGTTTTCCTTTCACTTTCGTTGAGCGAATACGGTCAAATCCTCATGAAAATAATCACCTGGATACTTACAGTCATCTCAAACCGTCATTTCCGTTAAAGATCACCTCAATATACAGACACAAACGCAAACATTTCGCTTTTGCTTGACATATTGCATGCATGAGACTTGCGGCACAGATGTGAACAATACTACAGTTGACTGCTGAGCACAAGTCTTGCAATGTGCACTGTGCATGAAAACGCAAGTATAACAGTCGACGAACGCATTACTTTGGCTGCACAGCGGTTTGCGTGAGCGCTCGTGCATGTGTGTACGTGTGTGGGTGTTCGTGCATGCGCCGTGCGTGCGCCGGTCAGTGTGGATGCGTGTGTGTGTGTGTGTGTGTGTGTGTGTGTGTGTGTGTGTGTGTGTGTGTGTGTGTGTGAGTGTCAGTGTGTGCCGTGTGTGTGTGTGTGTGTGTGTGTGTGTGTGTGTGTGTGAGTGTCAGTGTGTTCCGTGTGTGTGTGTGTGTGTGTGTGTGTGTGTGTGTGTGTGTGTGTGAGTGTCAGTGTGTGCCGTGTGTGTGTGTGTGTGTGTGTGTGTGTGTGTGTGTGTGTGCGCGCGCGCGCGCGTGTGTATGTGTGTGTGTGTGTGTGTGTGTGTCAGTGTCAGTGTGTGCCGTGTGTGTGTGGGTGTGGGTGCGCGCGCGCGCGCGTGCGTATGTGTGTGTGTGTGTGTGTGTTTGTGTGTGCGTGTGTGTGTGTCTGAGCCTGAGTGTGTGCCGGTGTGTGCTAGCCAGTATAAGTGCGTGCGTGCGTGTGTGCAGTGTGCACTGGCACTGGTGTGACGGTGTGTGCGTGTGCGCGCGCGCACCGGTGTGACGGAAATACGACATGCCATGTGCGCATCAGTGTAAGACAGTGTATGTGCGTGCGCGTGTGTTGCGTGCCCTGCGTGCGGCAGTGTGTGCAGCACGTGTGTGTCAGTGTCAGCCTGCCGCGGTCTGTGTGTGTGTGTGTGTGTGTGTGTGTGTGTGTGTGTGTGTGTGTGAGACTGAGCGTGCGTGGGTGCCTGCGTATTGTGCGTGTGCGTGTGTGTGTGTGTGTGTGTGTGTGCGACAGTAGCGCCTATGAGTAGCGATCGCACGTGCGCGTGTGCGCGCGTGTGTGTGTGTGTGTAAGAGAGAGACTAACGGAGACATGACTCAGAGAGAGAGAGAGAGAGAGTGAGTGAGAGAGTGGCAGAGACAAGACATAGAGAGATGAGAGAGACTGAGAGAGACATGACACAGAGGGAGGGAAAGAGAGAGAGAGAGAATGGCAGAGACAAGACAGACAGACAGACAGAGAGAGATGACAGGGAGAGAGAGAGAGAGAGATGGGGAGAGAGGGGGGAGGCAGACTGACAGACAGAGACTGTCAGAGACATGACAGAGAGAGAGAGAGACAGAGAGACAGAGAGACAGAGATGAGAGAGGGAGAGAGACTGACAGTCATGACAGACAGACACAGAGAGAGAATGGCTTTTACGAACGCACTACTTTGATTATAATAACACTGGAATGTGACGCGATTTTTATAGCGGCGCACTGCTAACTCTAAAAAGCTCAGTATGCGCTTCACAACAAAAATGTAGAAAATGATGTAAAGGCCCACACATGCAATTCACACACATAAAAATGCACACACACACACACACACACACACACACACACACACACACACACACACACACACACACACACACACACACACACACACACACACACACATATTATACGAGTCTGAATTCTAATGTCACTCAAAGTGAGAAGAACTTATAAGAAAGAAAAAAAATACTCGCACACGCCGACGTACACTGACATCAATCAACAAGTGCCTTCGTGTGAATAAATTAGGAAACGCTCTGTCTGTCTGTCTATCTCTCTCTCTCTCTCTCTCTCTCTCTCTCTGTCTCTCTGCTTTCATAAATATAGATGTATATAATGACACAGGTTTATGACTCCCAAAGACATGCCTGGATATAGCTCCGGAGGGCCCGACTGCTGAAAGAACGTGTGGACCACTTCCATCCTGATTTATGTGGCTCTGGGGATGTCACTGTGTGTGTGTGGGGGGGGGGGGGGGGGCGGGGGGGAGGGGGGGGAGCCCAGGGGAGGGCGAGCGACAGGAAGGGAAGGGGTGGTGGTGGTGGAAGGGTTACAGTAGGGAATGGAGCCAAGGAGAACTATGTTACTGTTAGGCTTTGGGGATGCATCGTGCTTGAGATGATTGTCTTTGTCGTCTGCTCGGGCAGGAGTGATATCACCTTCGTCAGTCATTATCATCTTCAGTTGTTAGGTCGGTCATCACTCCTGCTGCCGTCACAGCTGCTGCTACAACAACTACTGCTACGACTACTGCTGCGTACGACTAATGTGCCTGCCTGCTGCTGCAACTGCTAAGTTCTACGACTAATGAATAATACTGAACAACAATTACTCAATTATTATTATCATTATTATCTTCATTGTCATCATTATCAGTAGCAGCAGCAGCAGTAGCAGTCGTAGTGGCTGTAGTATCATCGTCATTATTATCATCATCATTATCATTATCGTCTGGAATCTGGAACGATACGTTGCAGGAACCTTTGCAGGTTATCATGGCAACGGGTGATGGGAGTGCAGTCCATCTGGGCCAGGAGGAATTTTTGTTGGTTGGATGTCCCGTCACACATATCGGTGATTGAAGATTAGCCACTAGCTTTACATGGGTTTAGGTTTCGCAACAGCTTGCCTGCACCTTCCTCTCTGACCGTGAGGTTGTTGATTTGCGGTTCTTGGGGGGGCATTCATTTTGTATTTTTGTATTTTGTATTTCTTTTTATCACAACAGATTTATCTGTGTGAAATTCGGGCTGCTCTCCCCAGGGAGAGCGCGTCGCTATACTACAGCGCCACCCATTTTTTTGGGTATTTTTCCTGCGTGCAGTTTTATTTGTTTTTCCTATTGACGTGGATTTCAAGTTTCTACAGAATTTTGCCAGGAACAACGCTTTTGTTGCCGTGGGTTCTTTTACGTGCGCTAAGTGCGTGCTCCACACGGGACCTCGGTTTATCGTCTCATCCGAATGACTAGCGTCCAGACCACCACTCAAGGTCTAGTGGAGGGGGGGTGGGGGTGGGGGGAAATATCGGCGGCTGGGCCGTGATTCGAACCAGCGCGCTCAGATTCTCTCGCTTCCTAGGCGGACGCGTTACCTCTGGGCCATCACTCCATTTGTGGTGGTGGAGAGCCGTCACTTTTCATCATATTGATGTTATTCCGTCTTTGTTGCTGCTGCTGTCCTTATTGCTGTTGGCGATGTTGTTGACCGTGTTTTCCTTGCGACAACAACAACAACAACAACAGCAACAGCAACAACAGCAATCAGCAGTTCAGTGTAGTTTCAGCGTAACCAGCCATCATGACCGCAACAGGCCCTGCAACAACAACTGACGGTCAGCTCGGAAAGAACACAGCCGGTTCGCGAGGCATCAACAGCCCTTCACTCAGTCTGTCGCTTTGACAATCCATTGTTCATCGATATTCTTGGTGACAGACACACAGACACACAGACAGACAGGCTTCGGCCAGACAGACTGGCGCGCCGCCAAGCACCCTGTGGCAAAAGTTCATCTTTTATCACACACCAAACTTCCCCTACCCCCAACCCCCCCCCCCACCCCACCCCCACCCCCCTTCCCATTGCCCACCCTCCTTCCACCGACACCGCCTTCGGCCAAACATTAAACTTCAATATGCTGCAGCCAGATTTTTCTCTTACCCCCTCCCTCCTTCCCCCCCCCCAACCCCTACCCCCTCACACCCGCTCAACCCTAACCCTCTTCCCCCGGCTATGCTGACTAAAACGGTCAGATAAAGAGTCCATCAAAACCAAAGTCAGGCTTTTTGCCAAAGGCAAACAGAAGAAAGGCGAAATTCACACAAAAAAGTACTGTATAGTTAGTTCAGGCTGTGACTTTTTGTTTGTTTTGCCGCATCAGTAGATCGCTTTGTGATCACCACCAATCTGTGTTTTCTGTCCCTGAGGAGAATGCGACGTCACTGTGACAGAGGCAGAATCGAACCCTATGACACTATAGCATCATAGTGGACCGCTCAGCCACCGTGACCGATCAAGGCTCCGAACATGACAGGTGTCAGTTCAACGAAAACATGTGGAAACAGAACTGACAAGGAAAACAAAGGGAGGAAGAAAAGTAAAAAATAAAAAAATAATTAA
>NC_134898.1:2764946-2769946 GCF_041734735.1 Babylonia areolata | reverse complement strand
GCACGCGCACTGACACGAATTTACACATAATTATGTTCAGACTTAACGGTACACACACAAAGCAGCATGCACGCACACACACACAGATACATCATTTCACACACACACACACACACACACACACACACACACACACACACACACTTAATATTAACGTACATACGCTCACATGCGCGCACACAAAATCTTTTGAATTGAACGCGCGCGCGAACACACACACACACACACACACACACACACACACATACACACACACTTAATATTAACACACATACGCTCATATGCACGCACAGAAAGAGAGAGAGAGAGAGAGAGAGAGAGAGAGAGAGAGAGAGAGAGAGAGAGAGAGAGAGAGAGAGAGAGAGAGAATAGAAGTGATGAGAATGAACACTCAAACGCGAAGAGGGGGGGGGGGGGGGGGGGGGGGGGCCGTGGATGGTAGAGAGAGAGAGGGTGATGGAGGGGAAGTTGATTGTTTTCCTGTCAATCAACACAAGATTGAAACACACACACACACACACACACACACAGGCTTGCATTGAACACCTTTTTTCCCCGCAAAGAGGAGGCGTGGAGGGGGGTGGGGGAGGTATGGGGAGGGGACGTGGGGGTGGGGGGTTGAAGGGATGGGAGCGGGGAATCAATTACGAATCAATCAATGCACACCTGACTGCTGAGTCGCTGTTCTATTGTGCCAAACCTGTCGCTACGGAGCATGTGTCCATGAATAAAACTTCCATCTTCAGCTGAGAATAGTCATATGGAACATGTGTTGGAATAAAACTTCCATCTTCACTTGACAATAGTAATATGTTGACAAAAATAATCATTGTCTGGTTGGTGAGAGTTTTTATTATGATTCATGTTATGATTGCATTGATTGATATGATCATTAGGTCTATTTTGGTTGATATTGGTACTAATTGCTGTAGTAGTAGCAGTAGCAGTAGCATTTGGCCGGTAACAGCTTTCATACGAATGAATGCTGAGGCTAACGCTCTACATCTCAACTTGCGAACTTGTGTCTACACTATCTTGTGATGACTAGTGTGTCTGTACCTACACTATCTTGTGATGACTAGTGTGTCTGTGTCTACACTATCTTCTGATGACTAGTGTGTCTGTGTCTAGACTATCTTCTGATGAATAGTGTCTGTGTCTACACTATCTTCTGATGACTAGTGTGTCTGTGTCTACACTATCTTCTGATAACTAGTGTGTCTGTGTCTACACTATCTTCTGATGACTAGTGTCTGTGTCTACACTATCTTCTGATGACTAGTGTGTCTGTGTCTACACTATCTTCTGATGACTAGTGTGTCTGTGTCTACACTATCTTCTGATAACTAGTGTCTGTGTCTACACTATCTTGTGATGACTAGTGTGTCTGTGTCTACACTATCTTCTGATGACTAGTGTGTCTGTGTCTACACTATCTTCTGATGACTAGTGTGTCTGTGTCTACACTATCTTGTGATGACTAGTGTGTCTGTGTCTACACTATCTTCTGATGACTAGTGTGTCTGTGTCTACACTATCTTCTGATGACTAGTGTGTCTGTGTCTACACTATCTTCTGATGACTAGTGTCTCTGTGTCTACACTATCTTCTGATGACTAGTGTCTGTACCTACACTGCACCTGTCCTGAACTCCGAAAACTCGGGCGAGAGTCAAGCGCTGTAACTATTCGACCACCACCGTTACTGGACAGACGCGCTGTACACAGTGTGTGTATCAAGCCACTCGTAGTAGACATACCGACTGTTGTACTGAGCTTTTTTCCTTCTTCTTTCTTTCTTTCTTTCTCCTCAGCGTTGTACGTGCTGGTGTGACGGACATGCGTGAGAAGTGTGAAGAGAGCCAGCAGTGACCGGTCCCGGGTATATTGTCACCTTGCTGTGAACCCACATGATGCGCTGTGTAATTATCTGTCTGTCTGTCTGTCTGTCCTCTTCTCTCTGTTTCTCTGTGCACGCGCACACACACACACACACACACACACCACATACACACACACGCACGCACGTACGCACGCACACGCACATAAACACACACCTCCGCATGCACGCACACGTACGCCACGTACACGAACACACATTCACGTACGCACGTACACATGCACACACACACACACGCACGCACGCACGCACGCACACACACACACACACATCTTACACGGACATAAATAAGGATGCAGGAATAGTGAAAGAGGTTATTTAAAAAAAAATTAATTAAAAGATTGTGGCGTATGTTCTCTACACTGTAGATTGTGGTGTATGTTCTCTATTGTAGATTGTGGTGTATGTTCTCTATACTGTAGATTGTGGCGTACTGATGTTCTCTACACTGTAGATTGTTGCGTATGCACTCTACACTGTAGATTGTGGCGTATGTTCTTTACACTGTAGATAGTAGCGTATGTTCTCTATACTGTAGATTGTGGCGTATGTTCTTTACACTGTAGATTGTGGCGTATGTTCTCTACACTGTAGATTGTAGCGTATGTTTTCTATTGTAGATTGTTGCGTATAGTGTTCTCTACACTGTAGATTATTGCGTATGCAGTTCTATACTGTACATTGTAGCGATGTTCTCGTCAATACAGATTGTATAGTGTATGTTCTCCACAATACAAACTGCAGTGAATGTTCTCCACAATACAAACTGCAGTGTATGTTCTCTACGATGTAGATCACTTCCGTACCTTCCACGGCCCTCTCCATCACACACACTCCCCGATGGCACCCCTCCACTTCCCCCCCCCCTCCTACCCCAGCTCCCCCCCCCCCCACCCCCCCACACACACACACACACACAGATCGAATCCGTGCCGTGTACTTGTGCATGTCCCACGGGCCAAGTTAATCTGTCATTGACGACCCAGATGGAAGAGAATACACAATACAGCCTTCTATACAGGCCTATCCTGGTGACTTTGAAGTGCTGAAGGCAGTTGTGTCTCCCAACACAGCCGGATTTTCCGTTTCTCTTTTCAAACTTTCTTTCTTTCTTCCCAGCTATCTTTAAAATGCAGTCCTGTTTGGAGATAAACCACTGAATATCATTCACTGTGCTGGTGTGTGGTGGTTGGTTCGTTTTCGTATTTCCTTGACCCCCCACCCCTCTCTCTCTCTCTCTCTCTCAGTTTAGTGTTCAGGTACTCTTTTTTCATTCTGTCTTTGTGTCTCTCTCTCTCTCTCTCTCTCCTTATCTCTCAGTTCATTGTTCATATTCTCTCTCTGTCTTGCTGTCTCTCTGTCTGTCTGTCTCTCTCTCTCTCTCTCTTTCTCTTCTCAGCCTCAGTCCACAAATCATGTTTTGATTAACGAGCAACATTGATTCTACACTTTCTCTGGAGTGAAATATGTCTGTAAATTATAAACGAATTTAAACTGTAAGCCTGACACTTGTTCATAGATGCAATAATTATAATCATCTAACATGCACGACATGTTCAAAACCCGTGTGTTTGACACGCATTGTTGTCACGTCCAGTTTCATGTGCCTGTTGAAAAGTACAACAAACCATTTTGAAGTGTGATATGAAGTCTCTCCTTCCCAACACTTGGGTCCGATTTACGACAGTGATAACAAGAGCGATTGTGGAATAGGCTGGCAGCTTTCGGGTAGTGTACAAGAGGCCGTAGTCAGTATATATAATACAGTTGTTGACAGCCAAGCTGTGTGTGTCTACAGGGAATCCTGTTCAAACAAACCCGAGATGCTTTTTGTTCAAGCAGGGCACAGTTATTTGTTTGTTTTTGTCCCCTTAGTGTTTGCTTTAAACCTTAAATACAAGAGAGAGAGACAGACAGACAGACAGAGGGGTGGGGGTGGGGGGTGCCGACACACAAACACACAGGGACACAGACACACAGAGAAAGAGAGAGTATGTATGTCTGAATGTGTGTTTGTATGTGTATAGGCCGTAGTATGTGTGAGTGTTGTTTGTTTTTGGTTTTTGTCTCTCTTTCTTTCCCATTTTCATCTCAAACACACACAGACACACAGACACACACACACACACACACACACACACACACACACGTTAGGATGCTGACAAAAAGCAAAATCCTGTTACAGTGTTCATATTATTTTAACACTCTCCATACAAACGGGGAAAGAGACGACGTTAACAGCGTTTCACCCCCAATTACCATCATCAAAATATTGCGAGCAGGAGGCTCTTATACTGAAGACGTGAATGTTGACAAAGAATACCACAATTCTGACGACGGAAGCTAAAGGTTGGGTCATTCAGACACCCACTGGACATCCGAGGGGTCTGTGTAGAGGAGAAGAGAGGACTGGCCGTACTGAGTGAGTTAAACAGTACCCACAACGTGCAATGGTGACACAGTCGGTGTGGGCTCGAGTCCAGCTCCAGGAGAGGATTATGCCCTTCCCCCCACCCACCCCCCTCTCCCAGACCCCCAGCCCCCTTTCCACTAGAGTTTGATTCGGATTCGGATTCGGATGGTTTATTCAAAAAAGGCCTTAGCCCCTTATGAAGGGGTGGTGTGTAAACGTATTTCGAAAACATTATGACATACAGTATATGATACAATAAAACAAAACAATACCTAGATTGATAATCATGAACAACTAAATGACCGGATTTTGAATGCTTTGTGTAGATAAGTTGCAAACTGTCTGACTTCTTCTTCACGACGTGACGTCATAAGCAAAACTAGTTTAAACATAGAAGGCTGAGAGTAATATTTCTGGGGTATGAAATTATATCTTAGTTCACATAACTTTGGACAACAAAACATGAAATGTAATTCGTTTTCTTCTGCATTTGTGCACAATGGACAAATAAGATCATGATCACTATGCTGTGTGTATCGAAAATGATGAATTGCAATATCTGAAAGCCCAAACCTAAATCTTGTCATGACATATTTTAAATGTTTTGCCAAATTCATGGACAAATACGTTGGGACACAATGTAAAGAGTTGATTTGATAATACACATGAAATCTATCACTTTCTTGCA
>NC_134898.1:2734946-2754946 GCF_041734735.1 Babylonia areolata | reverse complement strand
GGGAAGGGATAAGTGAACGCGCCTGTGTTATCTTATCCGACATCTCAGCAGTTAGCATCATGTGAGTCACTGTGTGTGTGTGTGTGTGTGCGCGCGCGCGCGCGCGTGTGTGTGTGTGTGTGTGTGTGTGTGTACTTGCGTTCGTGTATGTGTGTGCATAAGCGCGCGCGCGTGCGTGCTTGTGTGTGCGACCATGTGATAAACCTCGGTTTTTCGTATCATTCGAAAGACTAGACGGCCAGTTTTATTTTCCATTCAAACTTAGGAGAAAGTGCGAGAGCAGGATTCGAACCCACACCCTCACGGACTCATTACACTGGCAGCTGAGTGTCTTAACCATGCTGTCACCTTCCTCCTTAAAGGAATGCCAACAGCACCCAGTGATCCCAGGCGGTCACCCATCCAAGTACTAACCGGGCCAGACGTTGCTAGACTTCGGTGATGGGACAAGAACCGGTGTTTTCAACGTGGTGCGGCCGCTGAAAAAAACAATGCCCCGAGTGGGGAGGATAGAGGCACATGCTGAGGACAATGCCCCCCCCCCCCCCCCCAGTGAGGAGGATAGAGAAACATGCTGAGGACAATGCCCTCCCCCCGCCCCCCAGTGAGGAGGATAGAGAAACATGCTGAGGACAATGCCCCCCCCCCCCCCAGTGAGGAGGATAGAGAAACATGCTGAGGACAATGCCCCCCCCAGTGAGGAGGATAGAGAAACATGCTGAGGACAATGCCCCCCCCAGTGAGGAGGATAGAGAAACATGCTGAGGACAATGCCCCCCCCCCCCCCACCCCAGTGAGGAGGATAGAGAAACATGCTGAGGACAATGCCCCCCCCAGTGAGGAGGATAGAGACACATGCTGAGGACAATGCCCCCCCCCCCCCCCCAGTGAGGAGGATAGAGAAACATGCTGAGGACAATGCCCCCCCCCCCCACCCCACCCCCAGTGAGGAGGATAGAGAAACATGCTGAGGACAATGCCCCCCCCCCCCCCCCCCAGTGAGGAGGATAGAGAAACATGCTGAGGACAATGCCCCCCCCCCCCCCCCCCAGTGAGGAGGATAGAGACACATGCTGAGGACAATGCCCCCCCCCCCCCCCCCCCCAGTGAGGAGGATAGAGAAACATGCTGAGGACAATGCCCCCCCCCCCCCCCCCAGTGAGGAGGATAGAGAAACATGCTGAGGACAATGCCCCCCCCCCCCCCCCCAGTGAGGAGGATAGAGAAACATGCTGAGGACAATGCCCAGAGTGAGGAGGATATAGAAACATGCTGAGGACAATGCCCCCCCCAGTGAGGAGGATAGAGAAACATGCTGAGGACAATGCCCCCCCCAGTGAGGAGGATAGAGAAACATGCTGAGGACAATGCCCAGAGTGAGGAGGATAGAGAAACATGCTGAGGACAATGCCCCCCCCCCCCCCCAGTGAGGAGGATAGAGAAACATGCTGAGGACAATGCCCCCCCCCCCCCCCCCCCAGTGAGGAGGATAGAGAAACATGCTGAGGACAATGCCCCCCCCCCCCCCCAGTGAGGAGGATAGAGAAACATGCTGAGGACAATGCCCCCCCCCCCCCCCCCAGTGAGGAGGATAGAGAAACATGCTGAGGACAATGCCCCTCCCCCCCCAGTGAGGAGGATAGAGAAACATGCTGAGGACAATGCCCCCCCCCAGTGAGGAGGATAGAGAAACATGCTGAGGACAAGCCCCCCCAGTGAGGAGGATAGAGAAACATGCTGAGGACAAGCCCCCCCAGTGAGGAGGATAGAGACACATGCTGAGGACAATGCCCCCCCCCAGTGAGGAGGACAGAGAGACATGCTGAGGACAATGCCCCTCCCCCCAGTGAGGAGGATATAGAAACATGCTGAGGACAATGCCCCCCCCAGTGAGGAGGATAGAGACACATGCTGAGAACAATGCCCCCCCCCAGTGAGGAGGATAGAGACACATGCTGAGGACAATGCCCCCCAGTGAGGAGGATAGAGAAACATGCTGAGGACAATGCCCAGAGTGAGGAGGATATAGAAATATGCTGAGGACAATGCCCCCCCCCCCCCCCCCCAGTGAGGAGGATAGAGAAACATGCTGAGAACAATGCCCCCCCCCCCCCCCCCCCAGTGAGGAGGATAGAGAAACATGCTGAGGACAATGCCCCCCCCCCCAGTGAGGAGGATAGAGACACATGCTGAGGACAATGCCCCCCAGTGAGGAGGATAGAGACACATGCTGAGGACAATGCCCCCCCCAGTGAGGAGGATAGAGACACATGCTGAGGATAATGCCCCCCCCCAGTGAGGAGGATAGAGAAACATGCTGAGGGTACTGACAGGGCCTGTGGAAAGTCACAAGAGGGACAATGATAACGATAACGAGAACAATGAAAACGATAACGAAGACGAATTTATTACATGAAAGAAGTGGAAAAGGCATGGTTGCTTGTTCACACCCATGAGGAAGGTGGCAGAATGGTTAAGACGTTCATCTGCCAACACAGAGATTCCGCGAGGGTCTGGGTTTCGAATCCCGCTCTCGCCCTTTCTCCCTGACTGGAAAATCTAACTGAGCGTCCAGTCATTCAGGTGAGACGATAAACCGAGGTCCCAGTGTGTGTGTGCAGCACGAATTTGTCGCATTGAAAAAGAACCCATGGCAACGAGAGTGTAGTCCTCTGGCAAAACTGGATTCTGTAGGAGAAATCCAGTGTGTGAAGTCAACTCTACCGTGTATTACTTCCCTGGTTTTTGATGGAAACTGATTATGTATTTTTGATTATGCATTTTGTTCACCTTAATGTGGATTTTGATTGCTTGTATTTCCTTGACAAATATACCTTTCATTGCAAGGGAGAGAAAAAAAGAAAGGAAAAAAAAAAGAAGAAATATACTGTGATTGATTACTCAAATATAATTATAAGCAATGCACTCAAGGCATGACAAGCCACGTTGGGTTACGCTGCTGGTCAGGCATCTGTCTAGCAGATGTGGTTTGGCGTGTATGGATTTGTCCGAACGCAGTGACGCATCCTTGAGAAACTGAAACTGAAAAACCTTTCATGCAGCCGGCCTCAGAGCAACACACACAGGCGCGCGCGCACACACACACACACACGCACGCACGCACGCACACACTGACACACACACACACACACACACACACACACACACACACACACACACACACACACACACACACACTGACACGGCACACACACACACACACAACACACACACACACCGTACACACACACACACACACACACACGCACACACACACAACACACACACCGTACACACACACACACACAACACACACACACACACACACACACACACCGTACACACACACACACACACACACACACACGCACACACACACACCGTACACACACACCACACACACACACACACACACACACACACACACAGGTAGGGGACACAAAAAAGACAACGAGAGAAGTGGAATAGACGTGTGCTCCTTGACCTCCGCCCCACGGGGCAAAAAAAGATAAATTCAAAATAATCACACAAAAATTATGAATAATAAGGGAAGTGGAATAAGCGTTCATACTTCTGTACACCCAGCCCTCAGGGTTAAAAAAAGAAGAAGATAAATTCGGAATGATGATTAAAAGAAATTATGGATACAGAAATAGCGTCGTATGCTCACACACGTACACAGACATAAGATATGCACGAACACATATACTGCATGCGTGATATATAAGTGGGGGGAAAAAATCCATACATACAGGCATATGCATCAGCAAATACAACCATACATGTATGACAAGGAAGGACTGAGGTGGGGGGAGGTAGACAGAGGCAGTATACATACATACACATCAGTAAGAGGGTGCATCCATACATGTGTTTGTATATGCACGGACACAGATACACACGTAAAAACAATCTAAAATCACTTTTGCCGGTGAATAGATGTGAAATTAACGACCAGCCTACACGCACACACACACACACACACATGCACACACACACACAACTACACACGTACGTGCGCACATACACACACACACACAAACGTACACACACATACATTCAGACACACCCACAACTACACACGTACGCACGCACACACACTCACACACCCTCGCACACACACCCACAAACGTACATACACACACACACATACACATGCAGACACACACACACACACAACTACACACGTACGCACGCACACACACTCACACACCCACGCACACAACACACACACACACAAACTCTCACACACACACACACAAACTCACACACACACACACTCACACACATACACACACACACAAACTCACACACACACACACGCACACGCACACACACACACGCAGAGTAAGTAAGGACTGAGCGATAAGTTCCGTGCACCACAATGTCAGTGTGTAGATCACCCCACCCTCCCTGCATTCCTCAGTCTCTTGTTCACCGTCACGCCACAACTGCCTCCTACATCCCGACACTGTGTCACCTTTACCAACATATCCATTACCTCGGCTACAATAGTCCCCCCCACCCCTACACTCTCCCGCCACAACTGCCTCCTACATCCCGACACTGTGTCACCTTTACCAACATATCCATTACCTCGGCTACAACAGTACCCTCCACCCCTACACTCTCCCGCCACAACTGCCTCCTACATCCCGACACTGTGTCACCTTTACCAACATATCCATTACCTCGGCTACAACAGTACCCTCCACCCCTCCACTCTCTCACCACAACTGCCTCCTACATCCCGACACTGTGTCACGTTTACCAACATATCCATTACCTCGGCTACAACAGTACCCCCCACCCCTCCACTCTCTCACCACAACTGCCTCCTACATCCCGACACTGTGTCACCTTTACCAACATATCCATTACCTCGGCTACAACAGTACCCTCCACCCCTACACTCTCCCGCCACAACTGCGTCCTCCAACCTGATACTGTTTCACCTTTACCAACATATCCGATATATATATATATATATGATAGTCAGTTGTGTCCGACTATGACCATCAGAACAGCAGAGGAGGCAACTGCTGTTCCGACTATTTGGGCTAGAATTTGATTATAGTGGAGAGTGTCTTGCCCAAGTTACATCCGCACTCTCTCGGCCAAGAGGGTTTTAGGACAGTCGGCGTTGGGATGGTTCCCAAAGGCCAACTAGCCCCACAAGGCTGCAGCACTAAGAGCCAGTGCAATTTTGCCTCCTAGTTTGAGAGTCATAGTCCTTCACAAAAGACTAAGCTGTAAATGGTTTCCCATTGACTGGAGAAACCATTGATAATACAGCTGTCACTTTGCTGTTGGCCCAAATGTAAACTTATGTCAATCTGTGATATAAGCCGAGTGTTGGACCAACATATCCGTTACCTCGGCTACAACAGTGCCCGCCACCCCCACACTCTCCCACCTCAACTGCCTCCTACATCCCGACACTGTTTCACCTTTACCAACATATCCATTACCTCGGCTACAACAGTGCCCTCCACCCCTACACTCTCCCGCCACAACTGCCTCCTACATCCCGACACTGTGTCACCTTTACCAACATATCCATTACCTCGGCTACAACAGTGCCCTCCACCCATACACTCTCCCGCCACAACTGCGTCCTCCAACCTGACACTGTGTCACGTTGACCAACATATCCATTACCTCGGCTACAACAGTTCCCTCCACCCCTACACTCTCCCGCCACAACTGCCTCCTACATTCCGACAGTGAAAAATGGGTGGCGCTGTAGTGTAGCGACGTGCTCTCCCTGGGGAGAGCACCCCGAATTTCACACAGAGAAATCTGTTGTGATAAAAAGAAATACAAATACAAACAAATACAAATATATTTATAAGCAGATGTGGTGTAGCATAAATGGATCACTCCTCACGCTTTGCCGTCTCTTTAACTCTCTCCATACGAACGGCGAAAGAGACGACGTTAACAGCGTTTCACCCCAATTACCACCATCAAAATATTGCAAGCGGAAGGCTCTTATACTGAAGAGGTGAATGTTGACAAAGAATACCACAATTTTGACGACGGAAGCTAAAGGTTGGGTCATTGAGACACCCACTGGACATCCGAGGGGTCTGTGTAGAGGAGAAGAGAGAACTGGCCGTACTGAGTGAGTTAAAACTGAAACTTGGTAGTTCTGCGACAATATCCCATCTCATGCAAACAAGGCAATGTCGTTCAAGAAGTGTCTTTTTCAAACAGTCTCATTATCTGACCGTAAAAAGATACAGTCTCTTCCGCGTTTAGTCTGATGTTTATACACAAGTGGATTTGTTCAGCTGTTTCAACGAAGTACCTTGCACACTTACATGTGGGAATGTAAAGTATAATCTGTATGTTGGTATGCTGGCAGGTAGACAGACACGCCGACAGACACGCATGCATGCAGGCAGAACTTAAACTACGCACACGTCCAACAACTTCTTCTTCTGCGTTCACTCGTATGCACACGAGTGGGCTTTTACGTGTATGACCGTTTTTACCCCACCATGTAGGCAGCCATACTCCGTTTTCGGGGGTGTGCATGCTGGGTATGTTCTTGTTTCTATAACCCACCGAACGCTGACATGGATTACAGGATCTTTAACGTGCGTATTTGATCTTCTGCTTGCATATACACACGAAGGGGGTTCAGGCACTGGCAGGTCTGCACATATGTTGACCTGGGAGATCGTAAAAATCTCCACCCTTTACCCACCAGGCGCCGTCACCGTGATTCGAATCCGGGACCCTCAGATTGAAAGTCCAACGCTTTAACCATTCGGCTATTGCGCCCGTCGTCCAACAATTAATGAGGACTTTTACTTTTATCACTGTTTATGATGTTCAACAGCATGGCGGTGCATGCACGGTTGGTTTTAATCTTCACACCTTCACGTTTATCTTCACTGTTTATTGCCAGTGATCTGTCTTTCATACATACTTATATTACTTTCCATGTCATTTGGTTCTTTGCATTTCAGGTTTTTTTCCCGTGTTTCTTGCACACACACACACACCCGCATACATGAACACACACACACACACACCCGCATACATGAACAAACACACACACACACACATTTCAACAACTTTAAATCGCAATAATCTGTACAGATTCCACAGAATATCAAACACAAACAACAAATCACCACTTTGCCATGTGGTGGGGGGAGGGGAGAGGGGACTCACATCACAGACATGAGAACAACAACAGCGTGAACACAAAACTACTCTTAGAACTCACTGCAGTCAACATGGACACATACGCACATGCAAACGTTCGCACACACATGCGCGCGCCCTCACACACACACACACAAGTTCATGAATGCACTGCGACACAATACACTGCATGAAGGACGTGTTCAAACGTGCATGATCTGGACATGTTCACATGTACGCATTCAAGCGAACACACACACACTCACACAAACAACAGTTACACACGCACACACACGAGTCTGATGTCCTGAAACACAACAGCAACTATCAACAATGCAACCTTCCACGCTCTTTCTCTCTCTCTCTCTGTCTCTTCTGTCTCTCTCTCTGCTGTCTGCCTCTCTTTCTCTCTCTGTGTGTGTCTCTTCTGTCTCTCTCTCGGTGTTTCTTCTCTCTCTTCTGTCTGCCTCTCTCTCTCTGCTGTCTGCCTCTCTCTCTCTCTGTGTGTCTCTTCTGTCTCTCTCTCAGTGTTTCTTCTCTCTCTTCTGTCTGCCTCTCTCTCTCTCTCTCTGCTGTCTGCCTCCCTCTCTCTCTGTGTGTCTCTTCTGTCTCTCTCTCGGTGTTTCTTCTCTCTCTTCTGTCTGCCTCTCTCTCTCTCTCTGCTGTCTGCCTCTCTCTCTCTCTGTGTGTGTCTCTTCTCTCTCTGCTGTCTGCCTCTCTCTCTCTGTGTGTGTCTCTTCTCTCTCTCTCGGTGTCTCTTCTCTCTCTGCTGTCTGCCTCTCTCTCTCTCTGTGTCTCTTCTCTCTCTCTCGGTGTCTCTTCTCTCTCTGCTGTCTGCCTCTCTCTCTCTGTGTGTGTCTCTTCTCTCTCTCTCGGTGTCTCTTCTCTCTCTGCTGTCTGCCTCTCTCTCTCTCTGTGTGTGTCTCTTCTCTCTCTCTCGGTGTCTCTTCTCTCTCTGCTGTCTGCCTCTCTCTCTCTCTGTGTGTCTCTTCTCTCTCTCTCAGTGTCTCTTCTCTCTCTGCTGTCTGCCTCTCTCTCTCTGTGTGTCTCTTCTGTCTCTCTCGGTGTCTCTTCTCTCTCTGCTGTCTGCCTCTCTCTCTCTCTGTGTCTCTTCTCTCTCTCTCTCGGTGTCTCTTCTCTCTCTTCTGTCTGCCTCTCTCTCTCTGTGTGTGTCTCTTCTCTCTCTCTCGGTGTTTCTTCTCTCTCTTCTGTCTGCCTCTCTCTCTCTGCTGTCTGCCTCTCTCTCTCTCGGTGTTTCTTCTCTCTCTTCTGTCTGCCTCTCTCTCTCTCTGCTGTCTGCCTCTCTCTCTCTGTGTCTCTTCTGTCTCTCTCTCGGTGTTTCTTCTCTCTCTTCTGTCTGCCTCTCTCTCTGTGTGTGCCAGGTTTATTTCCTGACCCTTGCCATAGCCAGAGTGTTCAAACACAGCAGGTCCAGTTCCACTTTCTGTCTGTCCGTCACGGCGCCCAGACGTCTGTCTTGTGTGTCCTCCTGCAGTGTACTGACAACAACACAGCACCCCTTTAATCCTCCCCCGTCATGCACTGCTACAAACAACAACACCACACCACACCACAGCACCCCTTTAATCCTCCTCCGTCATGCATGGCTACAAACAACAACAACACACCACACCACAGCACCCCTTTAATCCTCCTCAGTCATGCCTGGCTACAAACAACAACACACCACACCACAGCACCCCTTTAATTCTCCTCCGTCATGCATGGCTACAAACAACAACAACAACAACACAACACAGCACCCCTTTAATCCTCCTCCGTCATGCATGGCTACAAACAACAACAACACAACACCCCTTTAATCCTCCTCCGTCATGCATGGCTACAAACAACAACACACCACACCACAGCACCCCTTTAATTCTCCTCCGTCATGCATGGCTACAAACAACAACAACAACAACACAACACAGCACCCCTTTAATCCTCCTCCGTCATGCATGGCTACAAACAACAACAACACAACACCCCTTTAATCCTCCTCCGTCATGCATGGCTACAAACAACAACAACACAACACCCCTTTAATCCTCCTCCGTCATGCATGGCTACAAACAACAACAACAACAACACAACACAGCACCCCTTTAATCCTCCCCCGTCATGCATGGCTACAAACAACAACAACACAACACCCCTTTAATCCTCCTCCGTCATGCATGGCTACAAACAACAACAACACAACACCCCTTTAATCCTCCTCCGTCATGCATGGCTACAAACAACAACAACAACAACACAACACAGCACCCCTTTAATCCTCCCCCGTCATGCATGGCTACAAACAACAACAACACAACACCCCTTTAATCCTCCTCCGTCATGCATGGCTACAAACAACAACAACAACAACAACAAAACACAGCACCCCTTTAATTCTCCTCCGTCATGCATGGCTACAAACAACAACAACACAACACAGCACCCCTTTAATTCTCCTCCGTCATGCATGGCTACAAACAACAACACAGCACAGCACCCCTTTAATCCTCCTCAGTCATGCATGGCTACAAACAACAACACACCACAGCACAACACCCTTTTAATTCTACTCTGTCATGCATGGCTACAAACAACAACACACCACAGCACCCCTTTAATCCTCCCCCGTCATGCATGGCTACAAACAACAACGACAACAACACAACACAGCACCCCTTTAATCCTCCTCCGTCATGCATGGCTACAAACAACAACAACGACAACAACACAACACCCCTTTAATCCTCCTCCGTCATGCATGGCTACAAACAACAACACAGCACAGCACCCCTTTAATCCTGCTCCGTCATGCATGGCTACAAACAACAACAACAACACAACACCCCTTTAATCCTCCCCCGTCATGCATGGCTACAAACAACAACAACAACACAACACCCCTTTAATCCTCCCCCGTCATGCATGGCTACAAACAACAACACAACACAGCACAGCACCCCTTTAATCCTCCCCCGTCATGCATGGCTACAAACAACAACACAACACAGCACAGCACCCCTTTAATCCTCCCCCGTCATGTATGGCTACAAACAACAACAACACAACACAGCACAGCACCCCTTTAATCCTCCTCAGTCATGCATGGCTACAAACAACAACACACCACAGCACCCCTTTAATTCTCCTCCGTCATGCATGGCTACAAACAACAACACACCACAGCACCCCTTTAATTCTCCTCCGTCATGCATGGCTACAAACAACAACACACCACAGCACTCCTTTAATCCTCCTCAGTCATGCATGGCTACAAACAACAACACACCACAGCACCCCTTTAATTCTCCTCAGTCATGCATGGCTACAAACAACAACACACCACAGCACAGCACCCCTTTAATTCTCCTCCGTCATGCATGGCTACAAACAACACAGCACAGCACAACACAGCACCCCTTTAATCCTCCTCCGTCATGCATGGCTACAAACAACACAACACAACACAGCACCACTTTAATTCTCCTCCGTCATGCATGGCTACAAACAACACAACACAACACAGCACCCCTTTAATCCTCCTCAGTCATGCATGGCTACAAACAACACACCACAGCACAGCACCCCTTTAATCCTCCTCCGTCATGCATGGCTACAAACAACAACACAGCACAGCACAGCACCCCTTTAATCCTCCCCCGTCATGCATGGCTACAAACAACAACAACCACAACACAGCACCCCTTTAATCCTCCTCCGTCATGCATGGCAACAAACAACAACAACAACAACACAACACCCCTTTAATTCTCCTCCGTCATGCATGGCTACAAACAACAACAACAACACAACACCCCTTTAATTCTCCTCTGTCATGCATGGCTACAAACAACATCAACAACAACACAACACAGCACCCCTTTAATCCTCCTCTGTCTTGCATGGCTACGAACAACAACAACAACAAAAAATCAAAATACCATGGGGGGGTAGTTACAGGTAAGAGGATTTGAAGTTAATTATTAGCTACAGGCACAGGATTTACAGGAAACGGGTAGGATGCTGGTAGAGGATTTATAAGTTGCGGGTAGCAGGAAGGGGATTAAAAGGTAGTGTGTAACTACAGGAAGGGAGTTTACAGGTTGTGGGTAGCTATAGTTAGGTGGTTTACAGATGAAGGGTAGCAATTGGAAAGGGGTTTATTGGTTATGGGTAGTGGAAGGAAGAGCACAATCATGCACGCACACATACGCCCAAAAGCACACGCGCATGCACACACACACACATATACGCAGATACACACACACACATATACACATGCACACACACATGCACATACATGTACACACACGCATGTGCATATACACAAACACCACACACACACACTACAGCCCCCCCCCCCCCCAACCCCCCACAAACACACACAACCCCTCCCCTGTCACTTCAGTTACAGAAAACATTTTACCTGAGTCTGTTCTCGGTGTCGCGGATGGCTGCAGGAAGGTGGGTGGAGCCGGTGTTGTGAGGTAAGCCACGCTGGCGGAGCCACACCTGGTAGCCCTCCCCCCTCCGCCCCACCTCCCCCAGGGTGCTCAGCACGTGGTACACGCTCTCCTCGTCCTCTGTGTGTGCACAGTCACCGCCGCCACCACCACAACAATGGGTCAAGTCTCACGATGAACATGCCGTGTCATGTCTCGCTACAACAATGTGTCAGGTCTTCTATTCTAGCATCCCAAATTTTTGCACCTACTTTAACTCACTCAGTACGGCCAGTCCTCTCTTCTCCTCTACACAGACCCCTCGGATGTCCAGTGGGTGTCTGAATGACCCAACCTTTAGCTTCCGTCGTCAGAATTGTGGTATTCTTTGTCAACATTCACCTCTTCAGTGTAAGAGCCTTCCGCTTGGAATATTTTGATGATGGTAACTGGGGTGAAACGCTGTTAACGTCGTCTCTTTCGCCGTTCGTATGGAGAGAGTTAACAGGCAATTTTTGTGCATGTATGAAACGATATTACCGTTAGTAGATGTTGTAGCCCATTTTCAGTGGATTTCGATTCATTTTTATTTTACTCAATTGCAGTGCAGATTCACTAAACTAACGTGCCACCATCTTGGTTTTTCTGTTTTTCGTCCCACAGACCATGGAGATGCAACCAAGAGGTGCAGTAACTTAGGATGCTAAGATATGGCATCACCTACAACACTGCGTCAAGTCTCACAACAACACTGCGTCAAGTCTCACATCACAATGTGTCATGTCTCACAACAACACTGTGTCATGTCTCACAACACAATGTGTCAAGTCTCACATCACAATGTGTCATGTCTCACAACAACACTGTGTCATGTCTCACAACACAATGTGTCAAGTCTCACATCACAATGTGTCATGTCTCACAACAACACTGTGTCAAGTCTCACAACACAATGTGTCATGTCTCACAACAACACTGTGTCAAGTCTCACAACACAATGTGTCATGTCTCACAACACAATGCATCAAGTCTCACAACACAATGTGTCAAGTCTCACAACAACAATGTATCAAGTCTCACAACACAATGTGTCATGTCTCACAACACAATGTGTCATGTCTCACAACACAATGTGTCATGTCTCACAACAACACTGTGTCAAGTCTCACATCACAATGTGTCAAGTCTCACAACACAATGTGTCATGTCTCACAACACAATGTGTCATGTCTCACAACAACACTGCGTCATGTCTCACAACACAATGTGTCATGTCTCACAACACAATGTGTCATGTCTCACAACAACACTGCGTCATGTCTCACAACAACACTGCGTCATGTCTCACAGTCTCTCTCTCTTTCCCCTCCTCTCTCTCTCTCTTACTATACTATCCATCTGTCACTCTGTGTGTGTGTGTGTGTGTGTGTGTGTGTGTGTTATCATATCTGTCCTGCACAACTTTTTTTTGCTTCTCTTTCTCCCCTCTCCATTAATATATATGTGTGTTATTGTGACTGGTGTAGATTAGCCATTAATATATATGTGTGTTATTGTGACTGGTGTAGATTAGCCATTAATATATATGTGTGTTATTGTGACTGGTGTCGATTAGCCATTAAATATATGTGTGTTATTGTGACTGGTGTACATTAGCCATTAAATATATGTGTGTTATTGTGACTGGTGTAGATTAGCCATTAAATATATGTGTGTTATTGTGACTGGTGTACATTAGCCATTAAATATATGTGTGTTATTGTGACTGGTGTAGATTAGCAAGGGCAGACTGGAAGAATAGGCCATGCCTAAAATTGTAGTCCTTGAATGAAAAACATTCTGTCTCCCCCCCCCCCCCCCCCCCCCCCCCCCCCCCCCCCCCCGTCCCCTTTTTCACCCTGTCTCTCTTTCTTTTCTTATGTTTTCTTTTTTTTTTTTATCACAACAGATTTCTCTGTGTGAAATTCAGGCTGCTCTCCCCAGGGAGAATGTGTCGCTATACTACAGCGCCACCAATTTTTTTGTATTTTTTTCCTGTGTGCAGTTTTATTTCTTTTTCCTATCGACGTGGATTTTTCTACAGAATTTTGCCAGGGACAACCCTTTTGTTGCCGTGGGTTCTTTTACGTGCGCTAAGTGCAAGCTGCACACGGGACCTCAGTTTATCGTCTCATCCGAATGACTAGCGTCCAGACCACCACTCAAGGTCTAGTGGAGGGGGAGAAAATATCGGCGGCTGAACCGTGATTCGAACCAGCGCGCTCAGATTTTCTCACTTCCAAGGCTTCCTAGGCGGACGCGTTACCTCTAGGCCATCACTCCACTGGTAAATGTCTGGACCAACACGAGTGAGCCTTCAACAATTCCCAAAGCAAACCCAAAGTAATTCTTCTCTCTTGTCCGGTCCGCCTGCCTGGGAAAAGTGTTTCTGCATCCTCTGTTATCTCCCTTACCCTCTCCCCCCCCTTCTCCACCCCCCACCTCTCCACTACACCCTCCCTCCCTCCCTCCAGTCTCCAACCTGCACCATCTTCTGTCAAGGTTCAACGGCAATAACAAGTACCACAACTACTCTACCGAGCGTTCTTCACACACACACACACACACACTCACACACACACAACACCTGTCATCATCAGAACGGAGTGTGAGTGTGCATAGAGATGGGGGCTGGGGGAATGGATCGTCTGACAGCGCCACGCTTCACCCTGTGACACACCCAGCCTGTGTTAACACGTGTGACCAGACTCTGTGAGTGAGTGAGTCAGACAGGCCGACACCTACCTACCACATGGGAACAGCGGATGGCAAACGCAGTCATATTCAGCGTGTGGTTTTTATATCATTATTTTATGCTATTTTTTTTTAAAAGAAAAATTCTTATTGATTTATTGTTACAAGTGTTGTATTAATGTGTGTGTGTGTGTGTGTGTGTGTGTGTGTGTGTGTGTGTAACTTATGAGAGAACACAAAATTCAGGAACTTCTTCTTCTTCTTCTTCTTCTGCGTTCGTGGGCTGCAACTCCCACATTCACTCGTATGCACACGAGTGGGCTTTTATGTGTATGACCGTTTTTACCCCGACATGTAGGCAGCCATACTCCGTTTTCGGGGGTGTGCATGCTGGGTATGTTCTTGTTTCCAAAACCCACCGAACGCTGACATGGATTACAGGTTCTTTAACGTGCGTATTTGATCTTCTGCTTGCATATACACACGAAGGGGGTTCAGGCACTAGCAGGTCTGCACATATGTTGACCTGGGAGATCGGAAAAATCTCCACCCTTCACCCACCAGGCGCCGTCACCGTGATTCGAACCCGGGACCCTCAGATTGACAGTCCAACGCTTTAACCACTCGGCTATTGCGCCCGTCGTTCAGGAACAATTCTCATGGACCAAATATACACGTTCCGTCATCGGACTTACATGTGCCTGAAATGAAAGTTTGTGTGCACACATGCACCAATGCACAGGGTGTGCCACACGTGTTGTAGAAAGCACCAGCTGGGCCTGTTCTCTTTCTTTCTTTTCATGTTACTTACTGTTGGTGTTGATGAGGTGTGGGTGTTCACAAACCTTCTCGCCTGTTTAATGTAAATCTATAGGGCCCATTTCCAAGTCACAGAAACAGTGAAAACACACAAAACCCATGCACACACACTTCACCACCACCCCTCACTACACCCCCACCCATACACACACCCCTCACCACCACCCCTCACTACACCCCCACCCATACACACACCTCACCACCACCCCTCACTACACCCCCACACATACACACACCCCTCACCACCACCCCTCACTACACCCCTCACCACCACCCCTCACTACACCCCCACCCACACACACACCTCACCACCACCCCTCACTACACCCCCCACCCACACCTCACCACCCCTCACTACACCCCCACCCATACACACACACACCTCACCACCACCCCTCACTACACCCCCACCCATACACACCCACACCTCACCACCACCCCTCACTACACCCCCATACACACACACCTCACCACCACCCCTCACTACACCCCCACCCACACACACCTCTCACCACCCCTCACTACAACCCCACCCACACACACCTCTCACCACCACCCCTCACTACACCCTCACCCACACACACCTCTCACCACCACCCCTCACTACACCCCCACCCACACACACCTCTCACCACCACCCCTCACTACACCCCCACCCATACACACACACACCTCACCACCACCCCTCACTACACCCCTCACCACCACCCCTCACTACACCCCCACCCCTCACTACACCCCTCACTACACCCCCACCCATACACACACACACCTCACCACCCCTCACTACACCCCTCACCACCACCCCTCACTACACCCCCACCCCTCACTACACCCCTCACTACAACCCCCCCACCCATACACACACTCCTCACCACCACCCCTCACTACACCCCCACCCATACACACACCCCTCACTACTACACCCCCACCCATACACACACCCCTCACCACCACCCCTCACTACACCCCTCACTACACCCCCACCCATACACACACCACACCGTCACCACCACATCTCATTTCACACCCACCCCTGCATACACCACACCCCTCACTACCACCACACACACACACACACACACACACAGCCACAGCCGTTCAGGTGTGTTAGGTACGTCACCTGGTTTGACCTGTGCTGCCAGCCGCGCGGCCCTGAGGGCTTGTTGGGGCTGCCCCCACCTGCACAGCGCGTCGCACAGAGCCAGACACACCCGGTGAGACACCTCACGCCACGACTCCTCCCACTGCTCCGTCTCTGAACTCCTCTTCTCCTCCTCCTCCTCCTTCTTCTCCTCCTCCTTCTTCTCCTCCTCTTCCTTCTTCTCCTCCTCCTCCTTCCCTGCCGACACCTGCTGTTGGGAACCTGCCGAATGGAGACAGGGGGGGAAGTGTTGAATAAAAGATTTTTTTTCTGATAAGTCAAATTATGAGTCAGTCTTACAAGTTATGATGACAATGCAGATTTGTAGGGAGACGGGGGGCAGGGAGAGAAAAGTTTTAAATAAAACTCTTTTTTTTTCTGATAAGTCAAACTGCGAGTCAGTCTTAAAGGTTATGATGACAGTGCGGATCTGTCCCAAAACCCTCTTGGCCGAGAGAGGGAGAGAGAATACTGAACACTGAAATGTTTCATGTCATTAGCAGTAAAGCTCTAGTGAAATAGCAGGTACAAATCAGAACAAAACTGGTGCAAAACAAATAAAATGGAACAGAAAGGAAAAAACATAATCAAAGTGAACTAAACTACTAAGGGATAAGTGGCACTTTGGTATTTTGTCATTTGCTTAAAATGTCCATGTGGCAGGTGGGTACTGTGCCTTTTTCTACCCAGTCGTTCGTCTCTGAACAGTACACAGGAAACAAAGTGCATATTATAATCCCAATAATAATTATCTAAGCATGTGACATTGACACACATCATATCAATACAACTACATAACAAAGTACATATAAAACATATAACACATCAGAACAATACATTGTCGAAATTGACCATCCAAATGTAACCCTTCCTTTTATCTATGCTTCCCCCCCCCCCCTCATAGATCCCATACTAAGTTTATAATTAATTGATTAGTATTTGGACCAATAGTAGACATTTTACATATATTTACTGACTCAGACACATATTTTGCTGGTGAGAGTATCAAGTCTTCATTTTCTGTCATCAGTATGCCGAACAGATCTTTTCTCTGCACTGGAGCTGTATTGAAACAGGTACAGTTTTTTTCGCAATTCTTTATATCTTTTCAGTCAAATATGAAATGGTTTTCATCTTCTGGGCTTTCTCTACACACTGGGCAAGGGGATGTTGCTACGTCTGAATCGAACCATCTTCTGTTGGCTTTCAGTCCAAGTGCTCTCAATCTGAGCCTCGCAAAACAGATTGTATGCCACTTGTTTGTTACGATTGTAATATATTTCTCCGTTTGAAAAACGAATAGAACCATTTATACTTATCATTGCTCTCTATTTCTCCGTGCCAGTTTTGTTTGTAACATGCTATAAGTCTATCTTTAATTCACATACAAAGCCGCTCTCGTGCCCTACTCCTTGGCACATCCAGACCAGACCGAATCCATGTTCCGTTAGTGTTTCCTTGATGTGGAATACCCAGTTCTGTTTGCCCTTCTCCTCTTGCAGCAGCAGCATCTCGTATGCTTGCCCACATAATCGTGATGTTGGCAGTCTAGTAAGTTTGAACCAATATTTCAAGCATTTTACAACCGATTTAATATGCAATGGGTACCTGCCAGTTTCGCCATACATTATAGTGTTTGATGAATGTAATGGGACACCAAGAAAGCGCTTCACTGCAAAAGTATGTACTCTTTCCATTTGATTATTTGTCATGAGTCCCCGTATTTCTGCTCCATCGTTCAAGGCTGGTTTAATTTGTGTGTCGAAAAGTTTCCAGAAAAGCTGTGCATCAGTCGACCGTAGTCTCCTGAGTGATTTTATAATTTGGATGACACCTGTTTCCCCTTTTCTATTTGCTTCATCCCACACAGACGTCAAACTCAATTTAGTTGTGAATAACATTACTAAATATTTATATGAATTGGTTACTTTTATTTCTCTATCACCACAGCACCATTTTTCATGAGTTGAAAGATGACCTCCTTTGCGGAAAACTATAATATTGGTCTTATCGAGATTTACTGTTAGTTGTAGTCTGTCTGTTTCTTGCTTAAGGGTATTTAATTGATTTTGTAACCCTATGGGTGTGTCAGACAAGAGAACGACATCATCAGCAAATAGCATTAAAAACAATTCTGTTGCGCCACGTATCATTTGTATTCCATGCCTACCCTTCTTTGATAACTCCACTGCCAATCCATTGATGAAAAAGAAAAACAGCTGTGGGTTTAGCATACAACCTTGTTTAACCCCTCGTGGACACTGAAAAAAGTCTGAATGAATACCTTTGTCACGAACACATACAAGTACAGAATCATAGATGCTTTTAACGGCCATGTAAAACTTTCCGTGTACCCTGCTTTTTCTTAGTGTACTCCACAGAATGTTTCTGTTCACAGAATCAAATGAGAATCCAAACCGTTTGGGAATACGGATCAGCGTGGGAGTCTGATCACCTGGAAACGAGCCTGTTACACGTACATGTTACACCACCTGACTTTCTCTGCAGATTTACACTGTTCTCAGGGTGGACTCCTGGGGCTATCAGATTTACTGATTTCCGTAAATTGATGGCAAAAATCTCGTCTCTCACACACACACACAAAGATATATACATACATGCATATATATATAAATGATAAACACACACACACACTAACAAATACACATACATACATGCACAAACAGATATGTACATGCACACACGCACACACATATACACTCACACGCATGTACTGTTCTGAGAAAATGTTCTGTAAGTGATGCTTGTGGGTTTTTTTTAGAGAAGACATTGACCCTGCTCGGTTTTCCCTCTCACCAGGTAAACTTAATCCCCTGTGAACTGCTTAATCCCCCCCCCCCCCCCCCCCCCCCCCCCCCTCTTCAGTTCACAGGCTGAGACAGGTAAGCACAGCGACACCTGTAATCTGATGGGAGGGGAAATGGTCTTGTGTGCAAAAGCCCACTTGTCCTCCTTCCCTCATCCCACCTACCTGCCCCTCCCCCCACCCCCTTCCCCCACTACACCCCCACACCCCACCTCCCCCTCCTCACCATACACCCCACCCCCCCCTCCTCTCTACGCTCCCTTCCCACTACCTAGTACCCACCTGACATTTAACACACATCATCGTTCTAACAGATAAACTGACTGCCTCACCTAGCTGCCTGACATTTGATCTGATTTGATTTGACATGGATACTTATATAGCACCTATCCTCAACTGTAGACAAAGCTCTATGCGCTTTACAAACTCTGGTGGGTCATTTGCACAACAGGCTGCTACCTGGGTAGAGCTGACTGACAGCTGCCACTGGGCGCTCATCGTTCGTTTCCTGTGTCATTCAATCGCATTTCAGGCATGCACACACACACTCTCAGACAGAAATGTAACATTTTATGTGCATGACCGTTTTTTTTTTAATTACCCCGCCATGTAGGCTGCCATACTTCGTTTTTGGGGCGGGGGGTGTTGTGTGGGTGGGGGTGGGGGGGTGCATGCTGGGCATGTTCTTGTTTCCATAACCCATTGAACGCTGACATGGATTACAGGATCTTTAACATGCGTATATGATATGTGTGTGTATATACATGAAGGAGGTTCAGACACTAGCAGGTCTGCACATATGTTGAACTGGGAGATAAAAAAAAAATCTCTCCAGCCTTTACCCACCAGACACTGTAACCCAGATTCAAACCTT
>NC_134898.1:2724946-2732446 GCF_041734735.1 Babylonia areolata | reverse complement strand
ACCCCTCCTCTCTCTCCCCCTCCCCTAAACCACCCCCTGCCCCCCCCCCCCCCCCCTCCGTCCAATCCTCCTCTGTGACTGTGGCTGCAGTGTGAGGGATTTGATTCGGAGCCGGTCACTTAGTCGTGTGAGACGGAGCGAGTGTGTGAAAAGCGTGAGCAAGTGGGTTGCTGGGTGAGGGAGGGAGGGAGGGAGTGGGTGGGCTGATAAGTTGGTTGGTGAATGTGTATGTGTATGTGTGTGTGTTCGTGCATGTGTGTGTGTGTGAGTTTGTGTGTGTGTGTGTGTGTGTGTGTGTGAGTTTGTGTGTGTGTGTGTGTGTGTGTGTGTGTGTGTGTGAGTTTGTGTGTGTGTGTGTGTGTGTGTGTGTGTGTGTGTGAGAGTTTGTGTGTGTGTGTGTGTTTGTGTGTGTGTGAGAGAGAGAGAGAGGCAAACTAGTCTGACACAGAGAGACGGAAATTGAGAGAGGGCAGAGAAAAGGAGAGACAGAGACAGAGACAGAGAAAGAGACAGAGACAGAGAGAGAGCTAAAGACAGATAGTTGTAAGGGCTGCTTGCTGCTAGGCACATGTGCTACACAGACAGAGAGGGAGGGAGGGAGGGAGAGAGACAGACAGAAAAAGAGGGAGAGAGAAACAGTTGTAAAGTGCTGTAAAGCTAAAACAATGTTGCTCTGATGCCAGTTCAGTTTCTCAAGGAGGTTCGGACAAATCCATATAGGCTACACCACATCTGCTCAGCAGATGCCTGGCAAGCAGCACAGTCCAACATCCCTTCGCCTCAGATGATAGATACCATCAGCCATAGGTTAGGGCTTAGATACCATCACCTCTCCACTCACACAGTGATTACAGATCTATGTCCTTCAACTACTGCCAGCAAAACCAGATGGCCAGGCAATGACATACATCCACAGGTCTGAGCTGTTGTGAGAAGCATACTAACTGTGATAACAGCACAGACTTTACCATACTAACTGTGATAACAGCACACACTTTACCGTACTAACTGTGATAACAGCACAGACTTTACCGGCTAATTCCAGGCCAAAAAAAAAAAAAGTGTGGAAAAAGGGTGATGATTAATTTTACTTCCCACACTTAGTGGCTACATTGTAAAAACATTGCTTTTTGCTTATTCCAGGACAGACTGGATTGCCAGGACAGCACACTGTCGGCATGCTCACACATGGCTCAACTCCAGCAGTGTAGGAATAATCAGGAAATTTGGTATGTACGAGGGTCATTCAATAAATAAGGTGAATTTTTCAGTATAAGGACTTCTAATACAGATAGAAGCTTACTTTTTTTCTTTTTTTTTTCAACGTAGTCTCCCAGCACTGTCACACACTTTTCCCATCTGTGCACAAGCTTCCGTATTCCCTCAGCGTAAAAATCTTTGGACTGATGTCTCAGCCAGTCGCTCGCAACACTTTTGACTTCATCGTCACTTTCAAACTGCTCCGTCCTTCTTTAAACAATTTAGCCCACTTGTAGACATTTTTTCAGCTGAAACATGTGGCACCATACACAGTTGACATTCTCCTATGAATTTCAACTGGTTTGCACCCTTCAGCAACCAAAAACCTGATAACTGACCGCTGTTCAATCCTGGAGCATGCTTCTTGGTCGGCCATCTTTGTTAATCGCCAAAACTCTCAAAGTTTTTTTTAATCTGCAAAACAAATTAAATCCATGTGAAAAAGAAGTAAAAAAAAAAAAAAAAAAAAAAAGTAAGCTTCTATCTGTATTAGAAGTCCTTATACTGAAAAATTCACCTTATTTATTGAATGACCCTCGTACATTTTGAATTTGGTAGGAACACTCGGACTCTAAGCCACATCAGCAAACGGACACAGACGCTGTTTAACCGAGACACAACTTGATTCAGCCACGTTCTCTCTTTGTTCTGGCAAACGATTAAGCTGATTGGTCCACTCAACGCTGTTTCAATGTAAACACAAATGCGATAACCTGAGCATCATCACGTGAGACCAAGGTTAGTGGTGACTGCCCTGGCCTCGTGATCGTTAAGTCAAGAGCGTCTGGGTAATGTTACGACAGGAAAGTATGTGACCATGCTATGCAGTCGAAAATGAACTCGTTGGAACAATTTTGATGTTGGTGTATTGTCTAAACAAACTGCGATTGAGCGTAACAAAATACGGTGAAATTGTAACTGTTGGCATCTCTGCATGTGTGGTGATATTGTTGAAGGTCAAAGGTCCCACAGTGTTTTACCACCATGGGGGCAGTGAATTCATATCCACTGTTTCCATGTCTCAGCACAGAAAGGCAGGGCCCTATCCTCTCCTGCCAGTTCAACCTTCCCCAACCAAAGTCAGCTGCCTGTTCACACCTGGGTGGAGTGAGATAAAGAAAGCAATCTTGGTTGATTCAGTTCGCCATGATCGCATGTCTTGAGCACAGCATCAATCCGACATTTTGTTGAGCGAGCGAGGAGAGGAGTCAGGCAAACACTGTGACAGTAACCCAACAAAAACATTCAAATAACGGACTGCCTCATGACGTAGATGGTGTTTCTAACTATGAATACAATCTAGAAAGATTCCCCAAGCTAAAGCTACCAGTATTTTTATCAACGAACTAAATGCAAACCAGTGAAAAGTCAGAATATTTTGATGACGAGTTATCCCGTCACTGTGGCAGCGAAGTGTACATGCTTGCACTGACGAATTATCACGTCATATAGGCAGCCTAGGGGTTAAGGACAGACAGGACAGTAAAGACAGCACACTCTCAGGATGCTGACACTTGATGGTTGAATTCCCACACCTGTGTGGCTACACTGTACAACGAATTCCCACACCTGTGTGGCTACACTGTACAACGAATTCCCACACCTGTGTGGCTACACTGTACAACGAATTCCCACACCTGTGTGGCTACATTGTACAATGAATTCCCACACCTGTGTGGCTACACTGTACAACGAATTCCCACACCTGTGTGGCTACATTGTACAATGAATTCCCACACCTGTGTGGCTACACTGTACCATGAATTCCCACACCTGTGTGGCTACACTGTACAACGAATTCCCACACCTGTGTGGCTACACTGTACAACGAATTCCCACACCTGCGTGGCTACACTGTACAATGAATTCCCACACCTGTGTGGCTACACTGTACAACGAATTCCCACACCTGTGTGGCTACACTGTACAACGAATTCCCACACCTGTGTGGCTACACTGTACAATGAATTCCCACACCTGTGTGGCTACACTGTACAACGAATTCCCACACCTGTGTGGCTACACTGCACAACGAATTCCCACACCTGTGTGGCTACACTGTACAACGAATTCCCACACCTGCGTGGCTACACTGTACAATGAATTCCCACACCTGCGTGGCTACACTGTACAATGAATTCCCACACCTGTGTGGCTACACTGTACAACGAATTCCCACACCTGCGTGGCTACACTGTACAACGAATTCCCACACCTGTGTGGCTACACTGTACAATGAATTCCCACACCTGTGTGGCTACACTGTACAACGAATTCCCACACCTGTGTGGCTACACTGTACAACGAATTCCCACACCTGTGTGGCTACACTGTACAACGAATTCCCACACCTGTCAATGAATTCCCACACCTGTGTGGCTACACTGTACAACGAATTCCCACACCTGTGTGGCTACACTGTACAACGAATTCCCACACCTGTGTGGCTACACTGTACAACGAATTCCCACACCTGTGTGGCTACACTGTACAACTGTTGTGTTGTTCACCCAAACCACTGTCTCTTACCGATAAATAAAACAACATTTAACTGCACAAATCTGATGTCTAATTAATTAGGAACCAATTCAGTACTGATCAGCACACCTTCTTAGTTATCAATATCAATGTAAAAGCAACAAAACAGAATGAAACAAACAATAATTTATCAAATTAAACTTCAGTCCAGACTCCAAACACAAACTGAGCAGTCCTAAACTCTACTACAGATTTGGTGGAGTCTGACCAGCTGCTGACTGAAAACCAAGATGCTGAGGTCTTGAGCTTTACTGGGACAATCAGGCCCTGCCCACACACACTTGTCAACAGTCTGTGGAGTGTTGGCATTGTGGTAATGCATAGGAAGCGAGAGAATCTGAGCGCACTGGTTCGAATCCCACAGTCCCCAGAATTTTCTCCCCCTCCACTAGACCTTGAGTGGTGGTCTGGATGCTAGTCATTTGGATGAGACGATAAACCGAGATCCCTTGTGAGCATGCACTTAGCGCAATGAAAAGAACCCACAGCAACAAAAGGGGTTGTTCCTGGCAAAATTTCTGTAGGAAAAATCCACTTCAATAGGAAAACAAAGGAAAAAAAGTGCATAAACACATAAAGGGGAAACATCACTGAATTAGTGAACAAAGAAATAAACAAATGAATAAAAAAAATAAACAAGTAACATAAAAAGTCTGTGTTTTATCACAGTATTGCGTTTAAGGAGAGAGCGGACAGTAAAGACTGCTGACTGTTGATTGTCGAGCTGAGCTGTGAAGGGGGGTGGGGGTGGTGGGTAGGGAAGGGAGGGGTGGGGGGTGGGGGGGGTGGGGACTCACAGCTCAGGGATCTGTGTCGGGGATCTGTGTCAGGTTCCTGCCTCACACGATCCCTTGACTTCAGTTTCAAGGGGGGGGGGGGGGGGGGGGGGGGGGTTGTTTTGGTGAGTGCATGCAGCTTCCTTTTTTTTTGTCTGGTTGCTTGTTTGCTTTTGTTTCAGGGTGAGGTGAGGGTGGGAATGGTGGGAGGTGGGAGGAGGGGGGGGTCTTTTCTTTTTTTTCTTTTTTTAAAATTTTTTTTAGGTGGGGGAGGCGTTGTGATCAGGTGGAGGTATTGTCTGTTCTTGATCTTGTTTTGGGTTGTTTTAAAACTTTTTTTTTTTTTTTTTGTGGGGGCACGGGGGGTGGGGTGGGGGGGGGGTGGGGGGGTGTTTTGTTCGTTTGTTTTTCTCTTCTCTTCATTTTTTTTTTTTTTTCCCCACCCCTCCTAATCTCAAGGGTTTGTTTGTTTGGCTGGCTGGTGTAATCAGCTTTTTCCTTTTCCCTTTTTTCTGTTTTTTTTTTTTTTTTAAGAGTTTGTTTGTGTGAGTGATCTGAGTTTTGTTGTCTGCATGGTGGTTTGTATTTTATTTTATATGTTTTCTTTTTTTCAAATGGGTAATCTGTATGCTTCATCTTTTTATGTGTAAGTGTGGGCTGTGTGTGTAGTGTGTAGTGTGTGTGTAGTGTGTAGTGTGTGTGTGTGTGTGTGTGTAGGTGTAGGTGTAAGTGTGTGTGTAGTGTGTGTGTGTGTAGGTGTGTGTGTGTGTAGATGTGGAGGTGTAAATGTGTGTGTGTGTGTGTGTGTGTGTGTGTGTGTGTGCGCGTGTAGGTGTGTGTGTGTGTGTATAAGTGTAGGTGTAAATGTGTGTGTAGTGTGTGTGTGTGTGTGTGTGTGTGTGTGTGTGTATAGGTGTAGGTGTAAGTGTGTGTGTAGTGTGTGTGTGTGTAGATGTGGAGGTGTAAATGTGTGTGTGTGTGTGTGTGTGTGTGTAGTGTGTGTGTAGATGTGTAGGTGTAAGTGTGTGTGTGTGTGTGTGTGTGTGTGTGTGTGTGTAGGTGTAAGTGTGTGTGTGTGTGTTTTAAGATGGTGCTCTCCGTTTGTGTATTTGTTGTTGTTGTTTTTTTTGTTTGTTTTTTTTTTGCTGTTGCAAGGGTTTAAAACAAACATCAAGGCACCACAATGCAGGATAGATACATAGACAGATAGATAGATACCACTCTGGGCACAAGAGCCAAATCTCTGCATGTCACAGCCACAAGCAGCAGGCAGGTTTGGGGTCTGCCCTACACACTGGCCAGCCCTGGGAAAGCAGTCCTAATTCCACAACTACAGAAAAATCTGGAGGTGTAATACAACGCCAAACAGTTTCAGCTTTCAGTTTCGGTTTTCCAAAGAGTCACTGCGATCAGACAAAGCCATATACATACACTACTTCGTATCTCATGAGTCGATGTGTTGTGTTGTGCTCTGTTGCGTAAGGCTGCATTGTGTTGCATTGCATTGCAATTGTATTCGTTTGATTGGCTGAGAGCGGTGGGCCCATCTTTTCACTGTTAGCCGCGCGAAATTTGGCCAAGCAGAGCAAACCAATAGGCCTAGTTTGCATCAGTTTGACATGGTACAGTATATGACACCAAATGTATTGTACGACACTAATTTGTGTTGTGTTGTGTTGTATTACTCTTTGTCACAAAAGGTTTCTCTGTATTGTATTGTATTGTATTGTGTTGTAATGTATTGTACTGTACTGTATTGTGTTGTAATGTATTGTATTGTAATGTATTGTATTGTGTTGTATTGTATTGCATTGTATTGTATTGTGTTGTGTTGTATTGCATTGCATTGTATTGTATTGTGTTGTGTTGTATTGCATTGCACATATTGTATTGTATTGTAATGTATTCCACTGTATTGTATCACTCTTTGTCATGACAGATTTCTCTATATTGTACTGTATTGTAATGCATTGTACTGTACTGTACTGTATTGTATGTATTGTATTGTATTGCACTGTATTGTATCGTATAGTATTACTCTGTCACACACAGATTTCTCCATATTATATTATATCTATTGTATTGTACTCACGGGTGTTCAGTGCTGGCACTTTAGTTGGCCCTGCGAAAGTTCGTGAACCCAGGAAGTAGGGCATGGATATAAATAAACGCGGCTGACAAACAGGCCGCGCCAGCGGCACTCGCTGTACGCTTGTTCGGCGGTAAATCTGCTTTGTTTCTTTCGCGCATCATCTCCTCGGATGGATCGGAAATAACGACTAAAGAAGTGGTTTTCTAAAAAGAACACAAAATAAGCTTTCCATTGACTCCAAACACAATATGTTTTCTTACATAGCGGTTGTTGCGGCAACGGCTGAAACATAAATGAAGAAAGAGAAGAGAAGGATAAGTAGAAACATGATCGCAAAAATCGTTAAGTTTAAATCCCTCTCAAAGAAAACAGGCGTTTAGCACAATAATATTGTAAATACACACAGAACATATAGCATGCCTGCATGCAGATTAGCTTACCTTTTGAGTTGTGCGATTTTTCTTGGCAGCACAACAAACGTTTAAATGAACACACTGTATCATGGTGAGAGTGAGCAGCAGGGGGATGGAGAGCGGGGTGAGTGTCTGTCGGCTTATGGCACTGCTGTGCCCTTCATTCCACGAGAAAGACGAAGATTTTTAAGGTAGTAAAAAAAAAAATAAATAAATAAAAATAAATAAACGATGATGTTGATAAAATAATGAAATTGTGTAAATCAAATCAAACTGCACTCCAATAATACAACCAGGAATAGCAATAATTCAACTTTCTGTAATCGCTGCAGGAAATGTGTGGATGCTGTGAAAAGGTGGGAAAAGCGGGGCGAGGGCCGCGGGGCCGAGTGAAACAAAGAAGGCAGTGTCCAGGTTTGGC
>NC_134898.1:2642446-2722446 GCF_041734735.1 Babylonia areolata | reverse complement strand
TCCAAACACCACTAGACCTATCTACTGTCTCCAAACACCCCTAGACCTATCTACTGTCTCCATACACCCCTAGACCTATCCACTGTCTCCGTACACCACTAGACCTATCTACTGTCTCCGTACACCCCTAGACCTATCTACTGTCTCCGTACACCACTAGACCTATCTACTGTCTCTGTACACCCCTAGACCTATCTACTGTCTCTGCACACCACTAGACCTATCTACTGTCTCTGTACACCCCTAGACCTATCCACTGTCTCCGTACACCCCTAGACCTATCCACTGTCTCTGCACACCCCTAGACCTATCTACTGTCTCTGTACACCCCTAGACCTATCTACTGTCTCTGCACACCACTAGACCTATCTACTGTCTCCGTACACCCCTAGACCTATCTACTGTCTCTGCACACCACTAGACCTATCTACTGTCTCCGTACACCCCTAGACCTATCTACTGTCTCTGTACACCATTAGACCTATCTACTCTGCACACCCCTAGACCTATCTACTGTCTCTGCACACCCCTAGACCTATCTACTGTCTCTGCACACCCCTAGACCTATCTACTGTCTCTGCACACCCCTAGACCTATCTTCTGTCTCTGCACACCCCTAGACCTATCTACTGTCTCTGCACACCACTAGACCTATCTTCTGTCTCTGCACACCCCTAGACCTATCTTCTGTCTCTGTACACCCCTAGGCCTATCTACTGTCTCCAAACACCACTAGACCTATCTACTGTCTCTGCACACCACTAGACCTATCTACTGTCTCCGTACACCCCTAGACCTATCTACTGTCTCTGTACACCACTAGACCTATCTACTGTCTCTGTACACCCCTAGACCTATCTACTGTCTCTGCACACCACTAGACCTATCTACTGTCTCCGTACACCCCTAGACCTATCTACTGTCTCTGTACACCACTAGACCTATCTACTGTCTCTGTACACCCCTAGACCTATCTACTGTCTCTGTACACCATTAGACCTATCTACTCTGCACACCCCTAGACCTATCTACTGTCTCTGCACACCCCTAGACCTATCTACTGTCTCTGCACACCCCTAGACCTATCTTCTGTCTCTGCACACCCCTAGACCTATCTACTGTCTCTGCACACCACTAGACCTATCTTCTGTCTCTGCACACCCCTAGACCTATCTTCTGTCTCTGTACACCCCTAGGCCTATCTACTGTCTCCAAACACCACTAGACCTATCTACTGTCTCTGCACACCACTAGACCTATCTACTGTCTCCAAACACCACTAGACCTATCTACTGTCTCTGCACACCACTAGACCTATCTACTGTCTCCGTACACCCCTAGACCTATCTACTGTCTCCGTACACCACTAGACCTATCTACTGTCTCCATACACCACTAGACCTATCTACTGTCTCCGTACACCACTAGACCTATCTACTGTCTCTGTACACCACTAGACCTATCTACTGTCTCCATACACCCCTAGACCTATCTACTGTCTCCGTACACCCCTAGACCTATCTACTGTCTCTGTACACCACTAGACCTATCTACTGTCTCCGTACACCCCTAGACCTATCTACTGTCTCTGCACACCACTAGACCTATCTACTGTCTCCAAACACCCCTAGACCTATCTACTGTCTCTGTACACCACTAGACCTATCTACTGTCTCCGTACACCACTAGACCTATCTACTGTCTCCGTACACCCCTAGACCTATCTACTGTCTCTGCACACCACTAGACCTATCTACTGTCTCCGTACACCACTAGACCTATCCACTGTCTCCGTACACCACTAGACCTATCTACTGTCTCCGTACACCCCTAGACCTATCTACTGTCTCTGTACACCACTATACCTATCTACTGTCTCTGCACACCCCTAGACCTATCCACTGTCTCCGTACACCACTATACCTATCTACTGTCTCTGCACACCCCTAGACCTATCCACTGTCTCCGTACACCACTATACCTATCCACTGTCTCTGCACACCCCTAGACCTATCCACTGTCTCCGTACACCACTAGACCTATCTACTGTCTCTGCACACCCCTAGACCTATCCACTGTCTCCGTACACCACTATACCTATCCACTGTCTCCGTACACCACTAGACCTATCCACTGTCTCCGTACACCACTAGACCTATCTACTGTCTCCGTACACCACTAGACCTATCTACTGTCTCCGTACACCACTAGACCTATCTACTGTCTCCGTACACCACTAGACCTATCCACTGTCTCCGTACACCACTAGACCTATCTACTGTCTCCGTACACCACTAGACCTATCTACTGTCTCTGCACACCACTAGACCTATCTACTGTCTCCATACACCCCTAGACCTATCTACTGTCTCCATACACCCCTAGACCTATCCACTGTCTCCGTACACCCCTAGACCTATCTACTGTCTCCGTACACCACTAGACCTATCTACTGTCTCCGTACACCACTAGACCTATCTACTGTCTCTGCACACCCCTAGACCTATCTACTGTCTCTGTACACCACTAGACCTATCCACTGTCTCCAAACACCCCTAGACCTATCTACTGTCTCTGTACACCACTAGACCTATCTACTGTCTCCAAACACCCCTAGACCTATCTACTGTCTCTGTACACCACTAGACCTATCTACTGTCTCTGTACACCACTAGACCTAGTCCTCTTTTCTTTGTCTCTCTTCTTGGTGCTATGCCTGTGAGACAGTCGTCCCACCGAGGGGTGTTGAATGTGTGTGTGTGTGTGTGTGTGTGTGTGTGTGTGTGTGTCACAGGGGGGCGTCAGGGTGGTTAGGGCAGGAACAACAGATTAGAAATAACAATAGAAATTACTGGTGTCCTCTGTTCTGCAAATTACTGACTGGTGGTGGTGGTGGTGGTGGTGATGGTGGTGCGTGTGTGTGTGTGTGTTTGTGTGTGTCTGTGTGTGTGTGTGTGCCAGCTTGTGTGTGTGTGTGTGTGTGCTTGTCTGTGCCTCTGTGTGTGTGTGTGTGTGTTGTGTGTTAGTGTGTGTGTGTGTTGTGTGTTAGTGTCTGTGCCTCTGTGTGTGTGTGTGTGTGTGTGTGTGTGTGTTGTGTGTGTGTGTGTGTGTGTGTGTGTGTGTATGCCAGCTTGTGTGTGCGTGTGTGCCTGTCTGTGAGTCTCTGTATGTCTGTATCTGTGTGTGTTCACATGAGCGTGTGTGTGTGAGAGAAGTATGTGTGTGTGTGATGTATGTGTATGTGTTGTTTGTATGTGAGTCAAGAGTGCTGTGAGTGTGAGGAGGACAGACGGAAGGAAGGATGAAAAAAATGATAACGAATTACTGGAGTGCTCTGTTGGGCTAATAACAGTCTGGTGGTGACATGACTGTTAAGTCTTGTGTTTAGCTTCCCTTTGGTCTGTGTGTGTGTGTGTGTGTGTGTGTGTGTGTGTATCTGTGTTTTTATTTTTGTGCCCACGTGGTGTGTGTGTGTGTGTGTGTATTTGAGAAAGACAGACAGAGAGAGAGAGAACGACAGACAGTGACACAGAATGAGAAATAAAACCGAATGCACACACAAGTGCCCCCTGTGTGAAACAAGTGATTCAATGTCATGCACATGGACAAGCGTTCTTGGAAGTGTTTGATCTGGATAACAGTCCACAGCAAACAAAGAAAATTTATGATAAAAAATCGTAAAATAAAAAACAAAAAAAAAGCCAAAAGAAAGCAAATCAACAACAGTTAACACTGAACTGTCCATCAAAGCGAAGCAACACCACTCTGCACACCTGCAGACAACACACTACACACACACACACACACACACACACACACACACCTGTCTACACACACACACACACCTGTCTACACACACACATGTGACACCTGTCTACACACACACACACACACACCTGTCTACACACACACACCTGTCTACACACACACACACACACCTGTCTACAAACATGCAAGCATGTACATGTGCATGTACATACACACATACTCACACACATGTGTATGCATACACACACAAACACTCAAAATTATGTGTATATATATATATATGTGTGTGTGTGTGTGTTTATGTATGTGTACATGTATTGTTAGTTTGGTTTTTTTTCTGTTTTTTGTTCTTCTTCTTTTTTTCTTTTTTTTTGTGTGTGTGTGTGTGTGTGTGTGTGTGTGTCTGTGTGAGTGTGTGTCTGTGTGTGAGTGGGTGAGTGAGTGAGTGAGTGAGTGAGTGAGTGTGTGTGTGAGTGAGTGAGTGTGTTGTAAGAATCATTTTTATCACTGGAGGGAGAAACAAGACACATTAAATGATTTACAAATGACAAAAAACACAAACGAAGAACACCCACTCTCTGGCAAATGTCATTTCTTATCAATTCATCAAAATGATCCTCAGTCTAAAATACAGACTTCCTGGCCCAATGGCAAAAAAAACACAACAAAAACCAACCACAACAACCTAGCAACAAGAGAGACAACCTCACCTGTGGAGAAGCTGTACAGCAGCAGAGTGGTCCCCCTGTGCCACCAAGCACTCCGCCTTGCACAGCACCAGCCGGGTTCGATTCTCCTCATCCCGCCAGGTGCCCTGTCCCTCGTCTCTCTCCTCCTCAGCGTCATCCATGGAGCTCCGTCCTCGTTTCCGGCCCCTCCCTCCCCACACCTGGAATGCAGGTGTCAGGTTAACTCTCTCCATACGAACGGCGAAAGAGACGACGTTAACAGCGTTTCACCCCAATTACCACAATCAAAATATTGCAAGCGGAAGGCTCTTATACTGAAGAGGTGAATGTTGACAAAGAATACCACAATTCTGACGACAGAAGCTAAAGGTTGGGTCATTCAGACACCCACTGGACATCCGAGGAGTCTGTGTAAAGGAGAAGAGAGGGCTGGCCAGTACTCAGTGAGTTAAAGGTTACTGTGGAGTGATGGCCTAGAGGTGACGCATCTGCCTAGGAAGCCAGAGAATCTGAGCGTGCTGGTTCGAAAATAAGCACAGTAGCCAGTTTTTTCTCCCCCTCCACTAGACCTTGAGTTATGGTATGGATGCTAGTCATTCGGATGAGACGATAAACTGAGGTCCTGTGTGCAGCATGCATTTGGAGCAAGTAAAGGAACCCACAGCAACAAGAGAGTTGTCCCTCACAAAATTCTGTAGAAAAATCCATTTCGATAGGAAAACAAATAAAAAAACTGCAGGCCAAAAAAAACCACAAAAAAATGGGTGGCGCTCTCAGTGTAGCAATGCGCTCTCCCTGGGGAGAGCAGCCTGAATTTCACACAGAGAAATTTGCTGTGACAAAAAAGAGTAACACAATACAATACAATACAAAGGTCCAATAGCTTTTTACCGCCATCGGGGCAGTGAATTCACATCCTGTGTGTCTTGGCCTTGGCACAGGAAGGCAGTGAATTCACATCCACTGTGTCTGGCCTCGGCACAGGAAGGCAGTGAATTCACATCCACTGTGTCTGGCCTCGGCACAGGAAGGCAGTGAATTCACATCCACTGTGTCTGGCCTCGGCACAGGAAGGCAGTGAATTCACATCCACTGTGTCTTGGCCTCGGCACAGGAAGGCAGTGAATTCACATCCACTGTATCTAGGGCTCTGCATAGGAAGGCAGTGAATTCACATCCACTGTGTCTAGGGCTCTGCATAGGAAGGCAGTGAATTCACATCCACTGTGTCTTGGCCTCGGCACAGGAAGGCAGTGAATTCACATCCACTGTGTCTAGGGCTCTGCACAGGAAGGCAGTGAATTCACATCCTCTGTGTCTTGGCCTCGGCACAGGAAGGCAGTGAATTCACATCCACTGTGTCTTCACACCTGGGTGAAGTCAGGTTCCCATTCACACCTGGGTGAAGTCAGGTACCCATTCACACCTGGGTGAAGTCAGGTTCCCATACACACCTGGGTGAAGTCAGGTTCCCATTCACACCTGTGTGGAGTCAGGTACCCATTCACACCTGGGTGAAGTCAGGTACCCATTCACACCTGGGTAGAGTGAGGAAAATCACAGTGCAGTACCTGTCCCAAGAACAAAACGCCAAGCTGAACTGGGGTATGGAACCCTGATCACAGGATCAGTCTAATGCCTGTCCGATTCTCAGGTTTTGTATTTCTCTTTTTTGTCACAACAGATTTCTTGTGTGAAATTCCGGCTGCTCTCCCTGGGGAAGAGTACCATCCTCTTCTTCTTCTTCTTCTTTGCATTCGACAGCTACGCAGTCAGGGTCGAAGTCCGAGGGATGCCACAAACTCGGACGTCCGGTGAAGATCGGCTGCCATCCCCCAGAGCCTGGTGTTGAGGTCAGCACCCCCAGGCCAGGACTGCTGCCGCATCTTCTCATACAGGGGGCAGTCTTGGAGAAAATGGGATGGGGTCTGGTCAGCCTGGCCGCAATCACATAGGGATGTGGCTGCCACTCCAATCCTCTTCAGGTGTGCTCGGAGGCCGCACCATCCATTTTTTTGTATTTTTTCCAGCCTGCAGTTTTATTTGTTTTTCCTATCGAAGTGGATTTTCTTCAGAATTTTGCCAGGGACAACCCTTTAGGTGTATACACAACAAAACTATGTCGTAAGTGACAGCTGTTATACACAATGGTTTCTCCACTGCCATGGGAATTCATTCACAGCTTAGTCTTCAGTGAAGGACTATGACTCTCAAACACGGAGGTAAAATCAGACTGGCTCTTAGTGCTGCAGCCTCTGGTGCCAGTTGACAACGACAATGCCGACTGCCCTTCTGTCCTCTTGGCCCAGAGAGTGGAGATGTGACTTGAGCAAGATATTCTCCACTATAATCAAATTCTAGCCCACACAGTGGGGACAGCAGTTGCCTCAATGCACAATACAATACAACATAACATAATGCAATGGAACAAAATACAACAATACAATATAAAACAACAAAATATAACACAACACAATACCATACTTAAGTAAGTCAAGTGTTCTCTCTGGACGTAATGATAAATCATGAAACCTTACTACGACGGGCGCAACAGCCGAGTGGTTAAAGCGTTGGACTGTCAATCTGAGGGTCCCAGGTTCGAATCACGGTGACGGCGCCTGGTGGGTAAAGGGTGGAGATTTTTATGATCTCCCAAGTCAACATATGTGCAGACCTGCTAGTGCCTGAACCCCCTTCGTGTGTCTATGCAAGCAGAAGATCAAATACGCACGTTAAAGATCCTGTAATCCATGTCAGCGTTCGGTGGGTTATGGAAACAAGAACATACCCAGCATGCACACCCCCGAAAACGGAGTATGGCTGCCTACATGGCGGGGTAAAAACGGTCATACACGTAAAAGCCCACTCGTGTGCATACGAGTGAACGCAGAAGAAGAGAAGAAGAAACCTTACTACAACAACAGCAACATCATTATTACAGAAGCTGTCTTGTAACACATACCGTGTCGTGTTTCGGCCCCGGTCCAGTACCAGAAGCCACCACCGCGCTGTCATCCAGGTCCTGTGAGGCTGGTAGCCACAGCGACCGGTCCTGGGTGGGGGTGGGGGTGGAGAAGAGGGAGGAGGCGGACACAGAGTCCAGCACCCGCTCGCACAGCGCGAGGCACCGCCGGTGATCCGAACTCTCCAGCAGCACTTGGGCGGCCTCACGACACACAGTCAGCAGATCAGGTAACCACGACGACGATGACGATGATGATGATGATGACGATGATGAGGAGGAGGACGAGGGAGGGACTGCTGGTGCTGATTCACCGTCTGAAGACGTCAGCGTTTCTGGCTTCTGTGAAAAAAGAGGGTGGGTGGAGGAGTGGGGGGGGGGGCAGGGGATAGGTATGGCTCAGAATTATCGCTGAACCCAAGTCCTGTGTACAGCACGCACGTAAAAGAACCTGAGGCAATGAAAGGCTTGCCCCTGACAAAAGTCTGCAAAAAAAAAAAAAATCTACTTTGACTATAAAACAATTCCTGGAGCACTGAGCAATCTGCTGCTACTAAGCGCGTTGGGTTACGCTGCTGGTCAGGCATCTGCTTGGCAGATGTGGTGTAGCGTATATGGATTTGTCCGAACGCAGTGACGCCTCCTTGAGCTACTGATACTGATACTGATACTGCTGACAAAAAGTATAACAATACAATACACCATCAGGCTCGACCACGTACAGCTCCTACAACTCATGACATCCACTTCAAGCAGGAATCAAAAACATCCAACAATACGTAACAAAACATCCATCATATGCATCTCAAAACTTCCGACACAACTTCAGCTACCTTCACACTAAGCCCAGCCAGTTGCCATCAGCCTGACACAGCAACACACTTCAGACACACACAGCCAGTTGCCGTCAGCCTGACACAGCAACACACTTCAGTCACACACAGCCAGTTGCTGTCAGCCTGACACAGCAACACACTTCAGTCACACACAGCCAGTTGCCGTCAGCCTGACACAGCAACACACTTCAGACACACACAGCCAGTTGCCGTCAGCCTGACACAGCAACACACTTCAGTCACACACAGCCAGTTGCCGTCAGCCTGACACAGCAACACACTTCAGTCACACACAGCCAGTTGCTGTCAGCCTGACACAGCAACACACTTTAGTCACACACAGCCAGTTGCTGTCAGCCTGACACAGCAACACACTTCAGTCACACACAGCCAGTTGCCGTCAGCCTGACACAGCAACACACTTCAGACACACACAGCCAGTCGCCGTCAGCCTGACACAGCAACACACTTCAGTCACACACAGCCAGTTGCTGTCAGCCTGACACAGCAACACACTTCAGACACGCACAGCCAGTTGCCGTCAGCCTGACACAGCAACACACTTCAGACACACACAGCCAGTTGCCGTCAGCCTGACACAGCAACACACTTCAGACACACACAGCCAGCTGCCGTCAGCCTGACACAGCAACACACTTCAGACACACACAGCCAGTTGCCGTCAGCCTGACACAGCAACACACTTCAGTCACACACAGCCAGTTGCCGTCAGCCTGACACAGCAACACACTTCAGTCACACACAGCCAGTTGCTGTCAGCTGTCCGCTCCGGCTCTCACCAGACAAAAGAAACAAATATTCTAGCGATTCACTCTGTATCACTGAAGAGCTCCATCCCTTGGAAGAGTCATCATCTCACCTGTCTTCATGAGAAAAATCAAAAAAGTTGGCTGAAGACAGCTGTTGTCCAGTGTGAACACATCCATGGCAGGAAAACACAAAATGACATGCATACAATTTCTGGCCAGCTGCTGTCAACAGCTGGCTAGGCTCATTGTGAACGCTGTCAACAGCTGGCTAGGCTCAGTGTGAACACTGTCAACAGCTGGCTAGGCTCAGTGTGAATGTTGTCAACAGCTGGCTAGGCTCAGTGTGAACACTGTCAACAGCTGGTTAGCCTCAGTGTGAATGCTGTCAACAACTGGCTAGCCTCAGTGTGAACACTGTCAACAACTGGCTAGGCTCAGTGTGAATGCTGTCAACAACTGGCTAGGCTCAGTGTGAACACTGTCAACAACTGGCTAGGCTCAGTGTGAATGCTGTCAACAACTGGCTAGGCTCAGTGTGAACACTGTCAACAACTGGCTAGGCTCAGTGTGAACGCAGCCTGGGTTTCAGTCCTGGTCATTGTAGCCAGGTGGTTTAATGGTGGGGATTTTCTCCTATCTCCCAGATCAACAGATGTGCTGACCTGAACCCCCTTTGTGGGTATACACATGCTGACAATCAAATGCACACATCCTGGTGATCCATGCCAGAGTTCTGGTGGGTTTGGGAAACAACAACAAACCCAGCATGTACAGCAAGCCCCTGAAAACGGGGTATGGCTGCCTAAAGGGCTGGGTAAAAATGGCTATGAGCACAATAAGCCCACTGGTACAAACAAGTGAATGTCTGAGCTTCAGCCCTGGAAGGCAGAAGAAACACACTACAAACACCCAGCTTTATCCGGGAAACCAGGTCAGACTATAGTGAAAAAACCCCGTCCCCCCGTTTTTAACTCTTTTTTATTCAGTTGTTGTTGTTTTAGCCTTTACTTTGTACATAATTCACATACACAAAAAGAACAACAAACAACTAAAATAAGACTTGAAAGAAAAGCATATATGCATCTTTGCTTGTTTATCGATGTCTTTGTTCTTTCTTTAACTGCAATGGTTCTGAATATGTCACACTAATTTCCACCTGTGCCATACAAAAGCAGAATGGAGAAAGCCCACATCTGCAGAATGGAGAAAGCCCACATCTACAATACCGAGAAGTATGCTAGTCTAGCCAGCAGCCTGAGAGAATCTGGCTTCCAAGCCGAAGTCCTCGCCATAGAGATTGGTGCAAGAGGGTTTGTAAGCGCATCTGCCTACAGCCTCATGAAACAGCTGTCAATTTCTGGCAGAGAGAGGACATGGGCTCTCAAGGCAATGGCAGAAGCAGCAGAAAAGAGTTCCAGCTGGATCTGGTCGAGGAGGAATGAAAGTAAACTACATAAGGATTAAATTTCTCTACTCAAACTAGGCGTACGATAGCTCAGCGGTTAAAACGTCTGCTAGAAAAGGTGACTCAGTCCTGAAGTGGCGACCACCCTGGAGGTGTGGGTTTGAACCTGCTGAGGACCAGGAAAAAAAAAAAGAAAAGGCGGCAATACAAGGGCATCCAGGAGTCATGACCTGGGTGCGGCCCAGCCCCCTTAGAGTGTAAGGAGTTAAGGGCCGAAACACTTGACTGAGGGGGGCTTCTTCTCTGAAGACCTTGTACTGTCCAGCTCTCCCTGGAGTTTCTTATCACTCATCACATATTTTTTTTACTTAATAGATCTATTCAATATTTCTTTCACATACATTTAAAGAAGAAACAAACAAGTAAAAAAAAAAAAAAAATCCTCTCTCAAACATACACACGTTAGGCTAATTTCATCTGCATAAGTGTTTTCACGCATGAAATAGGCTTGTGTTTTACCTCGTAGACGCGGATCAGTTTCAGGTAAGCTTGTGAAGCCTCTTCGTACCTGACAGAGAAGAAAACCAAGGTCAGTGAATTTCCCCATCTTTGTCTTTCAACCCCATCACTGTCTCTGGCAAACTCTAATCCCAATAATTATTCCCTCTGAATTTACACCACACAAATGCGTAAGTTTGTACATGTATGTAATTGCTCAACTACACCAAAGACCGAAAACAGTTAACTGTATTTTTCTTATTATTAAAAATCATGCCACAATGTATCAATTTCAACCTTGAAAGGCATATTTAGCATGGGTATATATAAAGTATATTAGAACACAGCCCTTTATACAAAGCCTTTATTTTTCCTGTTGATCTTATGAATGTATTGTGACATTTTTGAAGATGAAATAACATTCAAACCAAAGACTCCTATTGTGACATGTTTGAAGATAAAATAACATTTAAACCAAAGACTGCTACTCCATAAACCAAAGGCCACAACTGTGACATGTTTGAAATTAAACAACTGTTTAAACCAAAGACTGAACAGAACAGAAATACATGACGTGTGTGTATATTTGCATACAAAATCACACTATTACCCCAAACAATACAGACTGGACAGAGAAGTAAAAAAAACACCAGCACCTGCAGCAGCAGCACTCAAAACCTTTATCATAGAAGGAAAAATGTTCCGGACAGTGCCTAGTCTTCCAAAATCTCCATCCTATTCAATCTATTCCACCATGATTGCATGCTGCAGAGACGTGTCTTCAAGAAGACATCACGGGTGGGTGAGTGGTTGTTCAGTGGACGTACTGTGGATGAGTGTATTCTGGCATGTGTTTCTACAGGAAAATTTCAAACATAATGTGAATGGATGGGTGTGTGTGTGGGGGGGGGGGGGGGGGGGGGGGGGGGGGCAGGGCGGGAGAGGGGGTGTCACAGATACTGTACTAGTCTTGATCAGTATATGAATTGATATTTGATTGAAATGAAATGAAATTATGGTGCTTAGAGCCTTGATGACCACTATGGCCATCTCAAGGCTATTGCCGCGTTAATAACTACTACAAGGATAAAAAAAAAATTAAAAAAAACAATTAAAACGAGTCACCACTTCAAACTTTCCACTCCAAAGTTTAAAAACAAACTTCCATAGTTTCAAACCTTCAAATCTGGTTAAAAATGTTCACTTCTTTTAAGAAGTCCATCAGCGCCCACGGAGGGACATCATGAAACAAGGTCTTCAAAGAAACCGCCATGTAATGTTTGTGTCTAACGTTATTATTATATTTGATTATAAAAAAAAAAATTAAAAAAAGGTTCCCACAGGTGTGACCCAAAAAAACGCCATACTTTTTGGAAACCTTTACCAGACCAGACTGAAAAACTGTCCATTCCAAACTGAAAACAAATTTGTCTACTACACTGCTAACGAAAGAGTTTGGTGTTTATCATGGTATCATTGTTCAATTTTCATTACATTTTTTGTTTGTTTGTTTGTTTGTTTTTTAATGCATGAAAATCTTTATTGAATGGTACTGGAAGGACAAAAAGATCTCCTTCTCGTCCAAAATCAGACTAATGCGCTCCCTCATCTTCTCAATATTTCTATACGCTTGCGAATCCTGGACCCTCACTGCAGAACTCCAGAGAAGAATCCAGGCCCTGGAAATGAGATGCTTCTGCAAGATCCTGAACATTACATACAAAGACCACATCACAAATGAGGAAGTGAAAAGAAGAGTCCAAAACGCCATTGGCCCATTCAAAGACCTGCTAACCACAGTGAAGGAACGCAAGCTCCACTGGTATGGACACGTCACACGATCAGACGGCCTAGCCAAGACCATCCTGCAGGGTACCGTACAAGGAAGGAGGAAGAGAGGCAGACAGAGAAAGCGGTGGGAGGACAACATCAAAGAGTGGACGGGCCTGCCATTTGCCACAACTCAAAGGGCCGCTGAGGACCGAGGCAGGTGGCGCGAGCTGACCAGGCAGTCATCCATGGTGCCCCAACGACCCACCCACGGGTCAAGGGATAGATGAGATGATGAGATGAGACTGGTCAAAGCTCTTATTAAAATTTCAAGACTTTTGCAGACCTTGAAGGGCAAAACAAACACTTTTCCAGCCCTGGAGACAGTTCTCTCATTTTCCACAAGACTTTTTCCTGACTTCCATGAGTCAGAGTTACCTGGTTAAAGTTACCTGGTTAGTCCAGAGTTATCTGGTTAGTCCAGAGTTACCTGGTTAGAGTTTTCTGGTCAGTCAAGAGTTACCTGTTGGGTCCAGAGTTACCTGGTTAGTTGCCTGGTTAGTCCACAGTTACCTGGTTAGAGTTACCTGGTTAGTCCAGAGTTACCTGGTTAGTCCAGAGTTACCTGGTTAGAGTTACCTGGTTAGTCCAGAGTTACCTGGTTAGAGTAATCTGGTTAGTCTAGAGATACCTGGTTAGAGTTACCTGGTTAATCCAGGGTTATCTGGTTAGAGTTACCTGGTTAATCCAGAGTTACCTGCTTAGTACTCTTACCTTTTGAGGTGTGTGCAGCGTGAGGCCAATCGGTACAGGGCCTGGGACAGTGTGGGCCTGTGTTCGCACACCACCACCTCCAGCAGCAGGTCGTTCAGCAGTGACTCCGACAGGTGCCTGCGTCGGCCTTGAGCTTTTTCTGTCACCTGCCGACACACAGGTGACGTCGTTATGTCATTGCCTTCTTCAGATACCAGAACTCTAAATCAACGCAGAACCATTCAGATACAAATATTCAGACAGAGAAATCTATTGTGACAAAAAGAGTGACACAACACAACACAATGCAATGCAATACAATATAATGCAACACATTACAATTCAATACAACACAACACAATACAATGCAATACAATACAATGCAATGCAATACAATATAAAACAACACCTGCACTAGGGACCTCAAGCAGCCAAGTTCAAGGTCGTGGGTGCGGATGGCGTGACGAGCGTGGTTGGCCAGAGACAGCAGGACGGAGGATGACTCAGGACACAGCAGCTGACTCTGGCTGAGGTGATGCAGGGCCAGGAGGGGTAGACCCTGAAATGTGGTGACACCTCTGGTGGTTAGTGTGTGTGTGTGGGGGGGGGGGGAGTGTGTCGTGTGTTTGTGTGTGTATGGGGGCGGGTGTACATGTGTGTGCAAGTGTGTGTGTTTGTGTGTGTGTGTGTGGTGTGTGTTTTTGTGTGTGTGTGTGTGGTGTGTGTGTGTGTGTGGTGTGTGTGTGTGTGTGTGTGTGTGTGTGTGTGTGTGTGTGTGTGTGTGTGTGTGTGTGGTGTGTGTGTGTGTGGTGTGTGTGCGCACGCATGAGAATCAATGAACAGTTTGTCCAGTTTAAAACACACACACACACACACACACACAAACACACACACACACATTTTACCTGAGCAGCGTAGCATTCGGCCAGCAGTTTATTCAGTTCACACCTTGCGGCAGGGCCAAGCTCTGGTCGCTGCATCCCACAATGCACCAGTCTGATGGCCGCCACACCGTCCCCCTCACGCAGCGTCGCACGGGCTGCAACATGCCACGGCACTCAGTGAACACGCTGAATGACAGAAGGTTTGCATCCTTCTTCTTCTTCTTCTGCTTTCGTGGGCTGCAACTCCCACGTAAACTCGCATGTACACGAGCGGGCTTTTACGTGCATGACCGTTTTTACCCCGCCATGTAGGCAGCCATGCTCCGTTTTCAGGGGTGTGCATGCTGGGTATGTTTTTCTTTCCATAACCCACCGAACGCTGACATGGATTACAGGATCTTTACCGTGCGTATTTGATCTTCTGCATGCGTTTACACACGAAGGGGGTTTAGGCACCAGCAGGTCTGCACATATGTTGACCTGGGAGATCGTAAAAATCTCCACCCTTTACCCACCAGGCGCCGTCACCGTGATTCGAACCCAGGACCCTCAGACTGAAAGTCCAACGCTTTAACCACTTGGCTACTGCGCCCGTCTGGTTTGCATCCAAATGATGCTCACTTTCAGCGGGCATCACTTCAATGATCTTTGTTATCTTATGCTGTCTATAAGTCCCAGCCCACTACACAATGCCACGTCAGGCCTGAAAAAAATAAGTATTTGGTCCCGTGGAACCTGGGAAAAAAAAAAAAAAAAAGCACTGGAAAAGAAATTAGGCAAACGTACACTCATGTTAACACACACACACACGCACACACACACCAAGACACACACACAATTACACACATGCTCAAACAAACACACACACACAAAAACACACACCACACACTCACACACCAAGACACACACACAATCACACACACACACACACACACACAACACATACTCACACAAACACACACACACCAAGACACACACACACAAACTCACACACACAAAAACACACACTCACAAAATCACACACACACACACAAAAACACACACTCACACAAACACACACACACACATCAAGACACACACACACACACACACACAAACACACACACACACAAACAACCCACCTTTAAGCAGGTCAGCCAGTGGGTTCCACACGGGGACAGTCACCTTGGTCAGGCGGTCCTTACAGTCCTGCCAGCAGTGTCGATGAAAAGAGGACACGGCCAGCAGTAAGTGGGCCAGACTGTCGATGGCCCCCGTGTTGGGAGGCTCACCGCTACCTGTCTCACCAGCCAGGTGTGTGATGGGGGGTGGGGTGCTCACCACAAATCCGTACCTCACCTCCACCTGTAAATGTAAAACAGCAGCACGGTGTCTTTTGCCGCACAGCGTTTTTTTTACTCTGAACTGGCTTGTGTAAGTCGTGTGTCTTGAGTCGTGGAAACTTTCTATCAGTATTATTATTTTTATCATTCTTGTTATTATGAGCATTTACGCCTAATCTTGAAAATAAGCCCTAGGCGTTTAACAAATAGAACACATATGTAAATATCAAAAAGGAAAAACTGAACACAAAATACCAAACATCGTTGTAAACTATTCATCCCCCCCCACCCCTCACACCCTCCACACATACATACACTCACACAATACACACAAGCACACACGCATGCACACACACAAGTCATAGCACACAATCGTAAATAGTACATAATCAAAAATACTACCAACAATTATAAACTATCAAAACTCACTCACTAACAAATAGTCATTTTAGTTCATACTGGAAAAGGATGAGCTGTTGAGAATTAATCAGGCAGGGAAAAGGTGGGTCTTCAGACTGGGTTTGAAAGACTGCAGCGAAGATGAGTGATGGAGAGGCTGAGGAAGTTGGTTCCAAAGAAAGGGGGCTTGGAATGAAAAACTGCATTGGCCATATGTTTTGGCTCGAGCAGGGGGGATCCTAAGCATACAGGTGTCAAAAGAAGAGTGGAGTTGGCGTGAGGGTATGTAAGGATGAATGATGTAGGATGATGGTGATGATGATATGGATACTTATATAGCACCTATCCTGACGGGCGCAATAGCCGAGTGGTTAAAGCGTTGGACTGTCAATCTGAGGGTCCCAGGTTCGAATCACAGTGACAGCGCCTGGTGGGTAAAGGGTGGAGATTTTTACAATCTCCCAGGTCAACATATGTGCAGACCTGCTAGTGCCTGAACCCCCTTCGTGTGTATATACAAGCAGAAGATCAAATACGCATGTTAAAGATCCTGTAATCCATGTCAGCGTTTGGTGGGTTATGGAAACAAGAACATACCCAGCATGCACACCCCCGAAAACGGAGTATGGCTGCCTACATGGCAGGGTAAAAACGGTCATACACGTAAAAGCCCACTCGTGTACATACGAGTGAACGTGGGAGTTGCAGCCCACGAACGCAGAAGAAAAAGAAGAAGCACCTATCCTTGGTCAGAGATCAAGCTCTAAGCACTTTACAAACACGGTCATTTGCACATCATGTTGCCTCCCTTGGCAGAGCAAGTTTACAACTTACACTGGGCGCTCATCATTTGTTTCCTGTGTCATTCAATGAGGTTTTAGTCACGCACACACACGCACACGCACACATGTAACATTTTACCTATATGACCATGTACGCAGCCATACTCTGTTTTCAGGAGGGGCTTGGGGGGTGGCGCATGCTGGGTATTTTCTTGTTTCCACAACCGACGGAATGCATTAGAAAATGTTTAGCAGTGAAGAGTGTGTGATGTGTTTTGTTGCTTACAGCCCTGCGGACCACACAGGGTGACATCAGGCTTCTTCTTCTTCTTCTTCGTTCGTGGGCTGCAACTCCCATGTTCACTCGTATGCACACGAGTGGGATTTTACGTGTATGACCGTTTTTACCCCGCCATGTAGGCAGCCATACTCCGTTTTCGGGGGTGTGCATGCTGGGTATGTTCTTGTTTCCATAACCCACCGAACGCTGACATGGATTACAGCATCTTTAACGTGCGTATTTGATCTTCTGCTTGCATATACACACGAAGGGGGTTCAGGCACTAGCAGGTCTGCACATATGTTGACCTGGGAGATTGTAAAAATCTGCACCCTTTACCCACCAGGCGCCGTCACCGTGATTCGAACCCGGGACCCTCAGATTGACAGTCCAACGCTTTAACCACTCGGCTATTGCGCCCATCGACATCAGGCTGAAAAACTGTATATACTGGTCCTGTACAACTTGAAAAAAAAAGAAAAAAAAAGTAAAAATAGACAAAAAAGGGCTAGGAAAAGATTTGGCTTCAGCACAGTCACAATCATGCATATAAACCATGGACATGCCTCTGACATCGACCATTCCGTCAGTTTTTCTTCAGAGGATTAAAAATTTTATTTTTTTTTCCTAAAACCAACTAATCTGACCATAAACACAACTATACATAATATTAATAAACAGAACTACGTGTAATTACAGGCATACAAAACTATATATATATAAAAAAAAATGCCCATCTCACATGTCTAAGGCATAAAAAAAAAGAACACAATATTCTAAGAATGTCAAATTATGAAGTCCAGAAAAAAGACAAAAACCATTCAAGACTTTCTTGAAAAAGTACAGACAAAACAACCAGCAAGGCAGAACATGAGAAAGGAAGAGACGGCAAACAGAAAAAAAAAGTAAGAAAGAGAGCAACAGAAAAGAGGAGATTTCTGGCACAGATTTTCCAGAAGGTGGGGATACTTTTTACACTGAAAGATCCCCTGCCACCTCCACAAGTGGAGTGATGGTCTAGAGGTAACGCGTCCGCCTAGGAAGCGAGAGAATCTGAGCGCGCTGGTTCGAATCACGGCTCGGCCGCCAATATTTTCTCCCCCTACACTAGACCTTGAGTGGTGGTCTGGACGCTAGTCATTCGGATGAGATGATAAACCAAGGTCCCGTGTGCAGCATGCACTTAGCGCACGTAAAAGAACCCACGGCAACAAAAGGGTTGTTCCTGGCACAATTCTATAGAAAAATCCACTTGGATAGGAAAAACAAATCAAACTGCACGCAGGAAAAAATGCAAAAAAATGGGTGGCGCTGTAGTGTAGCGACGTGCTCTCCCTGGGGAGAGCAGCCCGAATTTCACACAGAGAAATCTGTTGTGATAAAAAGAAATACAAATACAAATACAGATACATGGACAGCTGTACGGACACATGTCAACCTGAAGCCATGCTGCTGTAGCAAAGGAAGCCTGATTAACTCTCTCCATACGAACGGCGAAAGAGACGACGTTAACAGCGTTTCACCCCAATTACCATCATCAAAATATTGCAAGTGAAAGGCTCTTATACTGAAGAGGTGAATGTTGACAAAGAATACCACAATTCTGATGACGGAAGCTAAAGGTTGGGTCATTCAGACACCCACTGGACATCCGAGGGGTTTGTGTAGAGGAGAAGAGAGGACTGACCGTACTGAGTGAGTTAAACCTTACTCAGACAATCAGACAAGCATGCCACAAAGCATATGAACTATAAAAAAACAAACATAATAGTAACAATATTTGAAAAAAAATAATACTAAACAGTGGCACAACCATTTATCTGTTCTCTCACATGACACCCTTTCTCTAACACTGCGGGAATATTGCTGCGCAAGAGTTAACACTGAATAAAACACTAATCCTTCTGAAAAAAAAAAAAAAAAAGATTCCAGACCATCGACCAACTACAAACTACAAGAGAAAGAAACAACAGCGCATCACAAACTCCACACTGCGTGTTCGTTACCCTGTCATCCGGGGTGTGGCACTCTGACAGGGGAGACAACCAGGGTAAGGGAGACGATGCTCCTTCCTCCAGCAGGGTGAGCAGGGCCCACAGACAGGCCAGCAGGCTGACGGACTGCCTCAGTTCCTGATCTGTCCACAGTGTGTTCTGTGTACTCTCACGACTCTTGTAGGCACTTACACACACTGACACACACATGACACACTGCCTAGGTTCCTGATCTGTCAACAGTGTGTTCTGTGTACTGTCACGACACATGACTCTTGTAGACACTTACACACATGACACACACATGACACACTGCCTCAGTTCCTGATCTGTCAACACTGTGTTCTGTGTACTGTCACTAACAGGGCTCTTGTAGACACTTACACACACACGACACACTGCCTCAGTTCCTGATCTGTCCACAGTGTGTTCTGTGTACTGTCACTAACAGGGCTCTTGTAGACACTTACACACACGACACACACATGACACACTGCCTAGGTTCCTGATCTGTCCACAGTGTGTTCTGTGTACTGTCACTAACAGGGCTCTTGTAGACACTTACACACACGACACACACATGACACACTGCCTAGGTTCCTGATCTGTCCAGTGTGTTTTGTGTACTGTCACTAACAGGGCTCGTGTAGACACTTACACACACTAACACACACATGACACACTGCCTCGGTTCCTGATCTGTCCACAGTGTGTTCTGTTCTGTGTACTCTCACGACTCAAGACTCTTGTTGGCATTTACACATATAAACTCACACACACGACACACTGCCTCAGTTCCAGATCTGTCGACAGTGTGTTCTGTGTACTCTCACGACTCATGACTCTTGTAGGTACTTACACACATGAACTCACACAAACATCTACACAGAGAGAGACACACACACACACACATACATTCATACACACACATACACACATACATATACACACAAACACAAGAACACACACACAAGTTTCAAGTTTTAATTATCCTTTCACTCCTATTGGAGTATGGAGGATTACTGCAAAATACTCATTTTCGTGCCCATAACAAACATTTCCAAATACACAACAATGTCACATAAAGTTGAGAAAACACAAATGTCTTTTAACTCCAAAAGTATAACTAGGCAACATTTGCAAATCTAATCATCTTACTTACAGCTAAAATGACTTTTTTGCCTCCTTTGAGCATATTACAAAAATTAAAAACCGATTTTGGAGACAAATATTTTTTAGGAACATATCTATTTCGTAACTGATCATAATTGGGACATTCCATTATAAAATGAAACTAATCACCAATCACAGACATGTTACAAACCTTACAAAATCGTAACTCTCGTGGTATGCCTTTGTGTCTCCCTGTTTCTATTTCCAGCTTATGATTACTACTTCGAAATCTGAAGAAGCTGATAACATAATTATCAGGCATTTGACTTATATATTTTTCTCTACCAAATCCACTTTTGAAATTTCGATAAAACAAACATTTACTACTCGCCTCTAGAGCATGTCTCCATAGATTTTGAAAACTATCTCTCAAAACAATGTTGACATTCTTGCAGAAAGATTCCCTCTCCAAGAAGAATTGACCATCCCAAACACAGTCATACCCTGCTTCTATTAAAATTTGTCTGATACAACTCATCCATTTTGAAGAATAAATACCATTTCGATATAAGTCAAGTAATATCAAATATATTTTCCCAGAATATTTTTCTGTGTTTGATATTACTAAGCTGGTCCAAAATCGAACTAATCTCATTTTCACTAACACACTAATTGGATAAATACCAGTTTCTCCATAAACAATTTGGGTCATAGTATTTCTGTTCAGTTTGAACAAGCGTTTCAAAAATTTCAATTCTAATTTTTCAAGTATATCTACATTTTCATAACCAGTTTCCAACACTTTTGTCTTATCTTTTTCTTTTTCTTCTTTTTTTTCTTTCTTTTCAGGTTCACGTTTTTTGCTTCTCTGTACCCAGTCTATCACTCTCGACAAACACACACACAAAACACAAACTCTCTCACACACACACACAAAATACACACACTCTCTCACACACACACAAAACACAAACTCTTACACATATACACACAAACATGCACACACACAAAACACACAGTCTCTCTCTCTCTCTCTCTCACACACACACACACAAATGCACACACACACGCACGCACACACACACACACACACACACACACACACACAGCACTCACTGTGGACAGAGGGGAGGGTGTGGAGGAGTGACGACAGAAGAGGGCCCACCTCCTGCACACAGCCTGTGGGACACTGTAGACCATTGTCGTCACGGGTCACGCCCACACCCACTGTCTGCTGCACTGTGGTCACACACACACACACACCACACACACACACACACACATATAAACCCATACATACACACACACAACACAGAGATCAAAAACAAACAAATAATGTAACAAATACATAAATCAAATGTACGGAAACAAACAGAATGATCCCAGTTTCCAACACTTTTGTCTTATCTTTTTCTTTTTCTTCTTTTTTTTCTTTTCAGGTTCACGTTTTTTGCTTCTCTGTACCCAGTCTATCACTCTCGACAAAATGCCTTTCTCTTTTTCCAAGTCTGGATTCCAATCTCCCACATCCCGTGTGAAATGATCACCATGCTGACAATAAGACTGCAAAACAGGGCTCTATAGCAATGCTGACCTGGTTACCCAGGGAAACTGTAGACAATGAGACTTTCCAATACAGGGCTCTATAGCAATGCTGACCTGGTTACCCAGGGAAACTGTAGACAATGAGACTTTCCAATACAGGGCTCTATAGCAATGCTGACCTGGTTACCAAGGGAAACTGTAGACACTGAGACTTTCCAATACAGGGCTCTATAGCAATGCTGACCTGGTTACCCAGGGAAACTGTAGACACTGAGACTTTCCAATACAGGGCTCTATAGCAATGCTGACCAGACTACCCAGTGAAACTGTAGACACTGAGACTTTCCAATACAGGGCTCTACAGCAATGCTGACCTGACTTCCCAGTGAAACTGTAGACACTGAGACTTTCCAATACACGGCTCTACAACAATGCTGACCTGACTACCCAGTGAAACTGTAGACACTGAGACTTTCCAATACAGGGCTCTATAGCAATGCTGACCAGGCTACCCAGTGAAACTGTAGACACTGAGACTTTCCAATACAGGGCTCTATAGCAATGCTGACCTGGTTACCCAGTGAAACTGTAGACACTGAGACTTTCCAATACAGGGCTCTATAGCAATGCTGACCTGGTTACCCAGGGAAACTGTAGACACTGAGACTTTCCAATACACGGCTCTATAGCAATGCTGACCTGGTTACCAAGGGAAACTGTAGACACTGAGACTTTCCAATACAGGGCTCTATAGCAATGCTGACCTGGTTACCAAGGGAAACTGTAGACACTGAGACTTTCCAAAACAGGGCTCTATAGCAATGCTGACCTGACCTCGCAGTGAAACTGTAGACACTGAGACTTTCCAATACAGGGCTCTACAGCAATGCTGACCTGACTACCCAGTGAAAGTGTAGACACTGAGACTTTCCAATACAGGGCTCTATAGCAATGCTGACCTGGTTACCCAGTGAAACTGTAGACACTGAGACTTTCCAAAACAGGGCTCTATAGCAATGCTGACCTGACCTCGCAGTGAAACTGTAGACACTGAGACTTTCCAATACAGGGCTCTACAGCAATGCTGACCTGACCTCTCGGTGAACCTGTGGACTGCAGTCACCTGGTCAGGTTCTTTTCCTGCTGCATCTACTGACCAAGCAACACGTTTTTCTTATGTTTATTTCCAAGCCAAACACAGGGTTAGACCACATTCACTGTGCATAATAGGAAGGCACTGCCCAGTCCTCTCCTGCTATTTCAACCTTCCCTACCCTAAGCCAGATACCCGTTCACACCTGGGTGGAGTCAGGTACCCATTCACACCTGGGTGAAGTCAGGTTCCCATTCACACCTGGGTGAAGTCAGGTTCCCATTCACACCTGGGTGAAGTCAGGTACCCATTCACACCTGGGTGAAGTCAGGTTCCCATTCACACCTGGGTGGAGTCAGGTACCCATTCACACCTGGGTGAAGTCAGGTACCCATTCACACCTGGGTGGAGTCAGGTTCCCATTCACACCTGGGTGGAGTCAGGTACCCATTCACACCTGGGTGAAGTCAGGTACCCATTCACACCTGGGTGAAGTCAGGTTCCCATTCACACCTGGGTGAAGTCAGGTACCCGTTCACACCTGGGTGGAGTGAGGAAAATCAGAGTAAAGTTCCTTTCCCAAGGACACAACACCATGCCGAAACAGGGCCTCGAACCCTGATCACTGGTGAGCACTGGGTCACAAGTCCAATGCCTCACCAACTGCTCCATGGCACCGCCTTTCACCTGACCATAGGGTCATCTTAACTTGGGACTGAAGGCTGTGATACAAGCTGGAACAACTGTGGAGACTGTAACTTTCACAGAGTTGTAATGCATTTGTTTTGAGACATGCAAGGCAGAGTTCAAAATAATTTAGTTATCTGAAATAAAATTCTGTTTTCTGAACATATGTTAAGCTGTGCTGAAATGTATTCGATTACTTGAAATAAAATTCTACTTTTTATACATACATGTAAAGCTGTGTTGAAATGTATTCTATTTTTTTTAAATAACATTCTACCTTCTCTTCATACAGGCCACATGTACCGTACTGAACAAAAACATGCCTTTCTGTCTGACCTCCAGAATTAAACCTTTGTTCCACAAACACCGATAAACCCTCACCTCTGTGCAGAGACCAGAGGAGGGAGGGTGCGTGTGCAGGGAGGACATGTGAACGATGGTGGACAGACTGTGAGCACCGCGCCTTCAGGAATCTGGCGAACAGCAGGTTGTGTTGAACCATCACTTCCAGCACAGTGCCACTGGCAACAGGGGGCAGACCTGCACAGTGCAATACAACACAACACACGGTGTCACTATAGTCTGGAATCATGGTAAGAATGAACATTTGTTCATAATAGTTTGACAGAACCTGTTCAAAATGACTTCTGTTGTTTTATTCATTTATTTTTTACAGATCCTATCGCTATTGCCATTCCCTTTAGAATTTGATGCGTCACTCTATAGTCAGAGACATCTTCATCACCCTGAATAGAAAATGACGATGAAAGAAATCACTATGATTCCAGACTTTCAGGACACTCTGCAGAATAGAATATTATATAACACTAATGAACATAATAAAACAGATTTAGAACAGAAAATAATATGACTATTTCCAGTACTGTACTGTATTGTGCAGTGTGAGTTTAACATCAAGTAAAACACATAAAACAGTATTAGCAGAATGATAATAATGTGGTGGAGGAGGATGCTAACAATTAAGGCATTGAAACATTTCCAGTTATCATACAACCTGAGATAAATATAGAAAATCTAATAAATCCATTATTCCATAAAGAAAACATTTTCATTCTATTCTATGCATGTTAATTATCTAGACAATATCACTGAATATCAATACATGTATAACTATGTATAACTATAAGACTTATCTTGTGTCTATCACAAGTCTATTTGTCACATTGTCTTCTTCTTCTTCGTTCATGGGCTGCAACTCTCACAGTCACTTGTATGTACATGAGAGGGCTTTTATGTGCATGACCATTTTTACCCCGCCATGTAGGCAGCTATACTCCATTTTTGGGGGGTGTGCATGCTGGGTATGTTCTTGTTTCCATAACCCACCGAATGCTGACATGGATTACATGGTCTTTAATGTGTGTATTTGATCTTCTGATTGCATACACACATGAAGGGGGTACAGGCACTGGCAGGTCTGTACATATATTGACCTGGGAGATCGGAAAAATCTCCATCCATTACCCACCAGGCATTGTAACCGAGATTCGAACCCGGGACCCTCAGATTGGAAGTCCAACACTTTAACCACTCGGCTATTGTCGCCGTCGAGTCACATTGAAATAAACAGCTACTAAACAAAGTCTTCATACAATGCATTGTCGCTCTCCTTAGTCATTTCTCATGGTAAAGGCTTTCATTCAGATAACTAGCACACTCTCCAAGTCTGAATAAAACCATGACTTTGACGTCATCACTTACTTCTGCAGCGCGTTAAGCACTTTTGTAATTCCACACACAGCTCCTCTATCGCTGTGCACAGTCTGTCAGTGTCCATCTCCCTGCTGGAGCCAAATGTCTGAAATCATAATGATAACAGTGAACAAAAGAAATAATGAATGCTTACTGAACTATTCTGCGCCATTTCTCAAATAGAGTTCAAAGAGCTAGAGCTACGTGTACAAAACTTATTAAAGTGTAAATGATGTAATAATAAACAATTTAAACACTCACTGCAGACAGACATGTCATCAGACCACTCACCCAACTCACAGGCAGTGTCACAAACACACACACACATCATTCATAGCATGGATGAAAAGTGGTTTGGAACTGTGGTGGACAAAGAGATCAGTAATATCTAAATAGATCATTTTACAGAGATTTCAATGCTCCACTGAAAAGGTCAGTTTGCTTGTTTGTTGGTTTCTGTTACCTGCCCACTAACAAAAGCACGCATTGTTCACAACATGGATGTACAGGGCAATTGTGAGACCTGTGGGCTTCTGCGTGTGTAAGCATCAACCCCCAAAATCACTTGTTTTAATCTACAGGTGGACTTGCATTTTGTGTCCATCTTTTACCCTGTATTTTGTCACCATAGACCATTGTAAGATGTGTGCAAGCTTTTCATGCCCATGACCATAACTAACAAAACAGATACGGATTGTGGTATCTGTAACACCTGCACTTGCTCATACAAGACATGCAAATATTTACACAAAGGATAATGGTCTTTGCATATGTTTAACCTGTGAGGGTGGAGACAGTTCCAGTTTCTCAAGGAGTCTTCACTGAGTTCAGACAAATCTATAAATACTACACACATCTGCTGGGCAGCTGCCTGTCAGCAGCAGAATCCAAGCCAGCACAAGAGGAGGGGTAAGGCTGGGAGGAGAGAGATGGGTGGTATGTAAAATGTGTGTGGAGGTGCATTCCATAAGGGCTCAGTCGATCTGAATCAAGTCTGGTTGTTTTTAAAACCCCTTGACTGCCTTAAACGTATTACGTAGGTGCATAGTGACGTCACTGATGACGTCATCAGAAGGGAAATAGCTCTGGAAGGCTGAAAATTCACACAGTTTATCAAGAGTGGTATATCTCCAGACCATTTTCTCAGTTTTAGGCTCATTGTTTTGGATGATGATTTGTTACCTGAAACACCACTTTCTACTCAGTACTGCTTTCCCCGTGGCACTGAAGGGGTACAAACATCCACACTCAACTTAAGACGTGATTTGGGATAGGAGATGGGAAGGGATTATTGTCATTATGTTTTATATCATTGCAGTGTAGGCTGCTGACATCCACGGATTCATCAAGATCCCTGGATCAATGGATAACCGATGGAGAAGTATGATTACCATAAGAAACTTGTTGACGAGATCACTGGCTTCTCTGCGCAATGACATCGTGTAGCGACAATTGTCAGACACCACACAATCCATAACAGAAAACTGGATAATCTGGGTAAGAACAACGTCAGTCATGATTGTACCGGCTTTACTGGTGTTAAACAGCATATATGGAAAAAGCTGTTCAAGGTTTTTGTCTTGTGGTCGCAGACATCCCTCTCTGATGGAAGTACGTTCGCGCCATCTTGTTGTTACTTCCGCTTTCGGATTTGACATGAAAAAATATTTTATACGATAAATTGAGTTGAACACCAGTCTATATGGCAAGAGATATTGTGTACATTTCTATAGAAATCTTATGATCTTACTTTCTTAAAAGATAACCATTACAACCGTCAAGTAGGCCATAAACTACGTTTTTTATATTGTCAGAGAGTAAGAATTTGCATTCAACCCAATAGAATATACACACAGGAGCCTTACACGCACACACACACAAGTTTGCACACTTGCGATAACACATGCAAACAAGCAAGCAAGCAAGCAAGCAAGCAAACACACACACACACACACACACACACACACACACACACACACACACTCACACTCACACTCACACTCACACACATAAAACACACACACACACACACACACACGCACGCACGCACGCACACACACACACACACACACACAGATAAATCAGTGACACATAACCCCCCCCCCCCCGCCCCCCCCCGCCCCCACCTCCCTCCAGACCCACGGTTCTGAGGCTCGGTAAGCTAAGTACCCTTTCACAGCACCACCAACTGTCAACTACAAGCGCCATGCCACAAATAATTGAGAAACTCCATGAGGAAGGATCGAGTCGCCTCTACTAAATACACTCTTGATTGTGATATCGTATGCCTTAGAATCATGTACAGATAGTTACATTCTTCCTCTGTCGGTATCATTCCATTGTGGAACAGTCTCCCCATCTACAGCATATATTTGAGTAAATCAGTGTTGAAGGATGCCTTCAGGCGGCGGGTCCCTAAAAACAACAACAACAACAACAACAACAACAATGAACAATTAATGACACTTTAACGCGCCTTTTGTCTTTTCTATTCTGGACTCTCCTCTTCTTCTTTACAAATAAAAAAGCTGTCCGTTGAGGAACTTTCTTGTTTTTTTTTTGTTTTTTTTCCAAATGCCTTCTTGTTTAGGTGTCAGCGCTAACCGATGTCACACACACACACACACACACACACACACACACACACACACACACACACACACACACACACACACACACACAAACGCTTCTCTATATTTTGTTTGTTTGTTTGTTTAGCTCTTTGGTTGCATAAATTGCCATTTCCCATGCCTTGTGCTGTGCGCATAAAATCATTTACACACTTTTCCTCTTGTGCATAGCTACACTAAGTATATAGTCAAACCGGTCATTTGACAAGGAGCACGTCACTCCCATCTGCAAATCGAAAATGACAACCGCCAGAGACAAATTCTTCTACACAAGAACTTTGTGTTGCCTATTGAAGGCATTGGAAGGTGTTGAGACAGAAATTGAACTGAGAAATGAGTGTCACGTGAAAGGAACTGTCGAATCAGTAAGTGCTGCCATGGATGTCACGATGCGTAATTGCGAACTGATCGTTGGTGGCCGTCCAAAACAACTCCAACGTTTGCTTGTTCAAGGAAGGAAGATCCGCATGGTAATAATTCCCGATGACATCGACATGGTGGAGGCAATGCAGCGTGTCATTGGCATGTATAACGTAACAGCAATGGGGCGAAATGAGTTCAAAAAGACTCCCAGAGCAAAGCAAATGGGCAGAGGGAAATCAGGTCGAGGGGGTTCGAGGGGAGGTCGAGGCAAGACGATGAGCAGCCGAGGTCGTGGTTTTCCTGGAAGGGGACGCGGAAGAGGGGGTCTTCAGAGCAGCAGAGGGAGAGGTGTTGTTGATTCCAGACATGATAAAAGTTTTCATACACAAACTGGTGAATTGCACAGTGCCAGTAGCTTGGAGTGTGGTGCTGTGGAACAAAATGTGCAGCCGCCTGGACAATTTAAGCGGACAAGCGATTTTGCCGGACCAAGTATGCTCCGTCCTGAGTATATGTTGCAGGCATCAAGTGGTTTAATGGCAGGAGGTGATACAAGGGAGTCGGATGCACAAGCACCACACATGCCCACTCACTCATGGCACAAACCAGCAGCTTCAGAAGGCATTCAGAACATTAAGCAGTATGGTTCATCTTTAGAATTACAAGACCAACAAGCCAGGCATTCTCACAGATCAACATCACATGATCATCCGGTGCGTGTTGAGTATAAAAGCACGCAGGAAGGCAGAAGAAAGGAGGTCCTCCCCAGTTCGTGGCACCCATTCTAGTCGACACGAATCCAGTGACTCCAGCTTTGTTGACATGTCCCCTGGGAGTGAGAGTGAACATCACTCTGCAGAGGAACAAGTCCAGTGCCCTGCAGTCAGCAGCACAGCCAGCAGAAGAGCTCTGGCCAGCACAGACCTCAGACACAGACTTCGTCAGCAGAAATCTGGCCAACCTGAATCAGCAGCAAGGCACAGAGATGAATTATATGTGAAAAGACATTTAGAAGGTTTCAGATCTTACGACAGTTCACCTCCCAGAGAAGATAAACATGGTTCAGATCTCTCTGGTGGACACTCTGGTCAAAGGAGTAAAGATAAGCAAAGTCATGGCTCAAAACATGACCGCACAAGTCACAAGAGATCACATGACAGAGAGAAACCTGTTACATCTCATTACAGTTCTTCAGCAAGAGCAGCAAGCCCTTCAGATTCCAAGAACTCAAAATCAAAACTTGAAAGTCGCCGAGAGAAAGATTCTGACAGTGAGAAAAGAAGACATGGTGGCAGATATGAATCTGATTCAGCAGACAGACATGACAAAAGACAGAGTAGCCATAAGTCTCACCGACAGCCTGAAAGAGGGGCCTCTCACTCTCAGTCCAGCCCAGTGCCTCATACTTCAAGCAGCAGAGACCCAGATTCTATTAGACAGCAGCCATCAAGGGGTGTTACAAAAAGTGAAAAAGACTCACATTCTAAGGACAGATCTCACTCCAGACGTGAGAAAGACAGATCATCTGGAAGCAGACAAAGACGTCATTCCAAGGACAGAGGTACTAATTCTGGAGAAGAGGGCAGATCTTCTAGAGACAGAGATAGATCTCATTATAAAAAATGAGAATGGCTGGTTCAAGTTCAAGGTAGCACAAGGCAAAAAGTTTATTTCATGTTCCTCCTGGGGGCATTGAAAAAATGTTTACATGTATGCAAGCATCTTTGACACATGCCATAGAATCTAAAAGAGTGGTGTCAAAAACTAAACAAGCAAAAAACGCCCACATGAGCAAACATGCGAACACAAGTAATTTTTCCTTGGCAATCTAGACCAAATCTTTTTTCTCCTCAATAGTCAAAGGTTTATCGGAAAAAGAAAAAAAATACATAATGGAAGAGACAATTGATTTAACTAAGTTTTAACTTTTTTTTATTTCTCTGGAAACAGTTGATATGGGAAGTAAAGGTGTTTGGGTGGGTTCTGTAGTAAGTCTAGATAAACATTTTTGACTCACTTGTGTAAACAATGTGAGTCCATGTAATAACCTGGTGTTCGGTTGTCTCTCTGTGTGTGTCTGTCTGTATACATATAATAATTGATATATAATGTTTATGTGTCTGTGGTAAACTTTAATAACATTGTCATTTTCTGTGGAAATACTTCGTCGGTTGACTCCAAATTTTGTCTGGAAATTGTCAGTTGACTCCAAATTTTGTCTGGAAATACTTTGTCGGTTGACTCCAAATTTTGTCTGATGTTTTACAGCAGAGTCTGAAGGAGGGTGTTTCGTTCGTTCAATTCTTCTTTTTTTTGTTTTTTTTTTTTTTGATGTTTGTCTTTGTTTTCTCATGAAGCAGCAGATTCATACTTCTCTTCTTCCGTCATATGCAGTGGTTGTGCAGCAGTGGAATCAGATTTTTTTTGTTTTCCATTATCCAGACAGAGAATGCATTGTGTGATAAACTTAACCCCACAGCAGAACAATGTAAACCATCCCACCCCCTCCATCTCCCACCTGTTAACAGTTATTTTTCTGCTGTGTCAGGTCATTTCATACCTCTGCAGGGATGCTTGGGGCTCTGTCTGTTATGGAAAAAAAAAAAATGATCCCACTTTCTTGGAATTCTATGCTGGAAAGATCCTCTGATTCTGGTTTTGTCCTTTTCTTCCTGTCATCTCTTCTTTTTTTTCTGTTCTATATTTTCCTGCCTCGCTGATCACTTCATTTACCTGTATTTGTTTAGCTAGATGTTAAGAGTGAGAAAGCCTTGAAAAATTATTGTCTTTTTCTGGACTTGATTATTTGGCATTCTTTCTTTTTTGGGGGGTGGGGGTGGGGGGTTGCATATGATCTGCAACATGTGAGTTACCCACTGGAATTTTTATGGTTTTAAATGCCTGTTAATCATATAATTTTGTGTATTATTGATATTAATTTATATTGTTATGTTTTTGGTCAGGGTTCTTTTTGTGATTACAAAAAAAAAAAAAAATTCTTTGGCAAAAATTAGAATTGTGAACATCAGAAGTTGCTGTGTCTTTGGCTTATGTGCTTTTATTGGTTATACTGGTGCTATTTTTCTTGTCCTTTTTTGGGGGGCGGTGGAGTTGTTCTTTAAGTTGTACCAGCTGAAATGACACTGTTCAGCCCTGATTTGGGTCTTTGTGGCAGGCTAGATGAACAGCAGCAATGATAAATGATAATGACAATAACCTTTCATATTGGGTTAAATGCAATAACGTGATTAAGTGCATGCTGCACTCTTCCATTCTGTATATGTCACAAACATGTGCCTTTGTGTTTGTTTTTTAAAGGTTCATCCAAAATGTTATCTAACTCCAGGCTGGGTGAGGGCTGATGAAATGCCCAACCAGGTCCGAGGGTGCAGGTCCTGATCCCACAGTCACTTATTTTTGAGGTGTTTCGTTCACTGCACTGCCTCTCTGCGATAACCTCTGCAGTGTTTGAGGAGTGCTGTTTTTCCTTGATAGGGATTTGTTGGAGCAGACAAGAATGACAGGCATCTTGGTGAAGCTGGTGTTGAATGTCTTTGAGGCGGTGGAATGTGTGGAACAGTGTTTCTGGATTGCTTTGCATTGTGAGCCTGATGCTGTGTGACAGTCTTGTGGAGTATGTTGGAAGTTTATGGGATAGAAATGCATGGTACAGGTTGAGTGTGAACATGTCATTTTTCCTGTTCAGACAGGTGCCATTGCCATGTAGGGTAGAACGTTTGACTATCAATCTGAGGATCTTGAGTTTGGTATTGGCTGGCACTGGTGGGTAAAGAAAAATACAGAACCCAAAGATTATGACGTGAAGCTCGAGTTGTGTGTGTGTATATATCCCATTTGTACAAAAAATAACTTAGTTATTGGAAAAAGCTGATTTTGATGTCTGATACTGACGATTTCAGTGAATACATTTATAATTTGTTCATTCATGAACTGATTTTGATGTAACTTTGGTCAATGAATGCTAAAGTTAATCCTAAAACCTGTTGAAAATGAATGGACCAAAATTGATTTAGTTTTTCATCCCCACTAATTATGGACCTGTGTGTGTATGTGTGTGCTTAAGTGTGTGTATGTGCATACATTTGTGTGTGTGTGTGTATGTGTGTGTGTGTGTGTATGCCACAAACCTGCAGGATCGTAGTGACCTGGACTGCCCCTGTGAGATGTCAGGGGTCTTTCAGTATAAATCAGAAATAGCATCCCCACCTTCTGAAAATTCTGTGCTAGAAATTTCCTCTTTTCTATTGTTCTCTTTGTTTCTGCCTTTTTTCTTCTTTCACTGTTGTCTGCTTTTTCTGCCTTCCCAGTCCATTCCCCTTTCTATTTTTCCAGCAAGCCTTGACACTTTTTTTCTTCTCTTTTACGCAGTCTGTAATGTACTGTATATTCTGTTTTGCTTTGACAAATAGAAAGTGGTATTGTAAACATTGGAATGTGCAGTACCTTTCCAATTTGCAGAGTTATTTGCCCATTTGGTCTTTTTTTTTTTCTTCTTTTTCAACTTTTGTGTGGTTTTCAGGTGGGTTATAAAAAAACAACAAAAAGAAAATTATCCTCCCCTTCTTTTGTAATCTGGGATAATGGATAAGCAGAAGGACTGACGTCCTCAGTACAGCCTGGTCCTTCAGGAAGTTAGTGGGGAAGATAACATGTCATGGATTGTGTTGTTTTGCAGGGTGTTTTTTTGTTTGTTTGTTTTTGTTTGTTTTTTTCGGACATGACAGTTTTATTTCAAAGACAGTTGATTTTGATATATATATTGGGCACTCCTGACATGGCCTATGCAGTGGGCTGGACTATAAGCAACAGTATCAAACGACTGTGGCTTTGTCGCCTCACATTCACCAGTGTCACACTGTGGTCATGGGAATGCTGTGGCTGTTATGGACTCCCCACGTCACCTTGATGGAATGCTGACTGCTGATCATTGTCACACACTGGAACATGGTTTTATCAGCAGTCCAGATCTGTGTATCAGATCATGTCATCTTCAGCTAAGGTCCAAAGTTGCAGTCCTTCAGATTAGCGAGTACACAAATTTATTTGAAAAAATCTAACATGCGGGAAAAGTATTTCTTACCAGTCTTGATATAAGATGAATACTCCGACATTTCTGTTTTTGTTTACCTGATATTTGATTGGTTTGAGTGTGGTGATCAGGGAAGGGTGACCAGTGATTTGTTTGCTTTTAAGTAACTTATTTTATCTGTTGATGAGCATTTGAATGAGCCCAGAGAAATTTCTCTAATTGTTTAAAGCAAACAGGAAAGTGCTTTGAATAAAACTGATCTAAATCCCAGAGAGCTGAGATAAGTGGTCCACTTGAGATGATTCCAACCTTTGGTGGCAGTTAGAGTGCAGTTAGTTCACTGTTCAGCGTGTGTACTCCTGTTCACTGTCTGAAAGAGAAGTTATCAGAGTGGGAGTTTTGTGGTGAGCCTCCCAGTTTTACAAATATGATTGAATGCCAGGAATTCTGTAACAAACGCAGACCTGCTGGCACTGTGTTGGCCATTTTCAGTGAAGTCCCACCAGAATATTTTTCATGTTTTGTAGGAATCAGTACACTTTTGATTGTAATTCCTATTTTGATCAAGGTAAATTTAATTTTGAAACAAGACTTTTTGGTTATTTCCATGTTTTTCCATATTTAAGTTTCTCTGTAAATGTTTTTGTTGTTGACATGCAGTTTGTATGTTTGCTCAGAAAAAAAATATATTGGTATCATGATGATCTTGTTGTGTGTTGATGAACAGAACTGTGCAAAGAGTGTGTTCATCCATGTGTTCAGATCTGATATTTAATGTTTTCTGATGGTCAGCGTATCTTTTAATGTGCAGTTTTATAACTTTGGGGTGGGATGGGGTGGGGTGGGGTGATTTGAAAAGCATTGCGTATGAAAGGGTGTGCAGGTTAGTTCGACAAGCTTGCTGAATGATAAAAACCACAAATTTCAAAAGTGACTTTATTCTCTCTGTTTTTTCAGTGGCATTGTACAGGTGTTATTTGACATGATAGCAGTAATGACTGAATATTTTGTTTTGGTGAAAATGTTGATGAAACAGAATGTCATGTAATAATATGCAGGGCTGCTGATTATGACTGTCTTCAATTTTTCATACTTTTTTTTTTCTTCTTGATTTAGACAGGATAGGGGAGAAATTGTGTTTGGGACAGAAGAGATTGAGTCTCAGCTATCAACCACATTGAGCTGTTTGTCTTTTCAAATCTTACCTGTGGAATGGAGACCATTCAGAAATATCTCCCTCTCTGACACAAGTAGAATGTTTACTAAAAGCATTCCCTCGTGAAAGTACACAGTTAAAAAATTTTTTTTAAATATTTTAAAAAATTCAGCACACTAGAGTTGTGTGTAGCTTTCTGTAAATGTTTGAAAGGTTTTCAGCATAACTGGATGTTATACAGTAACCATGAAATGCCTGTACATAAAGATGGACATTGTGTATCTCAAAACAATAAGACCATACTGCTGGTATTCAGAACATGTCACCGTGTTCTTGATTCTGTTTTTTCATGCAGTGTCTTGTTGAACATTGAATGTTGAATTCATGTCAAGATGTGAATATGATCCTAATTTGGTTGTCTCCTTGTCCATCTGTGTATGAGTGCGTTTGCCTGTATGCTTTACAATTGGGAAATCAGTTACAGCTTAGTCTTTTGTGAAGGACCATGACTCTCAAACTAGTTAGGAGGTAAAATTGCACTGGCTCTTAGTGCTGCAGCCTTGGGTGGTTAGTTGGCCTTTGGGAATCATCCCAACGCTGACTATCCTAAAACCCTCTTGGCCGAGAGAGTGGGGATGTAACTTGGGCAAGACGCTCTCCACTATAATCAAATTCTAGCCCAAATAGTCGGAACAGCAGCTGCCTCCTCTGCTGTTCTGATGGTCATAGTTGGACACGACTGACTATCATATATTTACAATTAATTTATGTATTTTTGTATTTGTTTTCCTATCTACACGCCTCAAAGAAACTAAACTTGACAAGGTATTATAAATTACAACCAGCCCTATTGTTGGGGTGTATGAAGCCAAAAGCTGCAGATAGATCCTGGATAAAGCTATCAGCAATATTTCTGGTTTCAAAGAAAATGATTATTTGCAAGTTTCTGCATTGCATCTGTTAACCTGCACTTCAGTGTGGTCATCTCCAGAAATTAAACACAAGACTCCACTGTCTTTGTACAGGTGTGAAAGAGTTAAAAGATATTGTATGATCCAGTTCATACCAGGACTACTTCACAAACTGTGCGTCAACAAACTGTTGCACGACCCCTTTAAAAATATACACAAAGAAAGTGAACTCTTGCTGATTTTCATTTATTTGAAAGTGTTCATACAAAACTCATGGTGTATGAAGTCTGCACAGATGGAACTAAATCTGACCAGACTTATCTGCAGTTAGTGCTTGGTTGCAACATGAATGCATAATTCAGACTCAATAAATATGAAATAACCTTGAATGGACTGTACAGAAAATGGTAGCAGTATTATCGTAGTGTCTCTTGAATGCCACAGAAACCACTTTTAATCTCGTATGGCAAGCTTGAATAACTTACACCAACATGAAATGACAATACATGAAATACTTCAATATACTGACATTCTCGCAAATCAGTTTCCATGCATGTTTCAAAAGTGATTCCTGTGCTTTATAGGTATGATGTCCTGAAGAATAGGTTTATCATCATGACATAATAATGACAAGTGTACATACATAATAAATAACATTTAAAAAAAATCATACCCATATACATGCATGCCAAACATGATCAATATCCAGACAAATATCACTAAACCAGGGACTTTATCTCCAGACAGCTGATGGTCAGTGATCTTTTATAACTTACCTGAAATAATTATACGAAAAAAAGGTGACTGAACTGATGGCAGACTAAACTGATGATCACTCTGACTGACAATATTCACAGGATGATAATCAAATCAGTTGTCATTGGCTGAACACCATGTTAACCACATCTCATGCAGGAATTCCAGTAACGTATAAATATTTATGCGTCCCTGACACACTGAAAACGGAAAGGATACACCACAAATTCATAAAGCAGGTACCTGGGACGTTCTAAACATTCCCAGAATAAACACATCGAGAGTGAACAGCCTTTAAACACAGCTTTGGTCGGCTATGGAGTTGTTTCCCTTCACAACTCCTTGGCCCAGAAACCTGGATGATAATGACCAGAAGGTATGCCTGCCTTTGTGTGTATATGTAGCCACAGATTTGATCAGAATATGCAGCACAAGAGTGACCCTCTGAAAGCAGTCTGGAGACCCCCCCCCTCCCAGAATTATGGAGAAAGAATCCCTGGGACACCCAAGACCGGAAATTTTCTATCTAAAATTACGTTTAAATAACATACTTACCGTGACCCAACTGGTGCAGACTCCGGCAGGGGTCTGACATTCCTGCCTGTGCAAACTACTATCCGCCTATGCGGAGAAAACGAAACTACGGCCGATAACCTCCCAGAAGTAGGTAACCTCCCCTTTGTCCCGCTGGCTAGCGCCCTCTTTTTCCGGCAGCCATTATGACTCCTGTTCCTGTGCTCTCCATACGGCTAAGTTTTTTTCGTATTTTCTGACTGTCGATTCTCTGGCGTTCTTGTTTTTTGTCAAATTTCTGATTTATCAGAAGCCTCATTGTGGCTTTCTTTTGTATTGCATGGCTGCCTGGAATTACTTGCTTACATGATTGGCCATCTCGTCTTTGACGCGTTTATTACCACTGACAATTCAAAATGGAGACAGTAGAATACACTGCATCAGGAAAATGAAAATATGTAGAAAATATGAGCAAACCGTTTCTTGAACAAGTCAACCGCACATTGTTTTACATTAAGAAATAAAATCAAAATGTACAAAAGTATCAAGTTGTTCGAAAACAAAGAGTGATATAAACTCCATGTATAAGTGGTTTCACCATTGGCTGTAACCATGCCCAGTAAAAACACAGAAATGAATGAAGCATCTCTGATATGTTACACAATCAATATCACAATTAGAAAAAATAGCAAAAAGCCCAGTTGTATATTTTCTCCTTTTTTTTTCTAAAGGGGAGGGAATGTTATGACTTTCTGATGATAACGTTTGAGCTGGTTCAAAAACATACCAACACACACGCACACTCACCACACCATGCACATAAAACTAGTCTCACACTATGACTGTCAGAATTATGGGTCATAACTTAGCAACTTCTGTACCTTCATCCCAACACAACTCCTGTACTTTTATCACACCACTGTCACCACGTTTTCCCTCCCACCTTCCCCTCTTGCTCATTTTCTGGCCTGGATTGGATATGTTTTGGGAGTGTATCAACCTTTAAGTTCATAAGAACAGTGATCCAAGAAAGTGATGTGTAATTTGTAAAATCACACAACCACATGGGCAACATACATGCATTGGAACTGTGGTTCTTTCCATACTGAGCATTTAACACATAAAAAGTGATAGGCATCAAACAAAATTACACACACACTCTCTCCCTCACACACACACACACACACACACACACTAACATTCACACTGACACATGCATACACATGCTTGTCAACACTTATATCATTCTTTGATGATATATAAAAAAAAAAAAATTGTGTAGAAAAATAAAACTGGACCTCACGCATACATCATCAAACACCATGACAGGAAACCCTGTAAACAAGAAGGCCCCTTTGTGGTCTTAGCACACAATGTACCTACATTCACTTCAACAGTGTAAGTACATCACATCAAAACATGTCGCCGCTTCCAGCCCAGCTTACTGCAACGACTTCAAAAAGGCATTCACAGGAGCCTGTCCATGGAATATGAATACAAATCGTCTATTAAGCAAAGGCCTTTGCCCCTTGTAAAAGGGTTATCAATCCTATCATCAGCATTTATTTTAAACACCCCATGTCAGCGCACTGTCTCTTATTTCAAAAGATAAAGGCACAAGTTTTGGACAGTGTCAGCATTTGCAGAGAACATAAATAACCCAGATCTAAAGACTCCTTGGGCTTTGGTAAGCATTAGGGCAATAAATGTGTCTCTGGCAGATTCTAAAAATGGACAACTGAAAAGAAAACATATGCACAGAGCTACAGAGTATCCACAGAGCTACAGTGTATCCATGATCCACAGCTACAGTGTATCCACAGAGCTACAGTGTATCCATGATCCACAGCTACAGTGTATCCACAGAGCTACAGTGTATCCATGATCCACACAGCTACAGTGTATCCATGATCCACAGCTAGTGTATCCACAGAGCTACAGTGTATCCATGATCCACAGCTAGTGTATCCACAGAGCTACAGTGTATCCATGATCCACACAGCTACAGTGTATCCATGATCCACAGCTAGTGTATCCACAGAGCTGCAGTGTATCCATGATTCACAACTAGTGTATCCACAGAGTTACAGTGTATCCATGATCCACAGCTGGTGTATCCACGGAGCTGCAGTGTATCCATGATCCACAGCTAGTGTATCCACAGAGCTACAGTGTATCCATGATCCACACAGCTACAGTGTATCCACAGAGCTACAGTGTATCCATGATCCACACAGCTACAGTGTATCCATGATCCACACAGTTACAGTGTATCCACAGAGCTACAGTGTATCCATGATCCACACAGCTACAGTGTATCCATGATCCACACAGTTACAGTGTATCCACAGAGCTACAGTGTATCCATGATCCACACAGCTACAGTGTATCCACAGAGCTACAGTGTATCCATGATCCACAGAGCTACAGTGTATCCACAGAGCTACAGTGTATCCATGATCCACAGAGCTACAGTGTATCCACAGAGCTACAGTGTATCCATGATCCACAGAGCTACAGTGTATCCATGATCCACAGCTGGTGTATCCACAGAGCTACAGTGTATCCATGATCCACAGCTACAGTGTATCCACAGAGCTACAGTGTATCCATGATCCACAGAGCTACAGTGTATCCACAGAGCTACAGTGTATCCATGATCCACACCTAGTGTATCCACAGAGCTACAGTGTATCCATGATCCACAGCTAGTGTATCCACAGAGCTACAGTGTACCCATGATCCACAGCTACAGTGTATCCACAGAGCTACAGTGTATCCATGATCCACAGAGCTACAGTGTATCCACAGAGCTACAGTGTATCCATGATCCACAGCTAGTGTATCCACAGAGCTACAGTGTATCCATGATCCACACAGCTACAGTGTATCCACAGAGCTACAGTGTATCCATGATCCACACAGCTACAGTGTATCCATGATCCACACAGTTACAGTGTATCCACAGAGCTACAGTGTATCCATGATCCACACAGCTACAGTGTATCCATGATCCACACAGTTACAGTGTATCCACAGAGCTACAGTGTATCCATGATCCACACAGCTACAGTGTATCCATGATCCACACAGTTACAGTGTATCCACAGAGCTACAGTGTATCCATGATCCACAGCTACAGTGTATCCACAGAGCTACAGTGTATCCACAGAGCTACAGTGTATCCATGATCCACAGCTAGTGTATCCACAGAGCTACAGTGTATCCATGATCCACACAGCTACAGTGTATCCACAGAGCTACAGTGTATCCATGATCCACACAGCTACAGTGTATCCACAGAGCTACAGTGTATCCACAGACCACAGAGTTACAGTGTATCCATGATCCACAGCTAGTGTATCCACAGAGCTACAGTGTATCCATGATCCACAGAGCTACAGTGTATCCACAGAGCTACAGTGTATCCATGATCCACACAGCTACAGTGTATCCATGATCCACAGCTGCAGTGTATCCACAGACCACAGAGTTACAGTAACACCAACAGCGTGTCCACAGAGCCACATCCTGGAGGGGGGAGGGGGGAGGAGTCAGAAGTGCTCCTTGTTGTAGAAGAAGCGGGTGCCCTGGGAGGAGGAGTGGCGGTTACACAGCTTGTGCAGGGTGGTGGACAGCTGGCCTGCCCCGCAGAAAAACACCCCCACCTTCTGCCTGCAACACACCCACACACTGAACATCAACATCAGAAAAACACCCCCACCTTCTGCCTGCAACACACCCACACACTGAACATCAACGTCAGAAAAACACCCCCACCTTCTGCCTGCAACACACCCACAGACAACATTAACGTCAGAAAAACACCCCCACCTTCTGCCTGCAACACACCCACACACTGAATATCAACGTCAGAAAAACACCCCCACCTTCTGCCTGCAACACACCCACACACAACATTAACGTCAGAAAAACACCCCCACCTTCTGCCAGCAACACACCCACAGACAACATCAACGTCAGAAAAACACCCCCACCTTCTGCCTGCAACACACCCACAGACAACATTAACGTCAGAAAAACACCCACATCCTCTGCCTGTAACACACCCACAGACAACATTAACGTCAGAAAAACACCCACATCCTCTGCCTGCAACACACCCACAGACTGAACATCAACGTCAGAAAAACACCCACATCCTCTGCCTGCAACACACCCACACACTGAACATCAACGTCAGAAAAACACCCCCACCTTCTGCCTGCAACACACCCACAGACAACATCAACGTCAGAAAAACACCCACACCTTCTGCCTGCAACACACCCACACACTGAACATCAACGTCAGAAAAACACCCCCACCTTCTGCCTGCAACACACCCACACACTGAACATCAACGTCAGAAAAACACCCCCACCTTCTGCCTGCAACACACCCACAGACAACATCAACGTCAGAAAAACACCCCCACCTTCTGCCTGCAACACACCCACAGACAACATTAACGTCAGAAAAACACCCACATCCTCTGCCTGCAACACACCCACACACTGAACATCAACGTCAGAAAAACACCCCCACCTTCTGCCTGCAACACACCCACACACTGAACATCAACGTCAGAAAAACACCCACATCCTCTGCCTGTAACACACCCACACACTGAACATTAACGTCAGAAAAACACCCACATCCTCTGCCTGCAACACACCCACACACTGAACATCAACGTCAGAAAAACACCCACACCTTCTGCCTGCAACACACCCACACACTGAACATCAACGTCAGAAAAACACCCCCACCTTCTGCCTGCAACACACCCACACACTGAACATCAACGTCAGAAAAACACCCCCACCTTCTGCCTGCAACACACCCACACACTGAACATCAACGTCAGAAAAACACCCCCACCTTCTGCCTGCAACACACCCACACACTGAACATCAACGTCAGAAAAACACCCCCACCTTCTGCCTGCAACACACCCACAGACAACATCAACGTCAGAAAAACACCCACACCTTCTGCCTGCAACACACCCACACACAACATCAACGTCAGAAAAACACCCCCACCTTCTGCCTGCAACACACCCACAGACAACATTAACGTCAGAAAAACACCCCCACCTTCTGCCTGCAACACACCCACACACTGAACATCAACGTCAGAAAAACACCCCCACCTTCTGCCTGCAACACACCCACACACAACATCAACGTCAGAAAAACACCCCCACCTTCTGCCTGCAACACACCCACAGACAACATTAACGTCAGAAAAACACCCCCACCTTCTGCCTGCAACACACCCACACACTGAACATCAACGTCAGAAAAACACCCCCACCTTCTGCCTGCAACACACCCACAGACAACATTAACGTCAGAAAAAACACCCACATCCTCTGCCTGCAACACACCCACAGACAACATTGACGTCAGAAAAACACCCACATCCTCTGCCTGCAACACACCCACACACTGAACATCAACGTCAGAAAAACACCCACACCTTCTGCCTGCAACACACCCACACACTGAACATCAACGTCAGAAAAACACCCCCACCTTCTGCCTGCAACACACCCACAGACAACATTAACGTCAGAAAAACACCCACACCTTCTGCCTGCAACACACCCACACACAACATTAACGTCAGAAAAACACCCCCACCTTCTGCCTGCAACACACCCACAGACAACATTAACGTCAGAAAAACACCCCCACCTTCTGCCTGCAACACACCCACACACAACATCAACGTCAGAAAAACACCCCCACCTTCTGCCTGCAACACACCCACAGACAACATTGACGTCAGAAAAACACCCCCACCTTCTGCCTGCAACACACCCACACACTGAACATCAACGTCAGAAAAACACCCCCACCTTCTGCCTGCAACACACCCACAGACAACATTAACGTCAGAAAAACACCCACACCTTCTGCCTGCAACACACCCACACACTGAACATCAACGTCAGAAAAACACCCCCACCTTCTGCCTGCAACACACCCACAGACAACATTAACGTCAGAAAAACACCCACACCTTCTGCCTGCAACACACCCACAGACAACATTAACGTCAGAAAAACACCCACACCTTCTGCCTGTAACACACCCACACACTGAACATCAACGTCAGAAAAACACCCCCACCTTCTGCCTGTAACACACCCACACACTGAACATCAACGTCAGAAAAACACCCCCACCTTCTGCCTGTAACACACCCACACACTGAACATCAACGTCAGAAAAACACCCCCACCTTCTGCCTGCAACACACCCACACACTGAACATCAACGTCAGAAAAACACCCCCACCTTCTGCCTGTAACACACCCACACACTGAACATCAACGTCAGAAAAACACCCCCACCTTCTGCCTGCAACACACCCACACACTGAACATCAACGTCAGAAAAACACCCACACCTTCTGCCTGTAACACCACAGTTTCAGTTCATCTTCACAGAAGTGTCCAAGTGTACCGACTGATCCATATACCCTACACTACGCTTGCATTTCGTTAACAAACAAACAAACAAACAAACAAAAACCAAAACAAATAAAGCGGATGCCTGTCCTGTGCCTGAACCCAACAACCCTGTCATGCCTGCAGAGTTTCCACCCGAGGAAATGCACAGTCGATACGCAGTCACCCCCACAACCGTGACAGCATGAATCCCACATCATACACTCCCCACATATAAAGTCATACACACCTTAACACAAACACACAGACACATCCTCCATATCCTAAAAAAATTGACCAGCTTGAGCCTACTTTATTCAGCTTAAGAACTGAAACACACCACACATGACTCCTAAATAGAAACTGGAAGAACAAAGTCTACAAATAAAACAACCCCAAAAGCATTCTGTAAACCCCCACCACCCCAACAAACAGCCATCAAAACCTTTTTTCCAGTTTGGAAAAACAACCAACCAACACAACAGCAAAACACAAGCAAATGAAAACACCTACATACAAACCTGTTTACCAACCCCCTCCCACCCACCATCCTACCCTCCATCAAATCAAATCAAATCTTGTTGTTACAGCTCTGCTAAGCACCAGGGGCCATTTCCAGGCTGAAAACCCACCAGAAACATATCAAACAAGACACAGCAAGCAATCAACACAGACAATAAAAAAAAGAGAGAGGTACAGATGGATGATTAAATCATTAAGGCCGTCGCCCCTATGACGGGGGAAAACAAGCAACGCCTGTTGAAAACAGAACAAAACAACAACAAAAAGACACCAACCCACCTGAAAAAAAACAAAACAACAACAAAAAACCAATGTCTGTTTCACCAAAACTGTTGGAAAAAACATGTTAAAAAAACCAAAACAAATTAAATCCAAATTACTGAGAGAGAGAGAGAGGGGGGGGTGTGAGGGGGGGGGGGGGAGGGTGAGGGAGAGAGAGAGGGGAGAGAGAGGGGGGAGAGAGAGAGGAGGGGGGAAAGAGAGGGAGAGAGAGAGGGGGGGAGAGAGAGAGGAGGGGTAGAGAGAGAGAGAGAGGGGAGAGAGGGGGGAGGGGGAGAGAGAGGAGGGGGGAGAGAGAGAGAGAGAGAGGGGAGAGAGGGGGGAGGGGGAGAGAGAGAGGGGGGAGGGGGAGAGAGAGGGGAGAGAGAGAGGGGAGAGAGAGAGGAAGGGGTAGAGGAGGGGGGAGAGAGAGAGGGGGGAGAGAGAGGGAGGAGAGAGAGAGAGGGGGGAGAGAGGGGGGGAGAGAGAGAGGGGAGAGAGAGGGGGGAGAGAGGGGGGGAGAGAGGAGGGGGGGAGAGAGGGGGGAGAAAGAGAGAGAGGGAGAGAGAGAGGGGAGAGAGAGTCAGAGAATGGCCTCACCCAGCATGGTCCTGAGTCAGTTCCTCGAACACCCTGTCCCACTGCGGGCGTCCATAATGCGTCTTCTGGGACAGGCCTGTGATGGGGTCTGACGCTGACGCTCTGTCGTGTAGCATGATGTTCTTTGCCTGTTACAGTACATACACACACACACACACACGTACCAGCCTGTTACAGTACACACACACATGTACCAGCCTGTTACAGTACACACACACACACACACACACGTACCAGCCTGTTACAGTACACACACACATGTACCAGCCTGTTACAGTACACACACACACATGTACCAGCCTGTTACAGTGCCTGTTACAGTACACACCAGTATGTTACAGTGCCTATTACAGAACACGACAGCCTGTTACAGTACACACCAGCAGGTTACAGTACGCGACAGCCTGTTACAGTACACACCAGCAGGTTACAGTACACACCAGCAGGTTACAGTACATGACAGCCTGTTACACTACACACCAGTCACAGTTCAGATCAGCGACACTGACACAGCACACACCAAAGTAGGCCACAGTTCAGATCAGCGACACTGACAAAGCACACACCAAAGTAGGTCACAGTTCAGATCAGCGATACTGACAAAGCGCACACCAAAGTAGGTCACAGTTCACATCAGCAACACTGACAAAGCGCACACCAAAGTAGGTCACAGCTCAGATCAGCGACACTGACACAGCACACACCAAAGTAGGTCACAGTTCACATCAGCGACACTGACACAGCACACACCAAAGTAGGTCACAGCTCAGATCAGCGACACCGACAAAGCACACACCAAAGTAGGTCACAGTTCAGATCAGCGACACTGACACAGCACACACCAAAGTAGGTCACAGCTCAGATCAGCGACACTGACACAGCACACACCAAAGTAGGTCACAGTTCACATCAGCGACACTGACACAGCACACACCAAAGTAGGTCACAGTTCAGATCAGCGACACTGACACAGCACACACCAAAGTAGGTCACAGTTCACATCAGCCACACTGAAAAAGCACACACCAAAGTAGGTCACAGTTCAGATCAGCGACACCGACACAGCACACACCAAAGTAGGTCACAGTTCACATCAGCGACACTGACACAGCACACACCAAAGTAGGTCACAGCTCAGATCAGCGACACTGACACAGCACACACCAAAGTAGGTCACAGCTCAGATCAGCGAAACCGACAAAGCACACACCAAAGTAGGTCACAGCTCAGATCAGCGACACTGACACAGCACACACCAAAGTAGGTCACAGTTCACATCAGCGACACTGACACAGCACACACCAAAGTAGGTCACAGTTCAGATCAGCCACACTGACACAGCACCCACACAAAACCAGGCCACACCAGGAAGCAGGACGGACAATGGAGACAAAAGATGAGGAGTGCTGGCCCCGTGGTAACACATCCCCATAGGAAGCGAGGAAATGTTAAGTGCACTGGTTCGAATCCCATTGCCGCCAGTACTTTCTCCCCTTCCACTAGACCTTCAGTGGTGGTCTGGATGCTAGTCGTTCAGATGAGATGATAAACCGATTGTCCCATGCGCAGCATGCACTTGGCGCACGGAAAAGAACCCACAGCAACAAAAGGGTTGTCCCTGGCAAAATTCAGAAGAAAAATCCACTTCGATAGGATAACAAACAAAATTGCATGCAGGAAAAAAAAAATCTTTAAAATAATGGGTGACGCTCTCAGGTGTAGCGACGTGCTCTCCCTCGGGAGAGCAGCCTGAATTTCTTACAGAGAAATCTGTCATGACAAAAGAGTAATACAGTTTCAGTTTCTCAAGGAAGTGTCACTGCTTTTGGACAAATCCATACACCCTACACCACATCTGCTCGGCAGATGCCTGACAGCAGCATAACCCAACGCGCTCAGTCAGGCCTTGAGTGCATGCTTATATATTTCTGTGCCTATCAGAGTGTATTTCGGAGGAGGAGAAGGACGGGCAGGAGGAGGAGAAGGACGGAGGAGAAGGACGGGCAGAAGGAGGAGAAGGACGGAGGAGAAGGACGGGCAGGAGGAGGAGAAGGACGGAGGAGAAGGACGGAGGAGAAGGACGGGCAGGAGGAGGAGAAGGATGGAGGAGAAGGACGGGCAGGAGGAGGAGAAGGACGGAGGAGAAGGACGGAGGAGAAGGACGGGCAGGAGGAGGAGAAGGACGGAGGAGAAGGACGGGCAGGAGGAGGAGAAGGACGGAGGAGAAGGACGGGCAGGAGGAGGAGAAGGACGGAGGAGAAGGACGGGCAGGAGGAGGAGAAGGACGGAGGAGAAGGATGGGCAGGAGGGGGAGAAGGAGGACGGCGAGGAGGAGGAGGAGGAAAAGGACGAAGTAGTTTGAAGAAGTTTCAGTTTCAGTTTCTCAATAAAGCGTCACTGAGTCCGGACAAATCCATACACGCTACACCACATCTGCTAGGCAGAGGCCTGACAGCAGCATAACCCAACGCGCTCAGTCAGGCCTCGAGTGCATGCTTATATATTTCTGTGCCTATCAGAATGGATTTCTTTTAACATGATTTTGCCAGAGGACCACATTTATGTGGAGTGATGGCCTAGAGGTAACGCGTCCGCCTAGGAAACGAGAGAATCTGAGCGCGCTGGTTCGAATCAGCCGCCGATATTTTCTCTCCCTCCACTAGACCTTGAGTGGTGGTCTGGACGCTAGTCATTCGGATGAGACGATAAACCGAGGTCCCGTGTGCTGCATGCACTTAGCGCACGTAAAAGACCCACGGCAACAAAAGGATTGTTCCTGGCAAAATTCTGTAGAAAAATCCACTTCGATAGGAAAATCAAATAAAACCGCACGCAGGAAAAAATACAAAAAAATGGGTGGCGCTGTAGTGTAGCGACGTGCTCTCCCTGGGGGGAGCAGCCCTAATTTCACACAGAGAAATCTGTCGTGATAAAAAGAAATACAAATACAAATACATTCTCATTGCCAAGGGCTCTTTTTCAGTGCGCCAAGAGCATGCTGCACACTGGTCCTCAGTTTATCGTCTCATCCGAGAGACTAGACGCTCGGTGTGATTTTCCAGTCACACTTGGGAGAAAGGGCGAGAGCGGGATTCGAACCCACACCCTCAGGCACACTCTGTGTCTTAACCATTCTGCCACCTCCCTTCAGAGTACTACAACCATACAATAATAATAATAATACAAGTCACGGACCTGGCGGTCGTCCCAGCCGCGGGTGAGGTAGACGCGGTGGTGGAGGAAGGTGGGGTCTCCCCTCTCCGCCATCTGCGTCTCCAGGCTGTGCAGCAGCTGCTGGAACCACTCGAAGGCGGCCATGTCGGGACACACCCACACCAGGTACACCCGCTTCAAAGGCAGGCGGTGAGCCGTGTCACAGTGACAGTGCCTGCACAACCCCCGTCAACTTCATGCTGTTTTTTGTTGACTCACTTTTGCAAACAAAGTGAGTCCATGTTTTAACCCAGTGTTCGGTTGTCTGCGTGCGTGTGTGCGTGTGTGTGTGTGTGTGTGTGTGTGTCCGTGTGTCTGTGTGTCCGTGGTAAACTTTAACATTGACATTTTCTCTGCAAATACTTTGTCAGTTGACACCAAATTTGGCATAAAAATAGGAAAAATTCAGTTCTTTCCAGTCATCTTGTTTAAAACAATATTGCACCTCTGGGATGGGCACAAAAAAATTTAAAAAAGAAGCTAAATATATGCAAACTGCATTTACTGTTATATTTATATTTTTTGTATTCTCTAAACTTGGCACTTTGACCTCTTATTCTGACACAACAACAAGAGGAGTCATTATTATCATTTTTTGTTCAAACAGGAACTTCTTTTGCTAAGCATGGAATTTTTATTTATTTTGCAAACGTTTTGGTGCAGATAGTAAAAAAGGGAAATTACTCTGTAATTAATGCTAGGGGACTTAATTTATCACAAGTGAGTCTTGAAGGCCTTGCCTCTCTTGTTTTTTGTTTCTGCTGTGTTTTATCTGCTGCTCCATCATCTGTACCATTTGCTGTGGCATCACGCATGATGACAGTGTCTGCACACACCCGTAAACTTCACCTTTTGTTGTTGTTGTTGTTGTTGTATGGAGGAAGGTGGCAGAATGGTTAAGACGCTCAGCTGCCAATACAGAGAGTCCGTGAGGGTGTGGGTTCGAATCCCGCTCTCGCCCTTTCTCCTAAGTTTGACTGGAAAATCAAACTGAGCGTCTAGTCTTTCGGATGAGACGATAAACCGAGGTCCCGTGTGCAGCACGCACTTGGCGCACTGAAAAAGAACCCATGGCAACGAGAGTGTTGTCCTCTGGCGAAATTACGTAAAATGAAATCCACCTTCATAGGTACACAAATATGTAAGCATGCACTCAAGGCCTGACTAAGCGCGTTGGGTTATGCTGCTGGTCAGGCATCTGCTCAACAGATGTGGTGTAGCGTGTATGGATTTGTCCGAACGCAGTGACGCCTCCTTGAGAAAGTGAAAGTGAAAGTGTTGTTGTTGTTTTTGCTGCCCCATCATCTTTGTCTTTCTTTCCCTGTCAATGGACCTTGCTTGTGGAATGAACTTCCTCTTTCGCTTCGTCAGGTCTCCGCACTCAGTCTGGCCTTAAAACCCACCTCTTTCCAAGACGGCCTCCTTCCCCTGCCTCTTCTTTGTCTTCAGTTTCTCAAGTTTAGAGTTATGCATGCGTGTGAATGACTGGTTTGAAAGCGCTTTGATTTGTCTCTGCACATGATTCAGCGCTATATAAATACTAATTATTATTATGTTTTGTCTTTTTTTGTTTTTTTGCTGCCGCATCATCTGTACCATTGCAGTGGTCATTACTCACGATGACAGTGTCTGCACACACTGGTAAACTTCATCATTTTTTTAATTGTTTTTTCTTTTTTTGCTGCTCCATCATCTGTACTATTGCAGTGGCAATTTCACCACCTAATCACCAGAGCAAAACAGCACAGATTGTACATCACAGACTGCGGAAAAGACAAAAAAGTATCAAGGCTTGCTCAAAGAAAACGACAGGGGAATGGACTGGGAAGGCAGAAAAAGCAGACAACAGTGATGGAGTCTCCCGTCGGTCCAATGGATGTGTAGGCAGGCAGGCTTATCTGTCGGTGTGTGTCCTCATATGGGAGAAGAGGCGGATTCTGGATGCGCAGCACTTCCCACAGGTGTTGCAAGGGAAAGCGTCTCCAGAAGTTGAGCCCTGCTTCCTTTGCTCACGCTTCTCCTCCTGAATGGCCAGCGTTCTCTTGTTAGCAAATATCTTTATGCCACTAGAACACAGCATCCTCCAGCGACAGTGGTCAAGGGTATCAGTTTCCCAGGAAGCGATTTCTGTGTCACAGGCTTTGAGGTTTGTCTTCAAAGTGTCCTTGAAGCGCTTGCAGGGTCTTCCAAGTTCACGGTGGCCAACAGTGAAAGAAGAAAAAAAGCAGAAATAAAGAGAGCAGTAGAAAAGAGGAAATTTCTAGCACAGAATTTTCAGAAGGTGGGGATGCTATATACACTGAAAGACCCCCGGGGATACCAGTTCTTAAAACCAGGGGAAGAGAAGAGAAAACACTGTTAAAAGGTCGATCAAAACAACATTAGAAAGACCATTTAATCTTGCTAAGTTCATGTAAAATTTAAATAAAGTAAGAAAATATTGAAAGATAACATAAAAATACCAATCCATCCACATATGTTTCTGTGCAAGTACAATTAAAATTATCACATGCACACACACACACACACACACACACACACACACACACACACACAGAATAACAGCCCGCCAGACTCACCAGATATGTTTCAAGATGGAAGCAAAAGGTGTGACTCCAATGCCAGTTCCGATCAGCACGGTGACATCATAGTCCATGAAATCCTGCACAACACAGTGCATATTGTATAACACACAACACAGTGCATATTGTATAACACACAACACAGTGCATATTGTATAACACACAACACAGTGCATATTGTATAACACACAACACAGTGCATATTGTATAACACACAATACAGTGCATTCTGTACAACACACAACACAGTGTGTTTTATACAACGCACAGCACAGTGGATTTTGTACATCACACAACACAGTGCATTCTGTACAACACACAACACAGTGCATTCTGTACAACACACAACACAGTGCATTCTGTACATCACAGTGCATTCTGTACAACACACAACACAGTGCATTCTGTACATCACAGTGCATTCTGTACAACACACAACACAGTGCATTCTGTACAACACACAACACAGTGCATTCTGTACATCACAGTGCATTCTGTACAACACACAACACAGTGCATTCTGTACATCACAGTGCATTCTGTACAACACACAACACAGTGCATTCTGTACATCACAGTGCATTCTGTACAACACACAACACAGTGCATTCTGTACATCACAGTCCATTCTGTACAACACACAACACAGTGCATTCTGTACATCACAGTCCATTCTGTACAACACACAACACAGTGCATTCTGTACAACACACAACACAGTACATTCTGTACATCACAGTGCATTCTGTACAACACAGTGCATTCTGTACAACACACAACACAGTGCATTCTGTACATCACAGTGCATTCTGTACAACACACAACACAGTGCATTCTGTACATCACAGTGCATTCTGTACAACAAACGCAGTGCATTCTGTACATCACAGTGCATTCTGTACATCACACAACACAGTACATTCCGCACAACACACAACACAGTGCATTCTGTACATCACAGTGCATTCTGTACAACAAACGCAGTGCATTCTGTACATCACAGTGCATTCTGTACAACACACAACACAGTGCATTCTGTACATCACAGTGCATTCTGTACAACAAACGCAGTGCATTCTGTACAACACAAAACACAGTACATTATGTACAACACAACACAGTACCTGGGTAGAGCCGACTGACGGCTGCCACTGGGCACTCATTCATTTCCTGTGTTCATTCAATCACATTTCAGGCGCGCACACATACACACTCAGACAAACATGTAACATTTTTAACATTTTATGTGTATGACTGTTTTGTTTATTCCCTCCCCCCCCCCCCCCCCCCCCAACCCCATGTAGGCAGCCATACTCTGTTTTCGGGGGTGTGCATGCTGGGTATGCTCTTGTCTCCATAACCCACCGAACCCTGACATGGATTACAGGATCTTTAACGTGCGTATTTGATCTTCTGCGTGCATATACGCACGAAGGGGGTTCAGGCACTGGCAGGTCTGCACATATGCTGACCTGGGAGATCGGAAAAATCTCCACACTTTACCCACCAAGCGACACCGAGATTTGATGCCGGGACCCTCAGATTGAAAGTTCAACGCTTTAACCACTCGGCTATTGGCGCCCATCAATAATACAATAACAAAGCAATAACAATTACGACAGAGAATAGGATCAATCAATACAAAAACGATGCAATAACAATCACACACATACATACCTCAGAAGACGTACCAAAGGGACCGTCAATGGCCAACCTAAAAAAAAAGAAAGAAAAAAAAAGAAAAGAAAGAAAGACAGAAAGAAAACAACACATTAATTCAGTAAATCAGACAACAACAACAAAAGGTATGAAGAAGACATCACATTAAATCATTCAAGAAATGTTTATGGCTGCCTACATGACGGGGTAAAGATGGTCATCAAGTAAAAAGCCACTTGTACATACAAGTGAATGTTGGAGTCATAGCCCATGAACCATTAAAAGATTAAAAAAATACAACAAAAAAAACAGTAAAGCAGACAAACAAACTGACCCAGCCCAGCAGACCATACAGGGGCCCTTTCAGGGGCTGTAATCCTGTCAGAGTAGAAACCACAAGAACACGGACAACAGCAGAAAAGAAATATGCATGTAGTATGTGGCACACCTGCTGTGCACATGGCCACGAACGATGTATCGCGCATGCGCTTTAAGCGTTCGTGTTCGACTGGCCAAAACAACTCATGATTCCATCCATGTCTGTCCTCAGATTATACTAGATCGCAAAAGAACAAACTGGTGTTCCTGTCTGATGTTGGGTACGCAAGCAATGACACAAGTGTAAAAAAACACATCAACAATGTATGTCTCAGACTACATAAAAACTCAAATCAAGAAACACTGATTTCCCTCAGGAACTGGAAAATGGTGCCCAGGAGAAGAGAGGGTAGGGGGCATCCCCAAACAGGATCTTCATGGAGTGGGCTGTAAAGTGCTTGTGTCTGACATCATACAGTTAGCAGAGACAAAAGCTGCTGCAAGGGGGACCACCCAGAACCTCCACACCAAGATGATGGACAACCATGAGGGACCTGCATGATGTCATTTTGTTCTGATGAAGATGGCGTGCTGGGGATCTGTATGATGTAGGTTTTTCACTGTGTCATTTTGTTCTGATGAAGACGGTGTGCTGTGTACCTGCATGATGTAGGTTTGTCACTATGTCATTTTGTTCTGATGAAGACGGTGTGTTGAAGACCTGTATGATGTAGGTTTGTCACTCTGTCATTTTGTTCTGATGAAGACAGTGTGCTGGGTACCTGCATGATGTAGGTTTGTCACTATGTCATTTTGATCTGATGAAGACGGTGTGTTGAAGACCTGTATGATGTAGGTTTGTCACTCTGTCATTTTGTTCTGATGAAGACGGTGTGTTGAAGACCTGTATGATGTAGGTTTGTCACTGTCATTTTGTTCTGATGAAGACGGTGTGCTGGGTACCTGCATGATGTAGGTTTGTCACTGTGTCATTTTGATCTGATGAAGACGGTGTGCTTGGTACCTGCATGATGTAGGTTTGTCACTATGTCATTTTGTTCTGATGAAGATGGTGTGTTGAAGACCTGCATGATGTAGGTTTGTCACTATGTCATTTTGTTCTGATGAAGACGGTGTGTTGAAGAAATACACTGTCACTGCAGATGTTGTGCATGTAAGACGTGCAGAAATCAAATCAAATCAAATCAAACCATACTGCCAACAGCCGTGCCGACCACAAAGGACCCATCATGATGTGCAGAAAAACTGTGATGAACCACATGGTGTGTGTGAACCACATGGTGTGTGTGAACCACATGGTGTCTGAACCACATGGTGTGTCTGAACCACATGGTGTGTCTGAACCACATGGTGTGTGTGAACCACATGATGTGTCTGAACCACATGGTGTGTCTGAACCACATGGTGTGTCTGAACCACATGATGTCTGAACCACATGGTGTGTCTGAACCACATGGTGTGTCTGAACCACATGGTGTGTCTGAACCACGTGATGTCTGAACCACATGGTGTGTCTGAACCACATACATGGTGTGTCTGAACCACACGGTGTGTCTGAACCACATACATGGTGTGTCTGAACCACACGGTGTGTCTGAACCACATGATGTCTGAACCAAATGGTGTGTCTGAACTACATGGTATGTCTGAACCACATGGTGTGTCTGAACCACATGGTATGTCTGAACCACATGTGCCTGAACCACATGGTGTGTCTGAACCACAAAGAGTCTGAACCACAGGGTGTGCCTGAACCACATGGTGTCTGAACCACATGGTGTGTCTGGGGTGTGTCTGAACCACATGGTGTGTCTGAACCACATGAAGTGTCTGAACCACATGGTGTGTCTGAACAACCACAAGATGTGACCTCACAAGGTCCCACAGCCATGCAGCCATCACCACAAGCTGACACCCACACCAATGTAACAGGAACTTGTCACTCTGATCTTGTGGGTGACTCTACATGTCAGTTTCCTTTTAGTGAGAATGCACGCCCACAGTAGCGCAACTACTTGACCCGACGTATCTTCACCTACTCTGAAGCGTTTGTCCAACACGACCTTGACACGGGTGGAACAGAAACTGAACTTCAGCTTGGCTGCTCTGTCACAGAGCAGCCACCAGCCAATTGGCTAGAGTATTTTGAGGAGGTCAGTCAACACATACAATAACTACACCAGGCAAAAACCATCTCACTGAGCAGCACCCCTATTCACAAGCCCCACAGTCCTGGTCAGAGAGAAAAACAATGCCCTCCGCTTCTGCATGGACTGGCCTGCTGTCGATCACTTCACAAATAAAGACAGCTATGCCATCCCCCAAGACTGATTACATACGGCAGTCCATGGTTGATGACGCACATGAAAATCATCTGAGCAAAGTTCTGAAGACACTGCGTGCAGTTGGACTGAAGCTGAAAAAAGAAAAGTCAGACCTGAGAAAAACGCAGATTGAATTCCTGGGACAGCTAATCAGCGGCGACGGTGTGAAGCCCCATTCAGCCAAGGCAGAGGCCATGGTGAAGATGCCTGACCCTCAGAATGTCATGGTGAAGATGCCTAACCCTCAGAATGTCATGGTGAAGATGCCTGACCATCAGAATGTCATGGAACTGGAAAGGATCTTTGCCATGATCAGCTCCTGGGATGCTTTGATCCAAAGCTGTCTTCAAGTTTCAAGTTTCAAGTTTTAATTATCCTTTCACTCCTATTGGAGTATGGAGGATTACTGCAAAATGATCTTTTCGTGCCCAGAACAAACATTTCCAAATACACAACAATGTCACATAAAAGTTGAGAAAACACAAATGTCTTTTAACTCCAAAAGGAGAACTAGGCAACATTTGCAAATCTAATCATCTTACTTACAGCTAAAATGACTTTTTTGCCTCCTTTGAGCATATTACAAAAATTAAAAACTGGTTTTGGACACAAATATTTTTTAGGAACATATCTATTTCGTAACTGATCATAATTGGGACATTCCATTATAAAATGAAACTCGTCACCAATCACAGACATGTTACAAACCTTACAAAGCCGTAACTCTCGTGGTATGCCTTTGTGTCTCCCTGTTTCTATTTCCAGCTTATGATTACTACTTCCACCCAACCGGTGACGCAGCTTTTGGAGAATGACGCACAGTGGTCCTGGGGAGAGCTGCCAGCAGCAGCCCTCACCACAGTGAAAGAGGAAGTGTGGAAGAAGCGTACTCTGGCCTCCTTCCACCTGGCCACGACAACCACAGTTAGTTCTGACAGCTCCAGCCACGGAGTTGGAGGAGTCCTACAGGAACACCGGGGAGAGCTGACATCAGCAGCATTCTGCTCACCAACACTTACCCCGGCAGAATGTGGCTACACCCAAACAGAAAGGGAATGCCTTGCAGCTGTCTGGGCATGCAAGAAACTTGAGCACTACCTTGTCAGTCTCCAGTCTTTCCACCTCAAAACCGACAACAAGCCCTTGATACCTCTCATGAATACAAAGGATCTGTATAAAACACCACTGAGGTGCCTGGGACTCTTGACACAGCTGATGCATTTCAATCCAAAGGCAGTCTTTACACCAGGGAAGAAGCTCACTGTGGCAGATGCACTATCAACACGTCCACAGCTAGAGACTCTTGACACAGCTGATGCATTTCAATCCAAAGGCAGTCTTTACACCAGGGAAGAAGCTCATCGTGGCAGATGCACTATCAACACGTCCACAGCTAGAGACTCTTGACACAGCTGATGCATTTCAATCCAAAGGCAGTCTTTACACCAGGGAAGAAGCTCATCGTGGCAGATGCACTATCAACACGTCCACAGCTAGAGCAAGAGCCAACAGACATGCCAGTTGACGGATAACACCGTTGCTCATCTCAAAGTAGTCTGATCAACATGGCCAGCAACTGACAAACACCTGGCCAAGATCACAGCTGAGACTCAAAGTGATGCAGTACACACAGTTTCAGTTTCAGTATCAGTAGCTCAAGGAGGCATCACTGCGTTCGGACAAATCCATATACGCTGCACCACATCTGCCAAGCAGATGCCTGACCAGCAGCGTAACCCAACGCGCTTAGAAAAAAGAATGCCAACAGCACCCAGTGTTCCCAGGCAGTCACCCATCCAAGTACTAACCGGGCCCGACGTTGCTTAACCTCGGTGATCGGATGAGAACCGGTGTTTTCAATGTGGTATGGCTGTACACACAGCAGTGCTTGAACACTCTACCGAGGGATGGTCCACCTACAAGAGTGACGTCAGCCCAGACCTTCAGAACTGTATGCAGTTAGGAATGAGCTCAGTGTCCAGGAAAGTCTGCTCATCAACGGCAGCTGTACTGTCATCACAACTTCCATGCGCCAGGAAACTCTGGAAGTAATCCATGACTGGCACTGATACCACCCCTGAAATAAAATATTGTGATGATTTTGCAGTGCAAGACCTGTCAAATTCTGACAACATTTGCTTTGACCATGTGAATGCTTAAAGTCAGTTTTATTCCCAGGCGTCAATTCAATTTCTGAAGAAATTATTCTATCATAGTTTTGATGTAGCATGTTAACTGAATAGGTTTATCCAAAATGTGTGTGTGTGTGTGTGTGTGTGTGTGTGTGTGTGTGCTACATGTGTACACTCAACTTTGGGTAGAAGTCAGCCGCGGGCTGACAAACCCACCTCCACTGGGAATCCAACCTGCATCCTCCCAGCTGTTAGTCCACTTCACCATGGTGGCTTGTTTTGCTGTAAAATGTTTGTGTCTGATCCTGAACCAGCGCGATGCAACCATTAACAGTATCTCAAGGCACACCTTCACACAGCTAGCTGTGATATGGTTTTGTTTTGTTTTTTTTTGTTTTGTTTTTTTTTGCTGCCCCATCATCTGCACCATTTCAGTGGCACTACTCCCACGCCACTCACTCTAGATTCCCCCATACACGGCCACACCCGGGTTCGTCCGTCGCAGTTCCAGCATCGGCAATCCACAGGGAACAATCGATGTTAGGTCGCCAGGAGGCCACACACCAGAGGAGACCCTGCACTGCTGCTGAGTCACTTCAGTGGTGTTCAGGGAAGGTAATTGGCTCTAAGCGTGGCTGCTGACATGACATCCCTCTGCACACTCAGCACTCTCTTGGACAGAAGGCTTTACCGGCTGCCAGAAGCGGCCTTCCTGTTAATAAACAGAAACCTCTTGGCCACACAGCCCAGGAGATTGAACTGAAGACCAGCAGAAACCTCTTGGCCACACAGCCCAGGAGATTGAACTGAAGACCAGCAGAAACCTCTTGGCCACACAGCCCAGGAGATTGAACTGAAGACCAGTAGAAACCTCTTGGCCACACAGCCCAGGAGATTGAACTGAAGACCAGCAGAAACCTCTTGGCCACACAGCCCAGGAGATTGAACTGAAGACCAGAAAGCAGACTGCCAGTCCACCACACCAGCTCTAGTGAGGCATGAAGTGAAGCCATCCTCAACTGACAACCCATGATGCTGAGATGCTACCTGGGAAAACTAACCATGTTGATTACTGCCCGGCTGACCACAAAGGGGCCATATCAGGGCTGAACACCTGTCAGTTCTTAAAACCTGTCAATGAAAAACCAAAATAACCTTAAAATACCAATCGAAATAGCATTAAAAAGACCACTGACATCAGTCCATGCGTGATTTAAATCTGATTAGAAACATTCATTGCATTCCGTATCATGAGGCACATCTCACAGCATGGTGTTAGGCTGTGCCTCACCTGGCTACCCAGGTCTCAGTTTTCTTCCCTTTGACCATGTCTTCCACTGACCATTTGTGTGTGAGAGTATGTTTAACAGGGGACCCCGCTAAAATCTGAATCTAGATTCGACGCGTTCAGCAAGATGGCGACCCATCAATTTACACTGTAAGAAACAGTCGAATTAGTCTGGGATTAAGGCTCCACCAAAAGAAGATGGAGTTTTAGGAGCTTTTGTAGATGAAGAAGCGGAGGAATGGGAGACAGAAGAAGAAATCGACTTCGGATCCACTCTGTTTACGCATACCCAGATTCAAACACTCGACTGTTGGCCGCCGTTCTTTCTCTGTCTCTGGACCTTGCAATTGGAATGAACTTCCTCTTTCGCTCCGTCAAGTCTCCACACTCAGCTCTTTCAAGTCTGGCCTTAAAACCCACCTCTTCCCAAAATAGCCTCCCTTGCCTACCTCTTGTTCTCTTCACATTACTGTGGACTTATGTTTTCCTTTGTACTCACGCTCTTCTATTGTTACTGCAAACAAATGTAATCTTAGTGGCGAGCACCACTACAGCTAGGGAAGGAAAATACACGTTTTCTGATTTGGAAAGTGAAAATAGCAGTGATTATGAAGAAAATCAAAGTGACGAAAGTGTGCCAGTGGCTTCCACAAGTCAACAGACTGAAAGTGTTTGCTGCGGCAGGGCCAAGGGGTGTAGTCGAATGCCGTCAGGTGTGACGGGGCGTGGCAGAGGTGATGGTGATGTCAACGATGGCTGGCATGAACCTAACACATTCCGCTGGACAAATCAGTGAAATGATATTCCAGTGTTCAGTGGTGTCATGAAAATGGCACTTCCTGTGAAGATGATATTCCAGCATTCACTGGTGTCATGAAAATGGCACTTCCTGTGAAGATGATATTCCAGTATTCACTGGTGTCATGAAAATGGCACTTCCTGTGAAGATGATATTCCAGTATTCACTGGTGTTATGAAAATGGCACTTCCTGTGAAGATGATATTCCAGTATTCACTGGTGTTATGAAAATGGCACTTCCTGTGAAGATGATATTCCAGTATTCACTGGTGTTATGAAAATGGCACTTCCTGTGAAGATGATATTCCAGTATTCACTGGTGTCATGAAAATGGCACTTCCTGTGAAGATGATATTCCAGTATTCACTGGTGTCATGAAAATGGCACTTCCTGTGAAGATGATATTCCAGTATTCACTGGTGTCATGAAAATGGCACTTCCTGCAGACAGAAGCCCTCCGGGGTACTACAATCTGTCTCTTGACAGTGACACTGTTGACCGCTTTGTTGAAGAGACAGACAGGTTTGAAAAGTGTATTGTGAACTATTCCAACTTGGTTTGGATTCCTGTTCGGTTTGATTTGATTACCCCGTCCTGGTTAACTCGCAATGTGAGCTTCAGGCTTGTAATGGAGGATGGCAGTGACTGAATAAAACTGGATCACAAAACTTTAACACTGAGTCGTGTTAGTGTATTTGTGAACCTGACATCATGGCTGAGGCTCCTATCAAGTGAGATCTGCCACATCCTTTCAATATTTCTAAATGTTGGCATGGTAGTGTTGCAGTCATCTGGGCTAGTTTGAAGCTGATTCGCTCCATTACCACACAGACATGTCATTGACAGCATCCACTGGACTGAAGGTCAGCAATGAAAACACACACACACACACACACACACACACATATATGTGCATCACCTGGGCATTTTCCAGGCCACACCTCCCCTGACCTACCTGGGCATTTTCTAGGCCACACCTCCCCTGACCTACCTGGGCATTTTCCAGGCTACACCTCCCCTGACCTACCTGGGCATTTTCCAGGCCACACCACCCCTGACCTACCTGGGCATTTTCCAGGCGTCCTGAAACTCCCCCTCGTCAACACGGCAGGCTGTGGCCAAAGCCTCTGTCCAGTCCCCGACCCGCCGGATGTGCACCGTGAAGTGGTCTTCGTGGGGGGCCTGGGGACACAGCACAACACAACACGCTGTTTTCACTGCCCACTGCGAGTGACAAGCCACAGGTCTGGGTCGGTGGTGTCACAACATCTTCATTCTCTGCTTGCTTGCTTGTTCGTTCTGGTGTTTTTGTGCTGTTTGTCATTCACTATTCAAAATAAAATCATAAGCACAATTTTTAAAATAATCAAAAATGTTTTTCTTGATTCAAATAATGAGAGCTAAGAATTTGAAAACATGCCATAAAACAAGATTTCAACCACAGCAAAAGACATGTTTCATACAGTAACAAGTCTCAACCTCTCTTTTGCGTTGGGTTACGCTGCTGGTCAGGCATCTGCTTAGCAGATGGTGTAGCGTATCTGGACTTGCACGAACGCAGTGACACCTCCTTGAGTAACTGAACTGAACTGATCTCGACCTCTTTCCACAGGGGGTCATGACTGACCTCAACCTCTTTCCACAGGGGGTCATGACAGATCTCGACCTCTTTCCACAGGGGGTCATGACATATCTTGACCTCTTTCCACAGGGGGTCATGACTGATCTCGACCTCTTTCCACAGGGGGTGATGACACACACTCACCGAGGTCAGTGTGAAGGGATGCCACTCCAGGCGTGAGATACTGGGGCAGTGCAGGAAGACGTACTGCCCCGGCCGCGCCTGGAAACCTTTACGCTTCATCTGGAGCTCAAACACGCGTGACGGATGGCTCACCACCTGAACAAACCAACACGCTCAAACACATGACAGATGGTGAACCACCTGGACAAACCAACACGCTCAAACACACAAGACGGATAGCTCACCACCTGAACAAACCAACACGCTCAAACACACGCAATGGATGGCTCACCACCTGAACAAACCAACACGCTCAAACACACAAGACGGATAGCTCACCACCTGAACAAACCAACACACTCAAACACACGCAATGGATGGCTCACCACCTGAACAAACCAACACGCTCAAACACACGCAATGGATGGCTCACCACCTGAACAAACCAACACGCTCAAACACACGCAATGGATGGCTCACCACCTGAACAAACCAACACGCTCAAACACACGCAATGGATGGCTCACCACCTGAACAAACCAACACACTCAAACACACAACGGATAGCTCACCACCTGAACAAACCAATATGCTCAAACACACGCGATGGATTGCTCACCACCTGAACAAACCAACACACTCAAACACACGCAATGGATTGCTCACCACCTGAACAAACCAACACGCTCAAACACACGCGATGGATTGCTCACCACCTGAACAAACCAACACGCTCCTGGTCAAAAGACCACAGGTGATGGCTGCGGCTGTAGTCTAGTTTGTCTTTTATCTTTTGGTGCTTGTACTTACAGCCCAGCCAGCTACACAAGACCACCTCAATACACGCACATACACTCAAACAGTATAACACTGTTAATAATGATAATGGAAATTTATATAGCACCTTCCAATGCTCAAGGTGCTTTACAATAACTCCAAAAGTAATACCAATGAAACAATAATATTGTATGGTGTATAATGCAAAATGACAAGTAACAACACATACACACAAACACATACACACACTACCACGCGCGCATGCACATAGGAACACACACACATGCAGGCATGCACACACATACACGCATACACATGCACACACACACACACACATACACGGACACACGCAAGCACACACACACACACAGACACACTCGCGCACATATAACATGCGCACAAACACACAGCAACACACACACATACACATTAATATAGTATGGTGTATAACGCAAAAAGATAACAAGTAACAACACACACACACATGGGTGCACGCATGCATGCACTCACACACACACATGCACACGTGTGCGTGCACACACACACACACACACACAATAAAGACACATGGTATACACACAGAGAATGCCCACAGCAACCCCTGACACCCACACACAGTGCTGACCTTAGTGATGACAACACGCTGCAGACTGCGCACAAAGCGGATGACGCGTTCCACAGTGTACAGGATGAAGGGACCCAGCGCCCAGGCCCAGCTCTGTCACGTCACAGAACACACATCACATCACATAACACATCATAACACACATCACATCACACATCACATAACACAACACACATCATAACACACACAGGTCACACCACATGCAAATCACACACCACAACACACATCACCACGTTACACAACACACACATCGCAACACAGATCACACACGTCACACAATACATACATCACAACACACGCACAACACACATCACACCACACACACATCACACATCATAACACACACACACATCACAACACATATCACACACGTCACACAATACGTACATCACAACACACGCACAACACACATCACACAACACACACATCACACATCATAACACACACATACACACACACACACATCACAACACATATCACACACGTCACACCAAACACATGTCACACCACAAACACACATCACACAACACACATCACAACACACACATATCACAACACATACACACATCACAACACACACCAAACACATGTCACACCACAAACACACATCACACAACACACATCACAACACACACACATCACAACACCCCACACAAGTCACACCACACAAACATCACATCTCAAGCTTCCCATATCATCTCCCCTGAAAGAGACAGAGCAGTAGAGAACAGAGCAGTAGAGAACAGAGCAGTAGAGAGACAGAGCAGTAGAGAGACAGAGCAGTAGAGAGACAGAGCAGTGACGAGACAGAGCAGTAGAGAGACAGAGCAGTAGAGAGACAGAGCAGTAGAGAGACAGAGCAGTAGAGAACAGTAAAGAGACAGAGCAGTAGAGAACAGAGCAGTAGAGAGACAGAGCAGTAGAGAGACAGAGCAGTAGCAGTAAAGAGACAGAGCAGTAAAGAGACAGAGCAGTAGAGAGACAGAGCAGTAGAGAACAGAGCAGTAGAGAACAGAGCAGTAGAGAGACAGAGCAGTGACGAGACAGAGCAGTGAAGAGACAGAGCAGTGAAGAGAACAGAGCAGTAGAGAACAGAGCAGTAGAGAGACAGAGCAGTGACGAGACAGAGCAGTAGAGAGACAGAGCAGTGAAGAGACAGAGCAGTAGAGAGACAGAGCAGTAGAGAACAGAGCAGTGAAGAGACAGAGCAGTAGAGAGACAGAGCAGTAGAGAGACAGAGCAGTGACGAGACAGAGCAGTAGAGAGACAGAGCAGTAGAGAGACAAAGCAGTAGAGATAGAGCAGTAAGAGACAGAGCAGTAGAGAGACAGAGCAGTAGAGAACAGAGCAGTAGAGAACAGAGCAGTAGAGAGACAGAGCAGTAGAGAACAGAGCAGTAAAGAGACAGAGCAGTAGAGAGACAGAGCAGTAGAGAGACAGAGCAGTAAAGAGACAGAGCAGTAAAGAGACAGAGCAGTAGAGAACAGAGCAGTGAAGAGACAGAGCAGTAGAGAGACAGAGCAGTAGAGAGACAGAGCAGTAAAGAGACAGAGCAGTAGAGAACAGAGCAGTAGAGAACAGAGCAGTAGAGAGACAGAGCAGTAGAGAACAGAGCAGTAAAGAGACAGAGCAGTAGAGAACAGAGCAGTGAAGAGACAGAGCAGTAAAGAGACAGAGCAGTAGAGAACAGAGCAGTGAAGAGACAGAGCAGTGAAGAGACAGAGCAGTAAAGAGACAGAGCAGTAGAGAACAGAGCAGTAGAGAGACAGAGCAGTAGAGAGACAGAGCAGTGAAGAGACAGAGCAGTAGAGAGACAGAGCAGTAGAGAGACAGAGCAGTAGAGAGACAGAGCAGTGAAGAGACAGAGCAGTAGAGAGACAGAGCAGTAGAGAGACAGAGCAGTAGAGAGACAGAGCAGTAGCAGTAGAGAGACAGAGCAGTGAAGAGACAGAGCAGTAGAGAGACAGAGCAGTGAAGAGACAGAGCAGTAGAGAGACAGAGCAGTAGAGAGACAGAGCAGTAGAGAACAGAGCAGTGAAGAGACAGAGCAGTAGAGAGACAGAGCAGTGAAGAGAACAGAGCAGTAGAGAGACAGAGCAGTGACGAGACAGAGCAGTATAGAGACAGAGCAGTATAGAGACAGAGCAGTAGAGAGACAGAGCAGTAGAGAGACAGAGCAGTGAAGAGGACAGAGCAGTAGAGAGACAGAGCAGTGAAGAGACAGAGCAGTAGAGAGACAGAGCAGTGAAGAGAACAGAGCAGTAGAGAGACAGAGCAGTGAAGAGAACAGAGCAGTGAAGAGAACAGAGCAGTGAAGAGACAGAGCAGTAGAGAGACAGAGCAGTAGAGAGACAGAGCAGTGAAGAGAACAGAGCAGTAGAGAGACAGAGCAGTAGAGAGACAGAGCAGTGAAGAGAACAGAGCAGCAGTGAAGGGACAGAGCAGTAGAGAGACAGAGCAGTAAAGAGACAGAGCAGTAGAGAGACAGAGCAGTAGAGAGACAGAGCAGTGAAGAGAACAGAGCAGTAGAGAGACAGAGCAGTAGAGAGACAGAGCAGTAGAGAACAGAGCAGTAAAGAGACAGAGCAGTAGAGAACAGAGCAGTAGAGAACAGAGCAGTAGAAGACAGAGCAGTAGAGAGACAGAGCAGTAGAGAACAGAGCAGTAGAGAGACAGAGCAGTAGAGAGACAGAGCAGTAAAGAGAACAGAGCAGTGAAGAGAACAGAGCAGTGAAGAGAACAGAGCAGTGAAGAGACAGAGCAGTGAAGAGAACAGAGCAGTGAAGAGAACAGAGCAGTGAAGAGAACAGAGCAGTAGAGAGACAGAGCAGTAGAGAACAGAGCAGTGAAGAGAACAGAGCAGTGAAGAGACAGAGCAGTAGAGAGACAGAGCAGTAGAGAGACAGAGCAGTAGAGAACAGAGCAGTGAAGAGAACAGAGCAGTGAAGAGACAGAGCAGTAGAGAGACAGAGCAGTAAAGAGACAGAGCAGTAGAGAACAGAGCAGTGAAGAGACAGAGCAGTAGAGAGACAGAGCAGTAGAGAGACAGAGCAGTGAAGAGACAGAGCAGTAGAGAACAGAGCAGTGAAGAGACAGAGCAGTAGAGAGACAGAGCAGTAGAGAGACAGAGCAGTGAAGAGACAGAGCAGTGAAGAGAACAGAGCAGTGAACAGAGCAGTAGAGAACAGAGCAGCAAAGAGAACAGAGCAGTGAAGAGACAGAGCAGTAAAGAGACAGAGCAGTAGAGAGACAGAGCAGTGAAGAGACAGAGCAGTGAAGAGACAGAGCAGTAGAGAGACAGAGCAGTAGAGAGACAGAGCAGTGAAGAACAGAGCAGTGATGAGACAGAGCAGTAGAGAGACAGAGCAGTAGAGAGACAGAGCAGTGAAGAGACAGAGCAGTAGAGAGACAGAGCAGTAGAGAGACAGAGCAGTAGATAACAGAGCAGTAGAGAACAGAGCAGTGAACAGACAGAGCAGTAGAGAGACAGAGCAGTAGAGAACAGAGCAGTAAAGAGACAGAGCGGTAGAGAGACCGAGCAGTAAGGAGACAGAGCAGTGAAGAGACAGAGCAGTAGAGAGACAGAGCAGTAGATAACAGAGCAATGAAGAGACAGAGCAGTGAAGAGAACAGAGCAGTAGAGAGACAGAGCAGTAGAGAGACAGAGCAGTGACAAGACAGAGCAGTGACGAGACAGAGCAGTAGAGAGACAGAGCAGTAGAGATACAGAGCAGTGAAGAGAACAGAGCAGTAGAGAGACAGAGCAGTAGAGAGACAGAGCAGTGAAGAGACAGAGCAGTAGAGAGACAGAGCAGTAAAGAGACAGAGCAGTATAGAGACAGAGCAGTAGAGAGACAGAGCAGTGACGAGACAGAGCAGTGACGAGACAGAGCAGTAGAGAGACAGAGCAGTAGAGAGACAGAGCAGTGAAGAACAGAGCAGTGATGAGACAGAGCAGTAGAGAGACAGAGCAGTAGAGAGACAGAGCAGTGAAGAGACAGAGCAGTAGAGAGACAGAGCAGTAGAGAGACAGAGCAGTAGATAACAGAGCAGTAGAGAACAGAGCAGTGAACAGACAGAGCAGTAGAGAGACAGAGCAGTAGAGAACAGAGCAGTAAAGAGACAGAGCGGTAGAGAGACCGAGCAGTAAGGAGACAGAGCAGTGAAGAGACAGAGCAGTAGAGAGACAGAGCAGTAGATAACAGAGCAATGAAGAGACAGAGCAGTGAAGAGAACAGAGCAGTAGAGAGACAGAGCAGTAGAGAGACAGAGCAGTGACAAGACAGAGCAGTGACGAGACAGAGCAGTAGAGAGACAGAGCAGTAGAGATACAGAGCAGTGAAGAGAACAGAGCAGTAGAGAGACAGAGCAGTAGAGAGACAGAGCAGTGACAAGACAGAGCAGTGACGAGACAGAGCAGTAGAGAGACAGAGCAGTAGAGAGACAGAGCAGTGAAGAGACAGAGCAGTAGAGAGACAGAGCAGTGAAGAGACAGAGCAGTAGAGAGACAGAGCAGTGAAGAGACAGAGCAGTAGAGAGACAGAGCAGTAGAGAGACAGAGCAGTGAAGAGACAGAGCAGTAAAGAGACAGAGCAGTGAAGAGAACAGAGCAGTGAAGAGACAGAGCAGTAAAGAGACAGAGCAGTAAAGAGACAGAGCAGTAGAGAGACAGAGCAGTAGAGAGACAGAGCAGTGAAGAGACAGAGCAGTAGAGAGACAGAGCAGTAGAGAGACAGAGCAGTGAAGAGACAGAGCAGTGAAGAGACAGAGCAGTGAAGAGACAGAGCAGTAGAGAGACAGAGCAGTAGAGAGACAGAGCAGTGAAGAGAACAGAGCAGTAGAGAACAGAGCAGTGAAGAGACAGAGCAGTAGAGAACAGAGCAGTAGAGAACAGAGCAGTAGAGAACAGAGCAGTGAAGAGACAGAGCAGTAGAGAGACAGAGCAGTAGAGAGACAGAGCAGTGAAGAGAACAGAGCAGTAGAGAACAGAGCAGTGAAGAGATAGAGAAGTAGAGAGACAGAGCAGTAAAGAACAGAGCAGTAGAGAGACAGAGCAGTAGAGAGACAGAGCAGTGAAGAGACAGAGCAGTATAGAGACAGAGCAGTAGAGAGACAGAGCAGTAGAGAACAGAGCAGTAAAGAACAGAGCAGTAGAGAGACAGAGTAGTAGAGAACAGAGCAGTAAAGAGACACAGCAGCAAAGAGACACAACAGTAAATAGAACAGAGCAGTAAAGAGAACAGAGCAGTAAGAGACAGAGCAGTAGTGAACAGAGTAGTGAACAGACACAGCAGTGAACAGACAGAGCAGTAGAGAGACAGAGCAGTGACGAGACAGAGCAGTAAAGAGACAGAGCAGTAGAGAGACAGAGCAGTGAAGAGACAGAGCAGTAGAGAGACAGAGCAGTAGAGAGACAGAGCAGTGAAGAGACACTCACAAGGGGGCCAGCACCCTGGAACTGTGGATCCACACATGGGGGTTGTCCCCACTTGTCTGTCTGGCTGACACACTTCTCTGGATCGTGGACGTCTGTGTTGGTCTGGTGGCGTATGATTCTCCTGAAACACACACACTTGGTCTGGTGGCGTATGATTCTCCTGAAACACACACACTTGGTCTGGTGACGTATGATTCTCCTGAAACACACACACTTGGTCTGGTGACGTATGATTCTCCTGAAACACACACACTTGGTCTGAGCATGTATGATTCTGCTGAAACACACACACTTGGTCTGAGCATGTATGATTCTCCTGAAACACACACACTTGGTCTGGTGACGTATGATTCTCCTGAAACACACACACTTGGTCTGAGCATGTATGATTCTCCTGAAACACACACACTTGGTCTGAGCATGTATGATTCTCCTGAAAAACTCACACTTGGTCTGGTGATGTATGATTCTCCTGAAACACACACTTGGTCTGGTGACGTATGATTCTCCTGAAAAACACACACTTGGTCTGGTGACGTATGATTCTCCTGAAACACACACACTTGGTCTGGTGACGTATGATTCTCCTGAAACACACACACTTAGTCTGAGCATGTATGATTTCTCCTGAAAAACTCACACTTGGTCTTGTGACGTATGATTCTCCTGAAACACACACACCTGGTCTGGTGGCGTATGATTCTCCTGAAACACACACACTTGGTCTGGTGGCGTATGATTCTCCTGAAACACACACACTTGGTCTGAGCATGTATGATTCTCCTGAAACACACACACTTGGTCTGAGCATGTATGATTCTCCTGAAACACTCACACTTGGTCTGGTGACGTATGATTCTCCTGAAACACACACACTTGGTCTGAGCATGTATGATTCTCCTGAAACACACACACTTGGTCTGGTGACGTATGATTCTCCTGAAAAACTCACACTTGGTCTGGTGACGTATGATTCTCCTGAAACACACACTTGGTCTGGTGACGTATGATTCTCCTGAAAAACACACACTTGGTCTGGTGACATATGATTCTCCTGAAACACACACACTTAGTCTGAGCATGTATGATTTCTCCTGAAAAACTCACACTTGGTCTGGTGACGTATGATTCTCCTGAAACACACACTTAGTCTGAGCATGTATGATTTCTCCTGAAAAACACACACTTGGTCTGGTGACGTATGATTCTCCTGAAACACACACACTTGGTCTGGTGACGTATGATTCTCCTGAAAAACTCACACTTGGTCTGGTGACGTATGATTCTCCTGAAACACACACACTTGGTCTGGTGACGTATGATTCTCCTGAAAAACTCACACTTGGTCTGGTGACGTATGATTCTCCTGAAAAACTCACACTTGGTCTGGTGACGTATGATTCTCCTGAAAAACACAGTCAATCTGATGATGCATGTTTCTCCTGAAACACACCCTTCCCTGTGTGTATCCTGTTGTGTGCATGTTTGGTCAGCAAACCTGTTGAAAACAGTGCATCATGCAAAATCGTTTCCTGGTTGCCCACTTTCTTCTTCCTATTCTGGCTTTCTATATAGCAAAACAATTCATTTTCTTAACCCCCTTATAAAGGTTATTTTCTTTCAAACACTACAGATTACGAACAAAACAGCAATAATCTCAAATCAAAAACAGACATGACTGTCGATCGAGCTACTTCAATTTCGTTTGAAGAATTAACCATACATAAACTGACACCTTGGAAGCCAAGTCCAGAAATAAAGAGAAACGCCACACGCCTCACCGTCTGACACCGACCAAAACCAACAATCATCATCTGTCCACTTACTCCGCCCCATGGACGACGAAACCAATGAAGAACAGGATGAACAGGTGATGCGTATACCAGAACAGCTCAAAATAGGATCGCCTGAAACAGAGAAAAAGATTTTCTTCTTGAATCATGTTTATTTCTTACAAACTTACAGTGACCAACCAAAGCAGAAAAAAAAACTCCCTCCCTACCCTCCCTCCCACTCCCATACCTGATCATCTCAGTGGATGAGGAGACGATGAGGATGAGGGCGAGGGTGATCACAACGCCGGTCACCCCGGCCACCGATTTGAACAGCTCCAGGGTGGGGTCCTGGAACACGCAAGTTACATGAACACTTTACAGTATTTCTGAAAGAGAAACTGCTGACATGCTGGTTGACAAAGAGGCGACATGCATCAGCTCCTCAGAACACAGTCTGACCCTGCTGCCACTCTCCTACACTACCCAGTCATAGCAAACATACATCAACACCCAAACACAGTTAACCCATCCACTCCACAGCTGCATGCACATTACAACTCTACTTGACCAGCACGACATGAGACCACTGCAGAAAAAACAGGGCACTAAAACTGCAGAAATCAATGGAAAATTGTTGATTCAATTGGTTGAACAAAGTGTGTGTGTGTGTGTGTGTGTGTGTGTGTGTGTGTGTGTGTGTGTGTGTGTATTAAGATAAACATATTAACATGCACACATGCACATTTGTGACGATGCCTTTGATTACTGGCTTAAAATTTTGCTTCTAATTTCTGTCTTAATTCCCTCTCTTTTAATTATTTCATCACAAAGTCACACACACACACACACAGTCACACACACACACACACACACACACACACACACACACACACACAGAGTCATACACACACACAGTCACACACACACACACACACACACACACAGAGTCACACACACACACACACACACACACACACACACACACACACACACACACACAAACTCACACTGCTGCCGGAGCGGATGGGGTTGACCCAGGTTCCATTGGGGGAGGTGGGGAGTCTGGTGAGCACTTCACGAACATCAGACGTGGAATGAGCAAGCTGGAGACGCTCAAAGTCAAAGTAGTGGGCCCCTATGTGGATTGCTGCAACCACATGACGGGAACAATAGCCAAGTGGTTAAAGCATTGGACTTTCAATCTGAGGGTCCCGGGTTCGAATCACGGTGACGGCGCCTGGTGGGTAAAGGGTGGAGATTTTTCCGATCTCCCAGGTCAACATATGTGCAGACCTGCTAGTGCGTGAACCCCCTTCGTGTGTAAATGCATGCAGAAGATCAAATACGCACGTTAAAGATCCTGTAACCCATGTCAGCGTTCAGTGGGTTATGGTAACAAGAACATACCCAGCATGCACACCCCCGAAAGCGGAGTATGGCTGCCTACATGGCGGGGTAAAAACGGTCATGCACGTAAAAGCCCACTCGTGTACATGCGAGTGAACGTGGGAGTTGCAGCCCACGAACACAGAAGAAGAAGAGCTGCAAGCACATTATGTAATTATCATTGTTTTCTATAATCATCAATGTTGCTGTTGTTGTTGTTACTGTTACTATTGACTGGTTGAATGATTGATTGGTTCACTGAACGGTTCATTGATCGGCTGACTGGGTTTGTTTTTTTTAATTGGTCAATCTATTCAATAATAGGAACCATGTTGTTGGTGGGTTTTTTTCAATTATATTTTTTTTTTTTTATTCATTGTTGTTGCTGTTACTACTGACGCTTCATTGAATTGTTCACTGACTGGTTGGCTGGTTTTTTAAATGGTCAATCTGTTTAACTACAATTATACTTATGTATCCATTTATCATGTATTGTTTTAACTGTTAACTGTTCTCAGCTATATCAGTGTAATATTATGACGTGCTCTCTTCAAGTGCATGTCTTATGTTTGAATTGTGAGCTGCATGACACATGTCAGTTTCTCTTGACAGATGATAAAAAGTCTGTCCATTTAATTGTTCAGGTACCTTCTTTCCCCCTCAAGGCCTGACTAAGCATGTTGGTCAGTCATCTGCTTAGCAGATGTGGTGTAGTGTACATGGATTTGTCCAAATGCCTGACGCCTCCTTGAGTAACTGAACTAAACTGAATCGACTTGACTGAAGTTATGAAATCAGAGTTCATACATTACAGGCAGTCAATGTCACTTTTTTTTTTAACTCTCTCCATACGAACGGCGAAAGAGACGACGTTAACAGTGTTTCACCCCAATTACCACCATCAAAATATTGCAAGCGGAAGGTTCTTATACTGAAGAGGTGTATATTGACAAAGAATACCACAATTCTGACGACGGAAGCTAAAGGTTGGGTCATTGAGACACCCACTGGACATCCGAGGGGTCTGTGTAGAGGAGAAGAGAGGACTGGCCGTACTGAGTGAGTTAAAGCCTTTAAAACCCCAAGGGCTATAAGTTGAAAAGTATCATGTCTGGAACATGGATGAATGGCAATGTGTTCTGAGTGGTGACTGAATAAGTGAACCATTGTCTGCTACAATGATAAAAACTGCAATTTCACACACACACCAAAAAAATCTAGGGTTGTTTTTCGTTGTTTGATTCTAATCATGATTCTATTTTCAAATCTGAATTCTGGTGAAATATATTGCTGCTATGCATTATCAATCACTGAGAGGAACAATGGTGTTCTTTGTCATTTTTTTTTTTCCCAGTAATGAGAGACAAAATTAAAAGATGCTTACAAACCTGGTAATTTTTTGGAAAGACATTTGAAGGCTTCAAAAAGACATGTTAGTTTTTACAATTACTAATTTTGTTGTTGTTGTTGTTTTTTGTTGTTGTTTTTTTTGTTAAACGTGTATGAACCCTTCAGTAATACACACTGACATCCACTTCTTGAAGATACCACACAAAGGAGCGTTCCTGTATTTTACAGAAAAACATGAGATCCAAAAAATACCCTGAACATATTTTGTAGCTATGGTGACGAAAGACTCGGACACACCTGTAAAACATTTTGTGACATGATGGATATTAAAGACGTACCTTGATGGAAGACACTTGAAAACTACCCGCCATACTCATGTGTGAAAGCTGTCATACTTTGGCCTCATCTGAACAATCAGCAAAACAATGTTTGCTCTTTCTTTAACTCTTTTGCCACCATAGGAGCAAAACAATGTTTGTTCTTTCTTTAACTCTTTTGTCACCACAGGTGACTTTTGTCAACATGAAACGGTCACGTTAAGAGGACCATTTATTCATCACATTGTAGCAAAACTTGACAGCTGGTACACGGTGGTAGCCAGTTTCCTGTGCAAAAGAACAATGACTAACCATTGCCCCCTGACAAAGCTTGAAGGAAACAGGTCCCAACTGTTGTTCTGACATGAACCTAATTGTGCAACTGACAGCATGGAGTCTAAAATATTTCGTGCTGGGGACTGTTTTTCACACAGAAACTTGGCAGTGAAAGAGTTAACTGTGTGTGTGTGTGTGTGTGTGTGTGTGTGTGTGTGTGTGTGTGTGTGTGTGTGTGTGTGACTGTGTGTGTGAGTGAGTGAGTAAACGTGAGAGTGAGTGTGTGTGTGTGTGTCGGGGGTGGAGGGTTGGGGGGGGGTTGGTAATAATTACCTGTATGCACACAGATCATGTACGCTATGTACTTGTGGTAGGTGATGTTCTTGTCCAACATGCGCCTTACATTTTGATGACAGCACTGAAAACACATCATCGTCACTGTGCTTGTAGCAGTGAAAACACATCATCGTCACAGTGCTTGTAGCACTGAAAACACATCATCGTCACAGTCCTTGTAGCACTGAAAACACATCATCGTCACTGTGCTTGTAGCATTGAAAACACATCATCGTCACTGTGCTTGTAGCATTGAAAACACATCATCGTCACAGTGCTTGTAGCACTGAAAACACATCATCGTCACTGTGCTTGTAGCACAGAAAACACATCATCGTCACTGTGCTTGTAGCATAGAAAATACATCATCGTCACAGTGCTTGTAGCACTGAAAACACATCATCGTCACTGTGCTTGTAGCATAGAAAATACATCATCGTCACTGTGCTTGTAGCATAGAAAACACATCATCGTCACAGTGCTTGTAGCACTGAAAATACATCATCGTCACAGTGCTTGTAGCACAGAAAACACATCATCGTCACTGTGCTTGTAGCATAGAAAATACATCATCGTCACAGTGCTTGTAGCACTGAAAACACATCATCGTCACTGTGCTTGTAGCACTGAAAACACATCATCGTCACAGTGCTTGTAGCACTGATTATACATCATCGTCACTGTGCTTGTGGCACTGAAAATACATCATCGTCACAGTGCTTGTAGCACTGAAAACACATCATCGTCACTGTGCTTGTAGCACTGAAAACACATCATCGTCACTGTGCTTGTAGCACTGAAAACACATCATCGTCACTGTGCTTGTAGCACTGAAAATACATTATCATCTTCATTATCCATCATCATCATCATATCACTGCTTGAGGCAATGAAAATACATCATTATCATTACCATCTTCATTATCCATCATCATCATCATCATCAATGCACTTTAACAATGAAAATACATCAATTTCATTATCATCTTCAGTATCCATCATCTTCATATTCCTCCTCCTCCTCCTCCTCAATGCACTTTAAGTTTAACAATGAAAATACATCATTATGATTACCATCTTCAGTATCCATCATCATTATCATTAAATATCACTCCTGATGAGAAAAATTCAGGCACACATTTCTATGTCCCACTAAGAGTAATAATGCTTTTTGTTGGATATATATATATATATATATATAGTAATAAAGCTTTTTGTTGATATATATATGTGTGTGTGTGTGTGTGTGTGTGTGTGTGTGTGTGTGTGTGTGTGTCCCTCTCTTGATTCATATATTCATGCTGTTTTTTGTTTTGTTGTTTTTATGTTGCTAAACGATTATTCTGAGGTGTCCCATGCCAACAGGACTGTAATGCCAATGGCATTAAAACATTTTTCAGTTTCAGTTTCAGTTTTCTCTCTCCCTCTCACTTTCTTATCTTAGCTTAATTCTAATTCCCGGTCCAGTCATCAACATCATTGTAATGACAATGCAAATGTATCACTTAACCCTTTGAGCCCTGACCACCGCTTAACCGGTGGTGGGAAGGGGTGGCATAATGCCTGGCCACCGGTTGAGCGGTGTGTAAACACTTGTGTCGTGTTTTGCAATTGGTCGACTTATATTGAAGAGCCAATCAGAAAAACCGTAATATTCTGACGTCAGCGAACATAGTACCAACATTGCCACGCCTTTTCACTGTGTTTTGGATAAAAAAAGATCGATTTCTACCATGAAGCGTGCAGAGTCTCAACCTGACACGCCTCCTTTGATCAACTGATTCTGCATGCTCAGATTCATTTTCAACATCACATCTGTAGCAAAATCATCCGCTTCGAATTCCACCTCAATATCAGAGTAATCATTGTCATACTCTACTTCCGATAAATCATCAAGCATATCAATTACTTGCTGCGTTGTGTACAGTTGTTTTCTCGCACGTTTTGTCCCTGATTTCTGCCCTGACGGGCCAGGTTGAGACTCTGCACCCATCAAGTGTTTACGCACCGCTCAACCGGTGGCTGGGCATTATGTCATTTTTCTCTGCCACCGGTAAAGTGGTGGTCAGGGCTCAAAGGGTTTAATACCAATTATTTGCAAATTTTGGCTCAGAAGCTCAGGCAGAAGGGTTAAAATTGCTCAGGAACTCAGGGCTCAAAGGGTTAAGTTTTTAACCATACTCAAAGACACACTCTTATGCACATCCATGCACATATACACAAAACAAGCAGAACACTACCAACACACACACACGAACACACACACACACACACACAAACACACACATCTTACACAAAAACACATGCAAACACCCACACACACACACACACACACATCTTACACAAACACACACAAAAACACACGCACACACACACAACACACACACACACACACACACACACACACGCACATCTTACACAAACACACACACAAACACACACACATGAACACACAAACACACACACACACAGGTGCCCAGCCCCTACCCCGCAGGCCCCCCTGATGTAGGAGATGAGGTTGCGGCAGACAGGCAGCAGCACCAGCATACAGTTGAAGTTCAGACAGGCTGCACTGGCCCGGGCCCAGCACAGAGCGTCCTGCACGCATGGAAACAGAGACACGCTTCCCGCTGTTGGCTGTGGTTTGATTTCTGTTTCCCCCCTGTCTCACCGCACAACTCTGTCCTCAGTTTCAGTTTCAGTTTCAGTAGCTCAAGGAGGCGTCACTGCGTTCGGACAAATCCATACACGCTGCACCACATCTGCCAAGCAGATGCCTGACCAGCAGCGCAACCCAACGCGCTCAGTCAGGCCTTGAGAAAAAAAAAATAAAATAAATAAATAATAATAATGATAATAAAAAAATAAAAAAATAAATGTGTTTAATCATGAAAAGAAATCACCAATTTCTGCATATTTGATAACAGTTAAACATTTTTAGTTTGTTTTAGTTTTGTTTCGTTTTGTTTTGCAGTCCCATCATCCCTGCCATTGCAGTGGTACTGCCTCTATCTGCTCATCCCAAATCCCCAGCTGCCACAGTTCTTACACTTCACAGGGGAGCCATCAATGTTAAGTAGACAGGGAGCTATCTACCAGAGGAGATCCTGCACTGTTGTTGAGTCACTTTGGTAGTGCCAAGAAGTGCCTGTTCCGATCCAATGTATGCAGGACACAACTTACCATCCCCTACTGATGACTAATCTGTTAGTTGTGGGCCCACACTGAGTGAGGCTGAGTCAGTGAGTGTTCCCGTCCAGCGGCAGTCCTCATAAATCTGCAGACACTGAAGACTTTGGCAGAAACTCACCCTAAGCATGGAGGTGTCACCATGAGAACTTGGCATCAAGGGCCACAGAATCTGCAACTTCTTTTAAGAGTTATATAAATATCTGGTGATGAACAATGATGGTAGGTGCTGGCCACTAGCTGTAATATGGCACCTTTGGAGGGGCTTGAACCTGCATCTTCCATTCACCAGTCCTGAACGAACGCTAACCACTTCGCTGTGGCAGCTTGTTATCTGTTTTTAGGCTCAGGGATTTTCTCACTCAATCTTTCTTAGCATCACTAAGTGAGAATTGTTCTGAAATAGATACAATATTGCATTCTTGATGGTTTGGCACACTGATTATTAATTTTCTCTTTAAATAATTTATACTGTTCTTTATTGTTTCTATATTTCAGCAAAAAAACATCGCTTGCATTCTCCATTTCACATTCACACATGACAACAAGAACAGCTTATTTAATGTACAGATCAACTATAACTGAGCCTGTGGCTGTGAGACCACAAACTGCTGAGTGTCCAGTTCACCATTAGTGTTAGAGATAAGAAGAGAGGAAAAACACAAACATCAAAAGAGTAAGACAGAGAAATGTAAGGAACAGATTAATGCAGAGGAAGAGACAGAGAGAGAAAAATGAGATTTTTTTTTTAACTCTCTCCATACGAACGGCGAAAGAGACGACGTTAACAGCGTTTCACCCCAATTACCATCATCAAAATATTGCAAGCGGAAGGCTCTTATACTGAAGAGGTGAATGTTGACAAAGAATACCACAGTTCTGATGACGGAAGCTAAAGGTTGGGTCATTCAGACACCCACAGGACATCCGAGGGGTCTGTGTAGAGGAGAAGAGAGGACTGGCCGTACTGAGTGAGTTAAATCAAAAAGTGAAATAAGCATGAATGTATTTTTTTTTACATCCAGTCCTCAGGGTAAAGAGAAAAAATGAAATTAAAATATTGACAAAAGTAATACACACAAGAGGGGGCTAGAGAGAGAGAGAGAGCGAAGGGGGGTGCGGTGGGAGGGGAGGGGGTGGGGGGGGGGAGGGGGAGAGCACAGAGACACAGAACTGTTAGGTTACACTCAAAGATACCTACCCCAACCAGTTCCCTCAGGTAGAAATACCCAATATCATTCTTGTACTGGAAGAAGGTTCCAACAAACAGACCAACGTTGATTATGAGCCATGTTCCCTGCAACAGTCACAATACACAAGTCAAAAGCACAGTAGTCACAAAAACACAACACAGCAGTCACATCAAACACAACACAGCAGTCACATCAAACACAACACAGCAGTCACATCAAACACAACACAGCAGTCACATCAAACACAACACAGCAGTCACATCAAACACAACACAGCAGTCACATCAAACACAACACAGCAGTCACAAACACAGCAGTCACAAAACAACACAGCAGTCACATCAAACACAACACAGCAGTCACAAACACAGCAGTCACAAAACAACACAGCAGTCACATCAAACACAACACAGCAGTCACATCAAACACAACACAGCAGTCACATCAAATACAAAACAGCAGTCACATCAAACACAACACAGCAGTCACAAACACAGCAATCACAAAACAACACAGCAGTCACATCAAACACAACACAGCAGTCACAAACACAGCAGTCACAAAACAACACAGCAGTCACAATACAACACAGCAGTCACAATACAACACAGCAGTCACAATACAACACAGAAGTCACAATACAACACAGCAGTCACAATACAACACAGAAGTCACAAAACAACACAGCAGTCACAATACAAAACAGAAGTCACAATACAACACAGCAGTCACAAAACAACACAGAAGTCACAAAACAACGCTGCAGTCACAATACAACACAGAAGTCACAATACAACACAGCAGTCACAATACAACACAGAAGTCACAATACAACACAGCAGTCACAATACAACACAGAAGTCACAATACAACACAGCAGTCACAATACAACACAGAAGTCACAATACAACACTGCAGTCACAATACAACACAGCAGTCACAATACAACACTGCAGTCACAATACAACACTGCAGTCACAATACAACGCTGCAGTCACAATACAACACAGAAGTCACAATACAACACAGCAGTCACAATACAACACAGCAGTCACAATACAACACAGCAGTCACAAAACTACTACAGCAGTTCACAAAACAACCAGCAGTTCACAAACAACACCGCAGTCACAAAACAACACAGCAGTCACAAACAACACAGCATCACAAAACACACAGCAGTCACAAAAAAAACACAGCAGTCACAAAACAACAGTACAGCAGTCACAAACAGCAGCAGTCACAAAACCAACCACAGCAGTCATAAAACTACAGCAGTCACAAAACACACAGCAGTCACAAACACAGAAGTCACAAAACACCAACAGCAGTCATACACAACAAAGCAGTCACAAAACCAACACAGCATACACGAAAAATAGGCAATCACAAAACAACACAGCAGTCACAAACATAGCAATCACAAAACAACACAGCAGTCACAAACATAGCAATCACAAAACAACACAGCAGTCACAAACACAGCAAGTCATAAACACAACACAGCAGTCACAAACACAGAAGACACAAACACAGCAGTCACAAACACAGACACAGACACAAACACAACACAGCAGTCACAAACACAGCAGTTACAAACACAAACACAACACAGAAGACACAAACAAAGACACAGACACAACACACCAGTCAGAAAACAACACAGCAGTCACAAACACAGACACAAACACAGCACAGCAGTCACAAACACAGACATAAACACTTCAGTCTTGTTCATGGCCATCATTTGCTGATTTGGCAATACCAGCTTGCTGATGGTCATGTCATAAAATCCCCCACAGCAACTCTCTTATCTGCTCCTCCACACCTTGAAAACACCTTGTTTGGAATTAGGAAATGAGGTAATAAACTAGCTGATTAATTTTTCTATAAAGTTCTACAACATAAGTCACATTTAATTTCAAGTAAAACTGACAAAAATGTTTCAGTTTGAAGGAGGCAAGAAACCATGCTGATTGATCAATCCAAATAGGCTACACACACACTAATAATAATAATAATAATATTTTTATTATTATTAACAATAATAATAATAATAAATAAAGATTATATTAAGATAATTAAAAAAACAAAAAAAAAAACAGCAGCTGATGCCTGATCTATGAATAAACCCAATAACCTGATCAGGCTGATATATCATTATCAGAGAGAGAGAGAGAGTGTGTGTGTGTGTGTGTGTGTACACACACACACTCTGTGTGTGTGTGTGTGTGTGTGTGTGTGTGTGTGTGTGTGTGTTTATACGAAAATTATGAACGAAAATGAACTATCAAAAATAATAATAAACAGTGGTGTGAATCAATACCACCAAGACCAAGAAAACAAATCGGTACACAAGAAAAACGAAGCGAACAAGTCCGGAAGCTTACCACAACCACCCACTTGGGCCCTTCGTTCGCTGCGAAACTGACCATTTCGGAGAACGTCCAGATCACGCCTTCACTCAGTTACAAAACAACGCATTTAACTGGCTCTTAAATGAAGACAAACAAACTTCGCTGACATGCTACCGAAATATACAGTTTGCTGAATAAAAGTTCCATTGACAAGCCCACCAAGATGTTTTTGCTTGGAGAGTTATCTTTCCTTCATATGGTTTTCTTTGCCGAAAAACTATAGAAACAAAAAACAAACAGCACACACACACACACACACACACACAACAAAAACAACTGTGGTCCTTTAAAACTTGGTGAAGTGTCAATCAACAGCATCACACACACACACACACACACACATACTGAAATGGAAAT
>NC_134898.1:2592446-2632446 GCF_041734735.1 Babylonia areolata | reverse complement strand
TGTACAGGTGAGACAGGTGGCTTTGTACAGGTGAAACAGGTGGCTTTGTACAGGCGAGACAGGTGGCTTTGTACAGGCGAGACAGGTGGTTTTATACAGGTGAAACAGGTGGCTTTGTACAGGTGAAACAGGTGGTTTTATACAGGTGAAACAGGTGGCTTTGTACAGGCGAGACAGGTGGCTTTGTACAGGCGAGACAGGTGGCTTTGTACAGGTGAGACGGGTGGCTTTGTACAGGTGAGACGGGTGGCTTTGTACAGGTGATACAGGTGGCTTTGTACAGGCGAGACGGGTGGTTTTGTACAGGCGAGACAGGTGGCTTTGTACAGGCGAGACAGGTGGCTTTGTACAGGTGAGACAGATGGTTTTATACAGGTGTCATTGTACAGGTGAAATAGCTGGTTTTATACAGGTGTCACTGTACAGGTGAGACAGGTGGCTTTGTACAGGCGAGACAGATGGTTTTGTACAGGCGAGACAGATGGTTTTATACAGGTGTCACTGTACAGGTGAGACAGGTGACTTTGTACAGGTGAAACAGGTGGCTTTGTACAGGCGAGACAGGTGGCTTTGTACAGGCGAGACAGATGGTTTTGTACAGGTGTCACTGTACAGGCGAGACAGGTGGCTTTATACAGGTGAGACAGGTGGCTTTATACAGGCGAGACAGGTGGCTTTGTACAGGCGAGACAGGTGTCTTTGTACAGGCGAGACAGGTGGCTTTGTACAGGTGAGACTGGTGGTTTTATACAGGTGAGACTGGTGGTTTTATACAGGAGAGACAGGTGGCTTTGTACAGGTGAGACGGGTGGTTTTATACAGGTGAAACAGGTGGTTTTATACAGGTGAAACAGGTGGCTTTGTACAGGCAAGACAGGTGGTTTTATACAGGTGAGACGGGTGGCTTTGTACAGGTGAGACAGGTGGCTTTGTACAGGTGAAACAGGTGGCTTTGTACAGGCAAGACAGGTGGTTTTATACAGGTGAGACAGGTGGCTTTGTACAGGAGAGACAGGTGGTTTTGTACAGGTGAGACGGGTGGCTTTGTACAGGTGAGACAGGTGGCTTTGTACAGGCGAGACAGGTGGCTTTGTACAGGTGAGACAGGTGGTTTTATACAGGTGAGACAGGTGGTTTTATACAGGTGAGACAGGTGGTTTTATACAGGTGAGACAGGTGGTTTTATACAGGTGAGACAGGTGGCTTTGTACAGGTGAGACCGGTGGTTTTGTACAGGTGAGACAGGTGGCTTTGTACAGGTGAGACAGGTGGCTTTGTACAGGCGAGACAGGTGGTTTTATACAGGTGAGACAGGTGGCTTTGTACAGGTGAAACAGGTGGCTTTGTACAGGCGAGACGGGTGGCTTTGTACAGGCGAGACAGGTGGTTTTATACAGGTGAGACAGGTGGCTTTGTACAGGTGAGACAGGTGGCTTTGTACAGGTGAAACAGGTGGCTTTGTACAGGCGAGACAGGTGGCTTTGTACAGGCGAGACAGGTGGCTTTATACAGGCGAGACAGGTGGCTTTGTACAGGCGAGACAGGTGGTTTTATACAGGTGAAACAGGTGGCTTTGTACAGGCGAGACAGGTGGCTTTGTACAGGTGAGACAGGTGGCTTTGTACAGGTGAGACAGGTGGCTTTGTACAGGCGAGACAGGTGGCTTTGTACAGGTGAGACAGGTGGTTTTATACAGGTGAAACAGGTGGCTTTGTACAGGTGAGACAGGTGGCTTTGTACAGGTGAGACAGGTGGCTTTGTACAGGTGAGACAGGTGGCTTTGTACAGGTGAGACAGGTGGCTTTGTACAGGTGAGACAGGTGGCTTTGTACAGGTGAGACAGATGGTTTTATACAGGTGTCACTGTACAGGTGAAATAGCTGGTTTTATACAGGTGTAGACGGGTGCAATAGCCGAGTGGTTAAAGCGTTGGACTGTCAATCTGAGGGTCCCGGGTTCGAATCACGGTGACGGTGCCTAGTGGGTAAAGGGTGGAGATTTTTACGATCTCCCAGGTCAACATATGTGCAGACCTGCTAGTGCCTGAACCCCCTTCGTGTGTATATGCAAGCAGAAGATCAAATACGCACGTTAAAGATCCTGTAATCCATGTCAGCGTTCGGTGGGTTATGGAAACAAGAACATACCCAGCATGCACACCTCCGAAAACGGAGTATGGCTGCCTACATGGCGGGGTAAAAACGGTCATACACGTAAAAGCCCACTCGTGTGCATACGAGTGAACGCAGAAGAATACAGGTGTCACTGTACAGGTGAGACAGGTGGTTTTATATAGGTGTCACTGACAGGTGGCTTTGTACAGGCGAGACAGGTGGTTTTATACAGGTGAGACAGGTGGCTTTGTACAGGCGAGACAGGTGGCTTTGTACAGGCGAGTCAGGTGGCTTTGTACAGGCGAGACAGGTGGCTTTGTACAGGTGAGACAGGTGGTTTTATAGAGGTGAAACAGGTGGCTTTGTACAGGTGAGACAGGTGGTTTTATAGAGGTGAGACAGGTGGCTTTGTACAGGTGAGACAGGTGGTTTTATAGAGGTGAGACAGGTGGTTTTATACAGGTGAGACAGGTGGCTTTGTACAGGTGAGACAGGTGGCTTTGTACAGGTGAGACAGGTGGTTTTATACAGGCGAGACAGGTGGCTTTGTACAGGTGAGACAGGTGGCTTTGTACAGGCGAGACAGGTGGTTTTATACAGGTGAGACAGGTGGCTTTGTACAGGCGAGACAGGTGGCTTTGTACAGGTGAGACAGGTGGCTTTGTACAGGCGAGACAGGTGGTTTTATACAGGTGAGACAGGTGGCTTTGTACAGGTGAGACAGGTGGCTTTGTACAGGCGAGACAGGTGGTTTTATAGAGGTGAAACAGGTGGCTTTGTACAGGTGAGACAGGTGGTTTTATAGAGGTGAAACAGGTGGCTTTGTACAGGTGAGACAGGTGGCTTTGTACAGGCGAGACAGGTGGTTTTATACAGGTGAGACAGGTGGCTTTGTACAGGCGAGACAGGTGGTTTTGTACAGGTGAGACAGGTGGCTTTGTACAGGCGAGACAGGTGGTTTTATACAGGTGAGACAGGTGGCTTTGTACAGGTGAGACAGGTGGCTTTGTACAGGCGAGACAGGTGGTTTTATAGAGGTGAAACAGGTGGCTTTGTACAGGTGAGACAGGTGGTTTTATAGAGGTGAAACAGGTGGCTTTGTACAGGTGAGACAGGTGGCTTTGTACAGGCGAGACAGGTGGCTTTGTACAGGCGAGACAGGTGGCTTTGTACAGGCGAGACAGGCGGCTTTGTACAGGCGAGACAGGTGGTTTTATACAGGTGAAACAGGTGGCTTTGTACAGGTGAGACAGGTGGCTTTGTACAGGCGAGACAGGTGGTTTTATAGAGGTGAAACAGGTGGCTTTGTACAGGTGAGACAGGTGGCTTTGTACAGGCGAGACAGGTGGTTTTATACAGGTGAAACAGGTGGCTTTGTACAGGTGAAACAGGTGGTTTTATACAGGTGAAACAGGTGGCTTTGTACAGGTGAGACAGGTGGCTTTGTACAGGCGAGACGGGTGGCTTTGTACAGGTGAGACAGGTGGTTTTATACAGGTGAAACAGGTGGCTTTGTACAGGTGAGACAGGTGGCTTTGTACAGGCGAGACGGGTGGCTTTGTACAGGTGAGACAGGTGGCTTTGTACAGGTGAGACAGGTGGCTTTGTACAGGCGAGACAGGTGGCTTTGTACAGGTGAGACAGGTGGCTTTGTACAGGCGAGACAGGTGGTTTTATACAGGAGAGACAGGTGGCTTTGTACAGGTGCGACAGGTGGTTTTGTACAGGTGAGACATGTGGCTTTGTACAGGCGAGACAGGTGGCTTTGTACAGGTGAGACAGGTGGCTTTGTACAGGCGAGACAGGTGGCTTTGTACAGGCGAGACAGGTGGTTTTATACAGGTGAGACAGGTGGCTTTGTACAGGTGAGACAGGTGGTTTTATACAGGTGAGACAGGTGGCTTTGTACAGGTGAGACAGGTGGTTTTATACAGGTGAGACAGGTGGCTTTGTACAGGCGAGACGGGTGGCTTTGTACAGGTGAGACAGGTGGTTTTATACAGGTGAGACAGGTGGCTTTGTACAGGTGAGACAGGTGGCTTTGTACAGGCGAGACAGGTGGTTTTGTACAGGTGAGACAGGTGGTTTTATACAGGTGTCACTGTGAAACCTTCCTGCGCCTTAGTTCTTCTTTTGTCTGGAGAACTGAAGAAAAACAACAACAAAACAAAACAAAAAACAAAAAAAACAAAAACAAAAAAAACCAAACAAGACCACAGCACCCACTGACACAGTTAATGGACAGGAGCAAAACACAAGTCATTGCACACCCACATGCACACTCACACAAACATGCATGCATGCACAGAAGCATGCACACCCATGTACGCACAGACACACACACACACACAGACACACACACATACACACGCACATGCACACACACACACACACCATCACACAAACGCACACATGCGCACACACACACACGCGCGTGTGCTCACACACATGCACATATACAGTCACATATCCCATCTCCCCACCCCCTTCCTCCCCCACCCACCCACCCACCCACCACACACATACAAATTATTGTCATGTGTTTCTCTGCTCCTGTCAAAAATGAAGTTAATGTAGACAGGTTTTTTTATGTTGATGTTTTTATCCTTTTTTTTTTTCCCAGATAGGGTCATCTGACCATGATTTTGTGACGTCCAGTGGATTCCCAGACATTCGCTGGCACCAGACGGCAGACTACGGCTTCGTGCCCAACCCCCGCATGCACAATGTCTTTATGGCTGTCTCCATGGACATCACAGACTTCAACTCGCCCTACGCACCGTGAGTGCTAAAACGTCCCAGTTTGTGTTTCCCCATGTGAATAAGAATAAGAATAAGAATAACTTTATTATCTCCAACTCTGAGAAATTTGGTCAGGTGCATTATCACAACACAGACAAGTAAACAACATGGGGAACATAAATGTAAAAGTCAACAACAGCTTTTACGAATATTACGAAGACACAAATGTAAAAAATATCACATACACCGTTTCATACATACATCCACACACTGCAGGTAATAACTGGTATTCTTAATGTAAAAACAGAAAAAAATAAGAAACATTATTTTGAATATAATTATAAGCATAGCCTACTACATTGCACATTGATTATAATAGACAGATAAAAATAGAGATAAATTGCGGAAAACCACAACCAGATAATCAGCACACACCCGCACCTACCCACCCCCACCCACCCCACACACACGGTTTACTTGATTAAACAAGAGTAATAAACATATATTCTCAAATAAAAGCATTTCACACATTCGCTTTTAAAACATTGCAATTAATTATTACATCGTAATGTATTAATGTTATTCAAATGAAGGATGTGAAGGCGCCGTGATGGAATCGGTTAGCTGCTGGACTTCTGATTCAGCGTTCACTGATCACAGTTTGAGGCACTGTTTTAGCATGGTGTTGTGTCCTAGGGAAAGGCTTTGATCCAGCGTTCACTGATCACAGTCTGAGGCAGTGTTTTAGCATGGTGTTGTGTCCTAGGGAAAGGCTTTGTTCCAGCGTTCACTGTCACAGTCTGAGGCAGTGTTTTAGCACTGTGTTGTGTCCTAGGGAAAGGCTTTGATCCAGCGTTCACTGGTCACAGTCTGAGGCAGTGTTTTAGCATGGTGTTGTGTCCTAGGGAAAGGCTTTGTTCCAGCGTTCACTGTCACAGTCTGAGGCAGTGTTTTAGCATGGTGTTGTGTCCTAGGGAAAGGCTTTGTTCCAGCGTTCACTGGTCACAGTCTGAGGCAGTGTTTTAGCATGGTGTTGTGTCCTAGGGAAAGGCTTTGTTCCAGCGTTCACTGTCACAGTCTGAGGCAGTGTTTTAGCATGGTGTTGTGTCCTAGGGAGAGGCTTTGATCCAGCGTTCACTGATCACAGTTTCAGGCACTGTTTTAGCATGGTGTTGTGTCCTAGGGAGAGGCTTTGATCCAGCATTCACTGATCACAGTTTCAGGCAGTGTTTTAGCACGGTGTTGTGTCCTAGGGAAAGGCTTTGATCCAGCATTCACTGATCACAGTCTGAGGCAGTGTTTTAGCATAGTGTTGTGTCCTAGGGAAAGGCTTTGTTCTCTGGTTTTCCACACTCCACCCAGGTGTGAATCGGGTTCAATAGCCGAGTGGTTATTGCACTGGACTTTCAATCTGAGGGTCACGGGTTCAAAACTTGGTAATGGCGCCTAGTGGGTAAAGGTGGAGATTTTTCTGATCTCCCAGGTCAACATGTGTGCATACCTGCTAGTGCTTAAACCCCTTTCGTGTGTATACACACGCAGAAGATTAATACGCACGTTAATTCATGTTAGCGTTCTGTAGGTTATGGAAACAAGAACATACCCAGCATGCACACCCCTGAAAATGGAGTATGGCTGCCTACTTGATGGAGTAAATAAACAAAACGGTCATACATGTAAAATGTTACATGTCTGTATGAGTGTGTTTGTGCATGATTGAATGACACAGGAAATGAGTGATGAGCACCCAGTGGCAGCCGTCAGTCAGCTCTAAGTAGGCAGCCTGTTGTGCAAATGACCCCGGTGTTTGCGAAGTGCTTACAGCTTGGTCTCCAAACTAGGAATGGCGCTGTATAAGTATCCTTATCATTCATCACGTCGTCATTATTACCATTATTGTTATGATTATCAATCAGTGTGATGTGTGCCTGGTGTGTGAAGAGAGTCACCACTCTTTGTTATCTGTCATTACCATCGTTGTCATGGTGACCAGTGGGTGTGATGTGTGCCTGGTGTGTGAAGAGAGTCACCACTCTTTGTTATCTGTCATTACCATCGTTGTCATGGTGACCAGTGGGTGTGATGTGTGCCTGGTGTGTGAAGAGAGTCACCACTCTTTGTTATCTGTCATTACCGTTGTTGTCATGGTGACCAGTGGGTGTGATGTGTGCCTGGTGTGTGAAGAGAGTTACCACTCTTTGTTATCTATTATTACCATCGTTGTCATGGTGACCAGCGGGTGTGATGTGTTGGGTTGGGTGGCTGGGCAGTGTCCACACGCGAGACAAGCAGGACATCGCTCACCGCCTATTCCTGGGGGGGCTCAGCGTGGCCTACAACCTCTCCGCCCTCTGGCAAGGCCCGCTACCCATCAGCGTCACGCGGACACCAGCTGCTCTTGTCCTGGATTATGGACACTCCTGGACCCTGGAGCTGAGGCAGAGAGAAGGATTTGAGGTGCGTGTGTGTAGGGTAGAAGGATGGGGTGCGGGGAGGGTTGTGTTTGTGTGGGTGTGGAGGGGGAGTGTTTGTGTTGGTGTGTGTGGTTTGGGGGTGTTTATGTGCGTATTTGTGTGTGTGTGAGTGTGTGTTTGTGTATGTGTGTGCATGTGGGTGTGGTCTAGGGTTGTTTGTGTGTGTGTGTGTGTGTGTGTGTTTGCACATTGGGTCATGCTGCTGGTCAAGCACCTGTCTAGCAGATGTGGTGTAGCATGTATGGATTTGTCTGAACGCAGTGATGCTTCCTTGAGGAACTGAAACATGATGAAACATGAGGTCTTCAGGGATAGTAGTTGAAAAAAAAAAAAAAAGATGATTTACAGCTTTAATGTGCTGCATTGAGTACACACAGAACAAGTCAGACACAGGGCTTGCTCTGGCTTGCCTCTGGAATTGAAAAAAACATGTCTGACGGGCACCATAGCCGAGTGGTTAAAGCGTTGGACTGTCAATCTGAGGGTCTGGGTTCGAATCACAGTGACAGCGCCTGGTGGGTAAAGGGTGGAGATTTCTACGATCTCCCAGGTCAACATATGTGCAGACCTGCCAGTGCCTGAACCCCCTTCGTGTGTATACGCAAGGATAAGATCAAATACGCACGTTAAAGATCCTGTAATCCATGTCAGCGTTCGGTGGGTTATGGAAACAAGAACATACCCAGCATGCACACCCCTTAAAACGGAGTATGGCTGCCTACATGGCGGGGTAAAAACGATCACACACATAAAAAGCCCACTCACGTATATACGAGTGAACGTGGGAGTTGAAGCCCACGAACGCAGAAGAAGAAGAAGAAGAAGAAAAACATGTCTGATGGGGATCAACACAACATGGAGACCACACAGCTGGGATACCAGTGTCCAACATTCAACAGTGAACTGGCTCCAAATGCAACAGAATATGAACTCAGTGCCCCAAAAAGGTGTGGGATCTTTAACCTTTAACCTAGAAACAGTGGCTGTTAATTCAGTGCCCCTACATGGCAAAAAGCTATGGGACCTTTAACCTTCAACCCTGAAATCAGTGCCGCTACAGGGCGAATGGCTATGGAACCTTTAATCTAGTAACTGGCTACAAATTCAGTGCCTCTATAGGGCAAAAACCTATGGGACCTTTAACCTTTAACATAGAATTGACAGTCCTTATAAGGCAAAAGACAATGGGACCTTTAACCTAGAAACAGCAGCTATGAATTCAGTGCTGCTACAGGGCGAAAGGCTATGGGACCTTTAACCTAGAAACAGCAGCTATGAATTCAGTGCCGCTACAGGGCGAAAGGCAATGGGACCTTTAACCTTTAACCTAGAAACAGCGGCTATGAATTCAGTGCCGCTACAGGGTGAAAAGCAATGGGACCTTTACCCTTTAACCTAGAAACAGCAGCTATGAATTCAGTGCCGCTACAGGGCGAAAGGCAATGGGACCTTTAACCTTTAACCTAGAAACAGCAGCTATGAATTCAGTGCCGCTACAGGGCAAAAGGCTATGGGACCTTTACCCTTTAACCTAGAAACAGCAGCTATGAATTCAGTGCCGCTACAGGGCAAAAGGCAATGGGACCTTTAACCTTTAACCTAGAAACAGCAGCTATGAATTCAGTGCCGCTACAGGGTGAAAAGCAATGGGACCTTTACCCTTTAACCTAGAAACAGCAGCTATGAATTCAGTGCCGCTACAGGGTGAAAAGCAATGGGACCTTTACCCTTTAACCTAGAAACAGCAGCTATGAATTCAGTGCCGCTACAGGGCGAAAGGCTATGGGACCTTTGACCTTTAACCTAGAAACAGCAGCTATGAATTCAGTGCCGCTACAGGGCAAAAGGCTACCTTTACCCTTTAACCTAGAAACAGCAGCTATGAATTCAGTGCCGCTACAGGGCAAAAGGCTACCTTTACCCTTTAACCTAGAAACAGCAGCTATGAATTCAGTGCCGCTACAGGGCAAAAGGCTATGGGACCTTTAACCTAGAAACAGCAGCTATGAATTCAGTGCCGCTACAGGGCAAAAGGCTATGGGACCTTTAACCTAGAAACAGCAGCTATGAATTCAGTGCCGCTCACAGGGCAAAAGGCAATGGGACCTTTAACATTGAACGTCTCCTCCTTCCCTTACAGCTGTGCTGCGCTGTGGGGGACAGCCGGTCCTGTCAGCCAGAGGAAGGGAAAGCAGAGTGGGTGCCCACCCCCATCACTGACGCCAACGCAACACATCTCCAGCTCTACCCCGGGGTCTGCGGCGGGCCGGACCAGCTCATCCTGGGTCTTCGCTACGCCTGGAGGCTGTCCCCGTGCCCCTTCAAGCGCTGCGCTGTTTACTCCAAGGAAAACGCTCTGCCGGGGCCGCCGTTTGTGATGTATAACAGAGGTCTGCGCTCTGGAGGCAACGTCACGCAGGGGGATGAGACGCTCTACATGGACTGGACGAAACCTGTGTATCTGTGACGTTTGTTTTGTGTAGTTGTTGGAAAACTTTTGCGTTTCTTTGTGCCATGTTTATTGAGTGTGTCTTTTGACTTCACTTTGTTACAGATTTTATTGAAAAGCTTTTTTGGTATTTCTGCACTTTATATTTGTGGCATTAACTTTTGTAAGTAGAGATGGGAACATGACAGATATGTGTCTCCTGTGTACAGAAAATGTATTACTATATTTCACCTTTTTAAGGTGATGGAGTAATTGCAATAACCGGAATGTGGGATTTTAAAGGTTCTTGCTGCTGAACGGAATCTGTATGTTTTTGCTCTTGCATTGGCCTGACTTACTTAGATACTGTCACATCAGTAAATGCATGAGGCGATTTATCTGGTCCACTCTCTGTGGTCCTGAGTCAGTGTTTTGTTGTCACCCCATCATCTGTCGACATGTCTGAAGTCTCTGTCCACTGTTTGCTGGTGTCACCCCATCATCTGTCATGTCTGAGGTCTGTGTCCACTGTTTGCTGGTGTCACCCCATCATCTGTCGACATGTCTGAAGTCTCTGTCCACTGTTTGCTAGTGTCACCCCATCATCTGTCAACATGTCTGAGGTCTGTGTCCACTGTTTGCTGGTGTCACCCCATCGTCTGTCGACATGTTTGAGGTCTCTCTCCACTGTTTGCTGGTGTCACCCCATCATCTGTCATGTCTGAGGTCTGTGTCCACTGTTTGCTGGTGTCACCCCATCATCTGTCATGTCTGAGGTCTGTGTCCACTGTTTGCTGGTGTCACCCCATCGTCTGTCGACATGTTTGAGGTCTCTCTTCACTGTTTGCTGGTGTCACCCCATCATCTGTCAACATGTCTGAGGTCTGTGTCCACTGTTTGCTGGTGTCACCCCATCGCCTGTCAACATGTCTGAGGGCTGTGTCCACTGTTTGCTGGTGTCACCCCATCATCTGTCGACATGTCTGAGGTCTGTGTCCACTGTTTGCTGGTGTCACCCCATCATCTGTCAACATGTCTGAGGTCTGTGTCCACTGTTTGCTGGTGTCACCCCATCATCTGTCATGTGTCTGAGGTCTGTGTCCACTGTTTGCTGGTGTCACCCCATCGTCTGTCGAGATGTCTGAGGTCTCTCTCCACTGTTTGCTGCCAGTTCAACTTGGGCCGTTCCCTCTTTCTCCGGCCTGCAGGCGTTCAGGTGGCTTGGCATACGATTCTTGTTGGGAGAGCCCCAGCACATGCCCCAGCCAGTAGAGACTTTTTTCAATGATGGTTGACATGAGAGGTTAACCTGCATCTCTCTCTGACATCTTCTTCTGAAATTGAATCATGCCCTTCGATGCCTACAATCTTAAGTATCATTTGGTGTCAGAAGCATCTAATTTTTGTCTTCTTTGTGGTCTGAAGTTGCCCAGATTCACAGCTGTACAGGAGTTTGAACAGAGCTTTAGAGTTACAGAATATCAGTTTGAGTTTCAGGGAAAATTTCTTGTTGCTGCTGTCTTTCCAGTCTGACATTGCAGTTTCTTCTTTCCTTCCTTTCATGGAGCGACCACAGTCATGAGTCGATTGGTCTGTCACTACGTTCATGGTCTGAGTCACTTGTGCTGCTGATGGAACTGCTGAGGTAAGTGAAGTTTTCTACTTCTTTTTCATCAATAAAGACATTAGTTGGTGCTGGACGTTCACTGCTCAAACGATTGTCTTCTTGGCATTGATAGTTGGTCATCGTTAGTCCAATGTTTTCTGCCTATCTGTTATTGACAGTTTGTCATCGTTAGTCCGATGTTCTCTGCCTATCTGTTATTGATCATTGGTCATTAGTCTGATGTTTTCTGCCTTTCTGTAATTGATAGTTGGTCATCGTTAGTCGGATGTTCTCTGCCTATCTGTTATTGATCATTGGTCATCGTTAGTCCGATGTTTTCTGCCTATCTGTTATTGATCGTTGGTCATCGTTAGTCCGATGTTCTCTGCCTATCTGTTATTGATCGTTTGTCGTCATTAGTCCGATGTTTTCTGCCTATCTGTTATTGATCGTTTGTCGTCGTTAGTCTGATGTTCTCTGCCTATCTGTTATTGATCATTTGTCATCGTTAGTCCGATGTTCTCTGCCTGTTATTGATCATTGGTCATCGTTAGTCTGATGTTTTCTGCCTATCTGTTATTGATCGTTGGTCATCGTTAGTCCGATGTTCTCTGCCTATCTGTTGATCTCCTCCACAGGAAGCTGCAGATGTTGTGACAGCTGACAGCAGGTGTTCCCAAGAGGATTCTGTCGATGGTCATGGTCAATCTTTTTTCATTGTTTTTTTCCTCTGACGTTCAGGGCAGATCTGTCTTCATTGTTGTCCGGTGATTCTGTTGGTTGTTGAAAGGTTCACACATCACATATCAGTGACATTCTTGAGACGACACGCCCTTCGGTCACAGGGAAGGTACACAACAGATCAGAGATTGACAGGAAATGCTTTAACATGTCAGGTAGATACGTCACTTCCGTTTGAAAAAAAAAAAGTGCTTAACCATAATGAAAGAACAATTAAACATCGCTTCAGGTGGAAAAGCAAGTACTTAACCATAATGAAAGAACAGTCATGAGGCTAGGAAGTAAAGGATTAAACAACAATAAAGAGAAATAACTCTCTCTATTTACAAGGTACACAACTTCAAGTTAATGCTGCTGATTCAGCTTGTAGCACACACAGTTTGTTTCAGTGAACATTTCATTTACCTATGTGTTAGCTGAATCGGTAGCAAGAGCAGCATTGACTTAAAGTTGTGTTCCTTGTTTGTTTTTTTTTTTCCCTCAAGGCCTGACTAAGCGCGTTGGGTTACGCTGCTGGTCAGGCATCTGCTTGGCAGATGTGGTGTAGCGTATATGGATTTGTCCGAACGCAGTGACGCCTCCTTGAGCTACTGAAACTGAAACTCCTTGTCAATGGAGTGAGTTACTTCCCTTTATTATCATACTTGACCATGTTTCTGAACAGGAGATATTTCATACGGTGCTTGGAGATTCTTTTTGATATTTGACACATGCCAGAATTTTCTGTGTGTCAATCACTTCAAAGGAAAAAAAAAATCTCTTGCTTCACCATAACTACAGAGTTTGGAGATTCATTTAATTGATAATTATTGCATGTTTGTGAAAGGGTTTGACAGATGTTCAAGTACATTCCACATGATTTGTGCTGTAGTTACGTGCAGCAGTTTCTACATGCAAAGTGCCAAGTATTTGCTGATGTGTCATTTGGTGCCTTGAGGTGAGACCACCTTGACAAAACATAGATGTGTGATGTTTGTCTTTGCGTTGGTGAGACCACCTTGACAAGACATAGATATGTGATGTTTGTCTTTGCGTTGACTGTTATTGTATTATTTTTATTATTGGTACTTACCTAGAACCTTTCTTCAGTCAGGCACCGAACTCTGAAGTCCTTTAATAATAATAATAATAATAATAATAATGGTACTTATATAGCGCTGAATCTTGTGCATAGACAAATCTAAGCGCTTTCGCACCAGTCATTCACACGCACGCCTAACTCTAAAACTGGAGAAACTAAAGACAAGGAAGAGGCAGGGAAGGGAGGCTATTTTGGGAAGAGGTGGGTTTTAAGGCCAGACTTGAAAGAGCTGAGTGCGGAGACTTGACGAAGTGAAAGAGGAAGTTCATTCCAGTTGCAAGGTCCAGAGACAGAGAAAGAACGGCGGCCAACAGTCGAGAGTTTGAATCTGGGTATGCGTAAGTGGAGTGGATCCGAAGCTGATCGTAGAGAGTGAGATGGAGTGTAGAGGTGAAGGCAGCCACAGAGATAGGAAGGGGCTGATTTGTGAATACATTTGTAGCATAGAGTGCTGATCTTGTACTTTATTTGGTGTGAGACAGGGAGCCAGTGGAGATGTTGCAAAAGAGGAGTGATGTGCTCAGATCTTTTCTTTCTGAGGACGAGTCGGGCAGCAGAATTTACAAACATTGCTTCACAACAGGCTGTTTACCTGAGTGGAGCCAACCGACAGCTGCTTTGAAACACGCTTAATTTTTTTTCCTGTGTCGTTCAGTCAAGCTTCAGTCATGCGCATGCATACCCATATATATTAAAGAAGATCTTTCTTCATAATTCTGCCAGGGACAAGCCTTTTGTTGCTGTGGGTTCTTTTATGTGCACAAAATGCATGCAGCACATGGGCCTGAGTTTATGCTCGAAATGACTGGCATCCAGACCACCGCTCAAGGTGTAGTGGAGGGTAGAAATATTTTTGACGGCTGTGATTACTGTTAGTGGCTGACAAAGTCACAGCCAGGCACCCAAATAATGTCATTTTATGGTTTAGTGTGGTTTTCCATTTTCTGATTTTACACATTTCAATGCGTTTCAGTTCACCCAGGCACCCAAATAATGTCATTTTATGGTTTAGTGTGGTTTTCCATTTTCTGATTTTGCACATTTCAATGTGTTTCAGTTCACCCAGACACCCAAACATTTTCCTTCTGTGGTTTATTGGGTTTTTCCAATTGCTATTTTTAAACATATCAGTGCAAAATAAAGTGTTGGTTCACTATCTGTAGTATTCAGTGTGACATACATACATACATACATTTCTTTCTCTCACCCTGTGGTTCAGACCTAAAATAATGATACATGATAACAGAAAATACAAGTATTAAAATGGCGCTGAATCTTGAGCAGAGACGAATCAAAGCACCCAAACACCAGTCTTTGACTCGCAAGCATAGCGCCATGCAGTTGCAGTTGCAGTTGCAGTTGCTCAAGGAGGCGTCACTGCGTTCGGACAAACCATTTACGCTACACCACATCTGCCAAGCAGATGCCTGACCAGCAGCGTAACCCAACGCGCTTAGTCAGGCCTTGAGAAAAAACAACAAAAAAAAAAAACGGGGGAATAAATAATAGATAAGCTTACATAAATAAATAAATAAAAGAATAATAATTATAATATAGAAAAAGGTAGTAGTAATAATAATAGTAATACTAATAAAATGATAAAAAAAAAAAAAGAAAGAAAGAAAAAATAAAAATAAATAAATAAATAAATAAGACAACAATGGTATAGCGCCAATTCGGAGGAATGAAAGATAAAACTTTAAAATATATATGGAGATAGACAGTTACCAAAACTGTAGACTGGGATGGGGGATTGGAGGGAGAAGGAACTATTTTGAAAAAAAAGGTAAGTTTAAAGGCCAGACTTAAAAGAAGAAGGTTTCGAGGCCAGACTTGAAAGACGTAGGTGTTAATGCCAGACTTGAAAGGGGTAGATTTTAAGGCCAGACTTGAAAGAGATAAGTTTAAAGGCCAGACTTGAAAGAGATAAGTTTAAAGGCCAGACTTGAAAGAGGTGAGTTTAAAGGCCAGACTCGAAAGAGGTAAGTTTAAAGGCCAGACTTGAAAGAGATAAGTTTAAAGGCCAGACTTGAAAGAGGTAAGTTTAAGGGCCAGACTTGAAAGAGGTAAGTTTAAGGGCCAGACTTGAAAGAGGTAAGTTTAAGGGCCAGACTCGAAAGAGATAAGTTTAAGGGCCAGACTTGAAAGAGGTAAGTTTAAAGGCCAGACGGGAAAGAGGTAAGTTTAATGGCCAGACTTGAAAGAGGTAAGTTTAAGGGCCAGACTCGAAAGAGGTGAGTTTAAAGGCCAGACTTGAAAGAGGTAAGTTTAAAGGCCAGACTTGAAAGAGGTAAGTTTAAGGGCCAGACTTGAAAGAGATAAGTTTAAAGGCCAGACTCGAAAGAGGTAAGTTTAAGGGCCAGACTTGAAAGAGGTAAGTTTAAGGGCCAGACTCAAAAGAGGTAAGTTTAAGGGCCAGACTCGAAAGAGGTAAGTTTAAAGGCCAGACTTGAAAGAGATAAGTTTAAAGGCCAGACTTGAAAGAGGTGAGAAAGGCCAGACTTGAAAGAGGTAAGTTTAAAGGCCAGACTTGAAAGAGGTAAGTTTAAGGGCCAGACTCGAAAGAGGTAAGTTTAAGGGCCAGACTTGAAAGAGGTAAGTTTAAGGGCCAGACTCGAAAGAGGTAAGTTTAAGGGCCAGACTTGAAAGAGGTAAGTTTAAGGGCCAGACTTGAAAGAGGTGAGTGCAGAGATTTGACAAAGAGAAACAGGGGAGTTGATTCCAAGTGCAAGGCCCAGAGACCAAGAAACGTGGTGTGTTTGAACCTGGGAACACAGAAAAGGAGTGGTTCTGAAGCTGATCATGAGGAGTGAGGGGAAGGTGATCATGAGGAGTGAGGTGAAGGTGATCATGAGGAGTGAGGTGAAGGTGATCAGTGAGGTGAAGGTGATCAGTGAGGTGAAGGTGATCATGAGGAGTGAGGTGAAGGTGATCAGTGAGGTGAAGGTGATCAGTGAGGTGAAGGTGATCATGAGGAGTGAGGTGAAGGTGATCAGTGAGGTGAAGGTGATCAGTGAGGTGAAGGTGATCAGTGAGGTGAAGGTGATCATGAGGAGTGAGGTGAAGGTGATCATGAGGAGTGAGGTGAAGGTGATCATGAGGAGGGTGATCATGAGGAGTGAGGTGAAGGTGATCATGAGGAGTGAGGTGAAGGTGATCATGAGGAGTGAGGTGAAGGTGATCATGAGGAGTGAGGTGAAGGTGATCATGAGGAGGGTGATCATGAGGAGTGAGGTGAAGGCAGTCACAGACACTGGATGGGGCAGTTCAACGAAGAAGAAGAAGAAGAAACCCTGTTGTCCAATAACAGCTCTGTCAGGTCGGTCTGCATGGTGTTTTACACCACACTCAATTACAATAATGACAGTAATAATAATAATGATAATAACAGTAACATCGTATTTTATTCATATTGCGCTTCTCCCTAACAACCACACTCTTTCACCAAACAGAAGGCCGAAAGCACATTGCACAAAAACATGTTCTTCTGCGTTCACTCGTATGCACACGAGTGGCCTTTTTACGTGTATGACCGTTTTTACCCCGCCATGTAGGCAGCCATACTCCGTTTTCAGGGGTGTGCATGCTGGGTATGTTCTTGTTTCCATAACCCACCGAACGCTGACATGGATTACAGGATCTTTAACGTGCGTATTTGATCTTCTGCTTGCATATACGCACGAAGGGGGTTCAGGCACTAGCAGGTCTGTACATATGTTGACCTGGGAGATCGTAAAAATCTCCACCCTTTACCCACCAGGCGCCGTCACCATGATTCGAACCCGGGACCCTCAGATTGACAGTCCAACGCTTTAACCACTTGGCTATTGCGCCCGTCAAAAACATGTTAAAATGAGCACATTATAATAAGTCGTGTTAATAATGTTTCAAGTTTTAAAAAAAAAGAAAAAAAAAAGTTGCTAAATTTTTCTTTATCAAACCATTTGAAAACTGAAAAAAACCCAAAACCACACCATGAATCGCTGGAAAGAAGTGTATCACATAAAACTCACATGTAAACATTTAAAAACACCAATATCACTTTATATAACACTCTCACATATCTTATTCTCCTCCCTGCCACCAACCCCTTCCCTGCTGTTCTGACACATGAACTACCTGTCCACTTTCACAGGGATGTTTTAGCAAATTCATTTTTGCAAATAATCTCAAAAGTAGCTGCAACGTTCCTGGAAAATAGCGCTGTGTGCATCAAAGAATGGCGGTTTGGTATGCAACGTTAACAACGTTCAGTGAATCTGCCTTCCAGACATTTCTTTGTGTAGAACTGAGTGGTAGATTCAGTTTGTTCATAACCACACTCTCACAAGCATCATGTATGCACACACACACACATGCACATACACTCACACTTAAACACACTTGAATACATGCATAAATGCAGACTGCATGAACATATGTATGCATGCATGCATCTGATGTATACGTCCATCATCACAACATTGCTTGTAAGTGTGTGACTGTGATTACATGATTTTGCACAAAAAAACTTGTTTCATTAGACAGTAATGGCAATGAAATCATTTCAGATTGGCACATAGAAATGCAAATTTATGTTTTCACATAACAATATTTGCATGATTTTTGCGCTCTGGCATTTAACATTGCACACAACCAGTACGCTGACCGTGCTACAGTCAGAAAAACTCAGTCAGCAGTCAGTCCCACATAAAGGTTTCCACAAAAATCTTCACCTGCTGTTGAACTCTTGCTGCCAGGTTGCTGTGTGAAAAACACCCCCCAGCACCAAACTTAGTCTCCATACTCTTGTGACACAATGTTGGTTCATGTCAAAACAACACGATGGACTTAACTCACTTCAAACTCAGCCAAGGGGAGGAAAGTCAGTTTCTTACTGGGCAGGAAAGGTGGCTGCAGCTGTCCAGCTTTGTTACAATGTGGAGTGATGGCCTAGAGGTAATGCGTCCACCAAGGAAGCGAGAGAATCTCAGCACACTGGTTCGAATTCCGGCACAGTCGCCAGTATTTTCTCCCCTCCACTAGACCTTGAGTGGTGGTCTGGACGCTAGTCATTTGGATGAGACGATAAACCGAGGTCCTGTGTGCAGCATGCACTTAGTGCATGTAAAAGAACCCATGGCAACAAAAGGGTTGTTCCTGGCAAAATTCTGTAGAAAAATCCAATTCGATTGGAAAACATAAAAAAAAACTGCAGGCAGGAAAAAATACAAAAAGTGGGTGGCGCTCTCAGTGTAGCGACGCGCTCTCCCTGGGGAGAACAGTCTGAATTTCACGCAGAGAAATCTGTTGTGACAAAAAGAGTAATACAATACAATACAATACAACACAGCACAATACAATACAAAAGGTCCATTTCACCTGACCCTTTGATGTCAACTGAAGTTGACTACAGTGGTGAACTGTCAAGTCGACTGAAGTCACCTCTGACAGTGAAAGAGTTGAATGGGAAAATGATTCATTTCCTGTCAGAATGGGAAAATGACTTTTTCTCTGCAGTGACTGCCAATGAGTTCATACAAGATTTTCTCACCTTTCTATTCATCTTAGTTCGACCCAATACACCAGATCTTAACCCCTTAAATGATACGAGTACATTGGTCAGAAAAGGGTCGTCACCTCAGTGACATCAGAGTGAGGTCACAGGTCAGGATGCTGGTCACCATTCTTTCTTTGGACTTCCTCCTCCTCTGTCAGCTTTGGTCAGTCAGAATCACTGACATCACTGTTAGCTTTGGGCAGTCAGATTCACTGACATCTGTGTGGAGTCTATCAGCTTTGGTCAGTCAGAATCACTGACATCACTGTTAGCTTTGGGCAGTCAGATTCACTGACATCTGTGTGGAGTCTATCAGCTTTGGTCAGTCAGAATCACTGACATCACAATCAGCTTTGGTCAGTCAGAATCACTGATATCTGTGTGGAGTCTATCAGCTTTGGTCAGTCAGAATCACTGACATCACAATCAGCTTTGGTCAGTCAGAATCACTGATATCTGTGTGGAGTGTGTCAGCTTTGGACAGTCAGAATCACTGACAACACTGTCAGCTTTGGTCGGTCAGAATCACTGACATCACTATCAGCTTTGGACAGTCAGAATCACTGACATCACAATCAGCTTTGGTCAGTCAGAATCACTGACATCTGTTGAGTCTATCAGCTTTGGACAGTCAGAATCACTGACATCACAATCAGCTTTGGTCAGTCAGAATCACTGACATCTGTTGAGTCTATCAGCTTTGGACAGTCAGAATCACTGACATCTGTTGAGTCTATCAGCTTTGGACAGTCAGAATCACTGACATCAGTTGAGTCTATCAGCTTTGGACAGTCAGAATCACTGACATCACTATCAGCTTTGGTCAGTCAGAATCACTGACATCACTATCAGCTTTGGTCAGTCAGAATCACTGACATCACAATCAGCTTTGGACAGTCAGAATCACTGACATCACTGCACACAAGAAGTACGGAATACAACTGAAACTGACGCCACACTGATCTTGTATCACCAAGGTCCAGTTGTCAAGGAGTTAATTCCTCTACCTGTGAACTACAAGGCTACTTGTGAAGGCTACCTGTGAACCACAAGGCTACCTGTGAACTACAAGGCCACCTGTGAACTACAAGGCTGCCTGTGAACTACAAGGCTACAAGGCTACCTGTGAACTACAAGGCTACCTGTGAACTACAAGGCTACCTGTGAAGGCTACCTGTGAACTACAAGGCTGCCTGTGAAGGCTGCCTGTGAACTACAAGGCTACCTGTGAACTACAAGGCTACCTGTGAAGGCTGCCTGTGAACTACAAGGCTACCTGTGAACTACAAGGCTACCTGTGAAGGCTGCCTGTGAACTACAAGGCTACCTGTGAACTACAAGGCTACCTGTGAACTACAGTGACTTTCAGAGCACAGTTCTTTCCCTCACTGAAACCAGCTCCAGGACAACAAGGGTTTACTGTGAATTTGCTCCCTGTGCAACTTTCAGGCTACCTGACACTCAGCTGATCCCATTAAGGCACTGTGAATACAGCTACTGTAACTACAAGGCGTAACCCTGGCAGGTATTAGAAAGTTTGGCAACGAAAGAGCTAACCTATTCGAACAACAAGGCAACTTGTAACTATTCAGGTTTCACAGGCAGTTTAAAAAGCAATTAAGGTACACAGGCACTACCTGTAACCACAAGTGCTCAGAATAACTAAATAGTGTACCTGTAAGCATAATAGCCCTTACAGCAAGCTATCATATAAGGTACAGCTGGCAATTAAACAGTGTCAGTCAGTGAATACAATATATCCTGTTAACTACAAGTGCCAATGAATACACAAGGTATCATGTAAGTACCTGTGAACTACAATGTTGCCATGTGCATCAAGGCATTACATATTGCAAAGTTACATGACAAAACATGATCAGATTAACAACAAAGGCAATTTAATAAAGCGGTACTCAGGTAATTAATATACTTGGTACCAGGAATATCTATGCCATTCCATGCCAGGCAATATCAGTAGATCCCCAGTGAACTCAAGGCTACCTTGTCAAGTACACAGGCTACATATGTGCCTTAATACATATTCATATTGAATAAGCAGTCTACCTATGTGTGCATTGAAAACAAGGTCTACCAGTGAACTACAAGCTACCTGTAAATACAAGGCTACCTGTGAAGCTGCCTGTGAACTACAAGGCTACCTGTGAACTACAAGGCTACCTGTGAAGGCTGCCTGTGAACTACAAGGCTACCTGTGAACTACAAGGCTACCTGTGAAGGCTGCCTGTGAACTAAGGCTACCTGTGAACTACAAGGCTACCTGTGAAGGCTACCTGTGAACTACAAGGCTGCCTGTGAAGGCTGCCTGTGAACTACAAGGCTACCTGTGAACTACAAGGCTACCTGTGAAGGCTGCCTGTGAACTACAAGGCTACCTGTGAACTACAAGGCTACCTGTGAAGGCTGCCTGTGAACTACAAGGCTACCTGTGAACTACAAGGCTACCTGTGAAGGCTACCTGTGAACTACAAGGCTACAAGGAGTTAATTCCTCTACCTGTGAACTACAAGGCTACCTGTGAACTACAAGGCTACCTGTGAAGGCTACCTGTGAACTACAAGGCTACCTGTGAACTACAAGGCTACCCATGAAGGCTACCTGTGAACTACAAGGCTACCTGTGAACTACAAGGCTACCTGTGAAGGCTACCTGTGAACTACAAGGCTACCTGTGAAGGCTACCTGTGAACTACAAGGCTACCTGTGAACTACAAGGCTACCTGTGAAGGCTGCCTGTGAAGGCTACCTGTGAACTACAAGGCTACCTGTGAACTACAAGGCTGCCTGTGAACTACAAGGCTGCCTGTGAACTACAAGGCTGCCTGTGAACTACAAGGCTACCTGTGAAGGCTACCTGTGAACTACAAGGCTGCCTGTGAACTACAAGGCTACCTGTGAACTACAAGGCTGCCTGTGAACTACAAGGCTACATGTGAAGGCTACCTGTGAACTACAAGGCTGCCTGTGAACTACAAGGCTACATGTGAAGGCTACCTGTGAACTACAAGGCTGCCTGTGAACTACAAGGCTGCCTGTGAACTACAAGGCTACTAGGCTACCTGTGAACTACAAGGCTACCTGTGAACTACGAGGCTACCTGTGAACTACGAGGCTGCCTGTGAACTACAAGGCTACCTGTGAACTACAAGGCTACTAGGCTGCCTGTGAACTACAAGGCTACCTGTGAACTACAAGGCTACTAGGCTGCCTGTGAACTACAAGGCTACCTGTGAACTACAAGGCTACCTGTGAACTACAAGGCTACCTGTGAAGGCTGCCTGTGAACTACAAGGCTACCTGTGAACTACAAGGCTACCTGTGAAGGCTGCCTGTGAACTACAAGGCTACCTGTGAACTACAAGGCTACCTGTGAAGGCTGCCTGTGAACTAAGGCTACCTGTGAACTACAAGGCTACCTGTGAAAGCTGCCTGTGAACTACAAGGCTACCTGTGAACTACAAGGCTACCTGTGAAAGCTGCCTGTGAACTACAAGGCTACCTGTGAACTACAAGGCTACCTGTGAAGGCTACCTGTGAACTACAAGGCTGCCTGTGAACTACAAGGCTGCCTGTGAACTACAAGGCTACCTGTGAACTACAAGGCTGCCTGTGAACTACAAGGCTACATGTGAAGGCTACCTGTGAACTACAAGGCTACCTGTGAACTACAAGGCTGCCTGTGAACTACAAGGCTACCTGTGAACTACAAGGCTACTAGGCTACCTGTGAACTACAAGGCTACCTGTGAACTACGAGGCTACCTGTGAACTACGAGGCTGCCTGTGAACTACAAGGCTGCCTGTGAACTACAAGGCTACCTGTGAACTACAAGGCTACTAGGCTGCCTGTGAACTACAAGGCTACCTGTGAACTACAAGGCTACTAGGCTGCCTGTGAACTACAAGGCTACCTGTGAACTACTAGGCTACCTGTGAACTACAAGGCTACCTGTGAACTACAAGGCTACTAGGCTGCCTGTGAACTACAAGGCTGCCTGTGAACTACAAGGCTACCTGTGAAGGCTACCTGTGAACTACAAGGCTACCTGTGAACTACAAGGCTACTAGGCTGCCTGTGAACTACAAGGCTGCCTGTGAACTACAAGGCTACCTGTGAACTACAAGGCTGCCTTTTCTCAGAGCGACAGTTCTTGGTCCCCGTGCCACTGGTCCCAAACCATGCGTCAGACAGAAGCGAAAGTTTTTTTTGTTGTTTTTATTTGCTGCCCCTCATGTGCACTGTTTCAGGGGCATCCCTCCCACTCCACTGATCCCGAGTCTCATTAAAGCAGTGTGTGTGTTCCTAATTATTCATGTCAGTACATTTCCCACAAAATGGACGTAAAGCATGGCAGTGTTTTCAGAGAAGTTTGGCAACAAAGAGTAACCTATTCCAGATTACAACAGGCAATTTTCAACCTATTCCAGGTTTCATCAGGCAGTTATAAAAACAAATTCAGGTTACAGCAGGCACTTACCAATATACTCCAAGTTGCATCAGGCAATAATCTATATATTAGTGTTACAGCAAGCAATTATATATACCCAGTTACAGCAAGCAATTATCAATATATTCCAGGTTACAGCAGGCAATTATCAGTGTATTCCAAGTTATATCAGGCAATTATCAATATATTCCAAGCTTCATCAGGCAATTATCAATATATTCCAAAGAATACATCAGACAATTATCAATATATTCCAAAGTTACATTAGACAATTATCAATGTATTCCAAGTTGCATCAGGCAATTATCAATATACTCCAAAGTTACATCAGACAAAAACCATGATATTCAAGATTACAACAGGCAATTATCAATAAATTCTTGGTATCCTCAGGTAATTATCAATATATTCTTGGTTACAGCAGGCAATTATCAATATATTCCATTCCAAGTGACACCAGGCAATAATCAATATATTCCAAGTTACATCAGGCAATAATCAATATATTCCAAATTACATCAAACAATATTCAATATATAGATAAAGCAGTCAATATCACATAGCTTTGTGAATGCATTCAAGCAAAACACTAACTGTTCCTACAAACAGTGTCAACTATTCCCAGTATACACAATGTAAAAAAAAAAGAAAAAAAAAGGGAAAGTAAAATAATGATATGTAATTATCATAACCAGAAAGCCAGCTCCCTTGCCTGTACTCCAGAATGTATATGTGTATGTGTCTGGAGTTTCAGGAGGTGGGTTTTAAGGCCAGACTTGAAAGAGCTGAGTGTGTAGACCTGACGAAGCGAAACAGGAAGTTCATTACAAAAGAAAGGTTAACTGACAGAGAAAGAACAGCGGACGACAGTGGAGTGTTTAAATCGAACAGGCGTAGGCATGGCGAGGCGAGTGGCATCAGGACAGGTGGTCCCTGAACATGGCGCACATCTTGCCGTTGATGCCCAGCCCACACAAGTGACACAGCACAGCCGGCTTTGGCCCGAACGGCTTGGTGGCGTCGATCCTGTCGGCCATGACCACCCCCTGGCACACACAGCAGCGATACACGCTGGGCCCCATGCGGTTCTTCATGGCGTGCTGCATACAGAGACGGGCGTGGCGGCGAGAGGCTGGGGGCTGCACCACCAGGCTGCAGCACAGGCAGCACACATCCTTGTTGGGGAACAGCACCCCCGGGTTGAACCCCCCCGACCGGTGGGTGCACATCTGACACATGATTATCTCCCTTGTGCCTGACAGGGTGTCGCTGGGGTTCCGACAGCGCAGCTCCTGTTGACATCGACACAGCACAGTGTTAATGGTCAACTGTCAGAGCTCCTGTTGACGACACAGCACAGTGTTAACAGTAAACTGTCAGAGCTCCTGTTGACATCGACACAGCACAGTGTTAATGGTCAACTGTCAGAGCTCCTGTTGACGACACAGCACAGTGTTAACAGTAAACTGTCAGAGCTCCTGTTGTCGACACAGCACAGTGTTAACAGTAAACTGTCAGAGCTCCTGTTGATGACACAGCACAGTGTTAACAGTAAACTGTCAGAGCTCCTGTTGACGACACAGCACAGTGTTAACAGTAAACTGTCAGAGCTCCTGTTGATGACACAGCACAGTGTTAATGGTCAACTGTCAGAGCTCCTGTTGATGACACAGCACAGTGTTAACAGTAAACTGTCAGAGCTCCTGTTGTCGACACAGCACAGTGTTAATGGTCAACTGTCAGAGCTCCTGTTGATGACACAGCACAGTGTTAACAGTAAACTGTCAGAGCTCCTGTTGATGACACAGCACAGTGTTAACAGTAAACTGTCAGAGCTCCTGTTGATGACACAGCACAGTGTTAACAGTAAACTGTCAGAGCTCCTGTTGATGACACAGCACAGCGTTAATGGTCAACTGTCTGAGCTCCTGTTGTTGACACAGCACAGTGTTAACAGTAAACTGTCAGAGCTCCTGTTGTCGACACAGCACAGTGTTAACAGTAAACTGTCAGAGCTCCTGTTGACGACACAGCACAGTGTTAACAGTAAACTGTCAGAGCTCCTGTTGTCGACACAGCACAGTGTTAACAGTAAACTGTCAGAGCTCCTGTTGACGACACAGCACAGTGTTAATGGTCAACTGTCAGAGCTCCTGTTGTCAACACAGCACAGTGTCAACAGTAAACTGTCAGAGCTCCTGTTGTCGACACAGCACAGTGTTAACAGTAAACTGTTAGAGCTCCTGTTGACGACACAGCACAGTGTTAATGGTCAACTGTCAGAGCTCCTGTTGACGACACAGCACAGTGTTAACAGTAAACTGTCAGAGCTCCTGTTGACGAAACAGCGCAGTGTTAACACTAAACTGTCAGAGCTCCTGTTGTCAACACAAAACAGTGTTAATGGTCAACTGTCAGAGCTCCTGTTGACGACACAGCGCAGTGTTAACAGTAAACTGTCAGAGCTCCTGTTGTCGACACAGCACAGTGTTAATGGTCAACTGTCAGAGCTCCTGTTTTCAGCACAGCGTTAACGGTAAACTGTTGCCATGTAAACCCTCGGAGAAATAATACCATGAACGAATGATGAGTCAGCACAGCGTTTATGGTGAACTGTTACCTTGTAAAACGCTCAGAAAAATATCACCATGCATAAATGATGAGCCAGGTTTGCTGTTTGTGATTGTGTTGCTTTGCACGGCGGTGCAGGTTTAGGTCCAGGGATAAAGAATGGAATGTCTGCAAGAGATGTCCATGCGTCATTGAAAAACCAGGTGAGTCAATGTCGTCAGTATCGGCGGATTCGTCGGGGGCTGTTGTTTGAGGGACGTGGTGGCGGTCTCCACTCTGGGGGGGACGCTCACTCAGTCTGGCTCCGCGACTAAGTCATTATTGTCGTTAGTAGGGGGCTTAGTAGGTGGTGTCCTAAGTACGTAAAATCAGAACAGGCACCACTGAACACCACCGAAGTGACTCAGCAGCAGTGCAGGGTCTCCTCTGGTGTGTGGCCTCCAGGCGACCTAACATCGATGGTTCCCTGTGGACTGCCGACGCTGGAACTGCGACGGACGAACCCGGGTGTGGCCGTGTATGGGGGAATCTAAATGAGCGGCGTGGGAGTAATGCCACTGAAAACGGTGCAGATGATGGGGCAGCAAAAAAAAAAAAAAAAAAAAAAAAAAAAAAGAAGAAAAACCAGGTGAGAGAATGATGTTAATTCATGACGCCACGTCTTGCTTCAGCAGCCAGTGTTCCGTTCTCTCTCCCAGCCCAGCCAGTGCTGTGAGGTGAAACTTCAGTCAGGGAATAATAATAATAATAATAATAATAATATTTTATCTTTATACAGCGCTATAATACAAGCATAAGCAAGCTCTAAGCACTTTACAATCCAGTACCTAAAGTGAAACAAGAAAGTATATAAAAAGTAGTAGAAACATAAAACAGAATCATTAATATTATTAAAACAACAATACAATACATAAAACTCACAAAGTAACATACTATCAATACAACAACTGTTACACTCCAACACCCACACTAACACCCACACACAGACACACACATGATTAAACGGCTGAGATAACAGCAATTTTCACTTAAAATACATACATGTAAAAAGGGACATAATTGTAATCTGCATGACACAGATTTTGTAAAAATTGTAAAATAAAATTTTGGATAGAAAAGGTAAAAGGGGTAAAAATCGGGTCATTCTCCCTTTCGAACCACACCACCACCATCCATCTACCCACCCACCATTCTCTCTACTCTCCCATCACACACACACTCACACTGCCATGGGAAATGGGGTCCTGCAATGGGTAAAGTACCCAGTTAACGCCCACCCCCAACATGGTAGCTGACAGCAGTTACATTGTACACAGAGTTCCTGAGTGTAAGTAGTGATTACCATGACTGTCCAGTCCTACCTCACGGCATCTGTCAACAGTGATTACCATGACTGTCCAGTCCTACCTCACAGCATCTGTCAACAGTGATTACCATGACTGTTCAGTCCTACCTCACGGCATCTGTCAACAGTGATTACCATGACTGTCCAGTCCTACCTCACAGCATCTGTCAACAGTGATTACCATGACCTCACGGCATCTGTCAACAGTGATTACCATGACTGTCCAGTCCTACCTCACAGCATCTGTCAACAGTGATTACCATGACTGTCCAGTCCTACCTCACGGCATCTGTCAACAGTGATTACCATGACTGTCCAGTCCTGCCTCACGGCATCTGTCAACAGTGATTACCATGACTGTCCAGTCCTACCTCACGGCATCTGTCAACAGTGATTACCATGACTGTCCAGTCCTGCCTCACGGCATCTGTCAACAGTGATTACCATGACTGTCCAGTCCTACCTCACGGCATCTGTCAACAGTGATTACCATGACTGTCCAGTCCTGCCTCACGGCATCTGTCAACAGTGATTACCATGACTGTCCAGTCCTACCTCACGGCATCTGTCAACAGTGATTACCATGACTGTCCAGTCCTGCCTCACGGCATCTGTCAACAGTGATTACCATGACTGTTCAGTCCTACCTCACGGCATCTGTCAACAGTGATTACCATGACTGTTCAGTCCTACCTCACAGCATCTGTCAACAGTGATTACCATGACTGTCCAGTCCTACCTCACAGCATCTGTCAACAGTGATTACCATGACTGTCCAGTCCTACCTCACAGCATCTGTCAACAGTGATTACCATGACTGTTCAGTCCTACCTCATAGCATCTGTCAACAGTGATTACCATGACTGTTCAGTCCTACCTCACAGCATCTGTCAACAGTGATTACCATGACTGTTCAGTCCTATCTCACGGCATCTGTCAACAGTGATTACCATGACCTCACAGCATCTGTCAACAGTGATTACCATGACCTCACGGCATCTGTCAACAGTGATTACCATGACTTCACGGCATCTGTCAACAGTGATTACCATGACTGTCCAGTCCTGCCTCACGGCATCTGTCAACAGTGATTACCATGACCTCACGGCATCTGTCAACAGTGATTACCATGACCTCACGGCATCTGTCAACAGTGATTACCATGACTGTCCAGTCCTGCCTCACGGCATCTGTCAACAGTGATTACCATGACCTCACGGCATCTGTCAACAGTGATTACCATGACTGTTCAATCCTACCTCACGACATCTGTCAACAGTGATTACCATGACTGTCCAGTCCTGCCTCACGGCATCTGTCAACAGTGATTACCATGACTGTTCAGTCCTACCTCATGGCATCTGTCAACAGTGATTACCATGACTGTCCAGTCCTATCTCACAGCATCTGTCAACAGTGAGTACCATGACTGTTCAATCCTACCTCACAGCATCTGTCAACAGTGATTACCATGACTGTTCAGTCCTACCTCACAGCATCTGTCAACAGTGATTACCATGACTGTTCAGTCCTACCTCACAGCATCTGTCAACAGTGATTACCATCAATGTTCAATTAATCATTCCTGTTTCTTAGTCCCACTATGCATGATGTGCATTGCAGTGAACTTACACTCAGCAGTCGACTTCTCTGAAAACCAGGCATACGGGCGGCGTGCGGGTCACGTCGGATGAAATCGATCAACCTGTGGAAAAAACACACAACTCTTGATCAACCTGTGGATAACACATATCAACCTGTGGAAAACACACAACTTTGAAAATGAAACAGGAAGCGAATGAAGAGCATATAAAGGCAGCCGTCAGTCGGCTCTACGCAGGTAGGCAGCCTGTTGTGCAAATGACTCTTGCGTTTGTGGAGCGCTTAGAACTCACTCTCTGAGTGAAGATAGGCACCAGATAAGAATCAACAAGTATCCATGATGATAAAATGATTTTAAAAAAAAGAAAAAGAAAAAAAAATGACATGGGTGTGGAGTGGGTGTGGGTTTATGAGCTGGAGTTGGAGCAGGAAGATTAATTGTGTATGCGGGTGTATTTGTGTGTTTTTAGCATGCATACGTCATTGTATCCTTCATTGAAAATGCCCTGTGCTTTTGTATCATTAGATTGGGCGTACCAAATGTTGTTTTATTATTATTATCATTATTTTTGTATTTGTATTTCTTTTTATCACAACAGATTTCTCTGTGTGAAATTTGGGCTGCTCTCCCCAGGGAGAGCGCGTCGCTATACTACAGCGCCACCCATTTTAAAAATTTTTTTCCTGCATGCAGTTTTATTTGTTTTTCCTATTGATGTGGATTTTTCTACAGAATTTTGCCAGGAACAACCCTTTTGTTGCCGTGGGTTCTTTTACGTGCGCTAAGTGCATGCTGCACACGGGACCTCGGTTTATCTTTTCATCTGAATGACTAGCGTCCAGACCACCAGTGGAGGGTGAGAAAATATGAGCGGCTAAACCGTGATTCGAACCAGCGCGCTCAGATTCTCTCGCTTCCTAGGCGGACGCGTTACCTCTAGGCCATCACTCCATTATTATTATCCTGTTGCTCCTCACCGCGAGTTCAGGCCGGCCAGCCTCAGCTGCAGGGGCAGGTAATTGATGCGCAGGATCAGACTGTCACAGGAGAACTGGAAGAAGTCGGCCAGCTGTTTGTGCCACACCCGCCGGTCCTCCTCCGCTGCCTCCATGCACTGCCGCACCGCCTGCACCCACACCGCCACCACCCACACCGCAATGATCCACAAACACCTGCACCCACACCACCACCACCCACACCGCAATGATCCACAAACACCTGCACCCACACCACCACCACCCACACCGCAATGATCCACAAACACCTGCACCCACACCACCACCACCCACACCGCAATGATCCACAAACACCACCACCCACACCACAATGATCCACAAACCTGCACCCACATCACCACCCACACTGCAATTATCCACAAACACCTGCACCCACACCAACACTGTAATGATCCACAAATAACACCTGCACCCACACCAACAACACCGCAATTATCCACAAACACTTGCACCCACACCAACAACACCCACACTGCAATGATCCACAAACACCTGCACCCATACCACCACCCACACCACAATGATCCACAAACACCACCACCCACACCACCACCAACACCGCAATGATCCACAAACACCTGCACCCACACCACCACCCACACCACAATGATCCACAAACACCTGCACCCACACCGCAATGATCCACAAACACCACCACCCACACCGCAATGATCCACAAACACCACCACCCACACCGCAATGATCCACAAACACCTGCACCCACACCACCACCACCCACACCACAATGATCCACAAACACCACCACCCACACCACAATGATCCACAAACAACACCACCCACACCACAATGATCCACAAACAACACCAGCACCCACATCACCACCCACACCGCAATGATCCACAAACACCTGCACCCACACCAACACCACCCACACCGCAATGATCCACAAACACCACCACCATCCACACCACAATGATCCACAAACACCTGCACCCACACCACCACCACCCACACCACCACCATCCACACCACCACAATCCACATGATCCACAAACACCTGTGTATTTACTGTGTTTACTGTGTGTTCAATATGTGTTTAGAGTGTGTTCAGTGTGTATTTACTGTGTTTACTGTGTGTTCAGTATGTGTTTAGAGTGTGTTCAGTGTGTATTTACTGTGTTTACTGTGTGTTCAGAGTGTGAATACTGTGTGTTCAGTGTGTATTTACTGTGTTTACTGTGTGTTCAGAGTGTGAATACTGTGTGTTCAGTGTGTATTTACTGTGTTTACTGTGTGTTCAGAGTGTGAATACTGTGTGTTCAGTGTGTATTTACTGTGTTTAATGTGTGTTCAGAGTGTGAATACTGTGTGTTCAGTGTGTATTTACTGTGTTTACTGTGTGTTCAGAGTGTGAATACTGTGTGTTCAGTGTGTATTTACTGTGTTTAATGTGTGTTCAGAGTGTGAATACTGTGTGTTCAGTGTGTATTTACTGTGTTTACTGTGTGTTCAGAGTGTGAATACTGTGTGTTCAGTGTGTATTTACTGTGTTTACTGTGTGTTCAGAGTGTGATCACTGTGTGTTCAGTGTGTATTTACTGCGTCAACCATGACATCTTGTGCTTTTTCACTGTGACTCCTACCTTCCACATGGCCTCATGCACAAAGGTGAAGTACTCCGTCACGTCCCCCGCTGACTGCACGGTTCGGCTGTACGGTTTGAGGACGCGCCGCGCCTGCGCCCAGTACAGGGGAGGGCACTCTGTCTTGCTCTCGGCGTCGCCCAGAACTTGCAGGATGTGGTCGGTGGGGAGACCCGTGGTGGAGGAAGCCATCAGGTACAGGGCCTGGTGGTGGGTGTGGCGTGACAGTGTGGACAGCAGTGGACAGTCAGTGTGTCATGACAGTGTGGACAGCAGTGGACAGTCAGTGTGTCGTGACAGTGTGGACAGCAGTGGACAGTCAGTGTGTCATGACCGTGTGGACAACAATGGACAATCAGTGTGTCGTGACAGTGTGGACAGCAGTGGACAGTCAGTGTGTCGTGACAGTGTGGACAGCAGTGGACAGTCAGTGTGTCGTGACAGTGTGGACAACAATGGACAATCAGTGTGTCATGACAGTGTGGACAACAATGGACAATCAGTGTGTCGTGACAGTGTGGACAGCAGTGGACAGTCAGTGTGTCGTGACAGTGTGGACAGCAGTGGACAGTCAGTGTGTCATGACAGTGTGGACAGCAGTGGACAGTCAGTGTGTTGTGACAGTGTGGACAGCAGTGGACAGTCAGTGTGTCGTGACAGTGTGGACAGTCAGTGTGTCGTGACAGTGTGGACAGCAGTGGACAATCAGTGTGTCATGACAGTGTGGACGGCAGTGGACAGACAGACAGTGTGTCATGACAGTGTGGACAGCAGTGGACAGACAGACAGTGTGTCATGACAGTGTGGACAGCAGTGGACAGACAGACAGTGTGTCATGACAGTGTGGACACAATGGACAGTCAGTGTGTCATGACCGTGTGGACAACAATGGACAATCAGAGTGTCATGACCGTGTGGACAACAATGGACAATCAGAGTGTCATGACCGTGTGGACAGCAGTGGACAATCAGTGTGTCATGACAGTGTGGACAGCAGTAGACAGACAGTCAGTGTGTCATGACAGTGTGGACAACAGTAGACAGACAGTCAGTGTCATGACAGTGTGGACAGCAGTGGACAATCAGTGTGTCATGACAGTGTGGACAGCAGTGGACAATCAGTGTGTCATGACAGTGTGGACAGCAGTGGACAGTCAGTGTGTCATGACAGTGTGGACAGCAGTGGACAATCAGTGTGTCATGACAGTGTGGACAGCAGTGGACAGACAGTCAGTGTGTCATGACAGTGTGGACAGCAGTGGACAATCAGTGTGTCATGACAGTGTGGACAGCAGTGGACAGTGTGTCATGACAGTGTGGACAGCATTGGACAATCAGTGTGTCGTGACAGTGTTGACAGCAGTGGACAGTCAGTGTGTCATGACAGTGTGGACAGCAGTGGACAGTCAGTGTGTTGTGACAGTGTTGACAGCAGTGGACAGACAGTCAGTGTGTCGTGACAGTGTTGACAGCAGTGGACAATCAGTGTGTCGTGACAGTGTGGACAGCAGTGGACAGTGTGTCATGACAGTGTTGACAGCAGTGGACAATCAGTGTGTCGTGACAGTGTGGACAGCAGTGGACAGTCAGTGTGTCGTGACAGTGTGGACAGCAGTGGACAGTCAGTGTGTCATGACAGTGTGGACAGCAGTGGACAGTCAGTGTGTCATGACAGTGTGGACAGCAGTGGACAGTCAGTGTGTTGTGACAGTGTGGACAGACAGTGTGTCATGACAGTGTGGACAACAATGGACAGTCAGTGTCATGACAGTGTGGACAGCAATGGACAATCAGTGTGTCATGACAGTGTGGACAGCAGTAGACAGTCAGTGTGTCGTGACAGTGTTGACAGCAGTGGACAGTCAGTGTGTCGTGACAGTGTGGACAGCAGTGGACAGTCAGTGTGTTATGACAGTGTGGACAGCAATGGACAGCACAGGTAAGAGCCGCCCTAATTTCACACAGAAATCTGATGCGATAAAACGTAACACAATGCAACACAAATACAATAAAAGGACAACAACAACAAAAAACACAATACAATACAAACACAATAAAAGTACAACACAGTAAAATACACCACACACATGCAAACACACAATCCTGCGGATGTTTATTTCCCTGTGGAAAGCTTAAAGCGGTGACTAGTTTTTTACTGGAATTTTGTTTTTATTATTTACCCTTGACTTGTAGTAGGTATTAATGTGGCGATAGCCTTGAGATGGCCTCAGTGGTCGGCGAGGCTCTAAGCACCATAATTTTTTTCTTCTTCTTCTTCTGCGTTTGTGGGCTGCAACTCCCATGTTCACTCGCATGTACACGAGTGGGCTTTTACGTGCATGACCGTTTTTACCCCGCCATGTAAGCAGTCATACTCCGCTTTCGGGGGTGTGCATGTTGGGTATGTTCTTGCTTCCATAACCCACCGACCACTGACATGGATTACAGGATCTTTAACATGCGTATTTGATCTTCTGCATGCGTTTACACACGAAGGGGATTCAGGCACTAGCAGGTCTGCACATATGTTGACCTGGGAGATCGAAAAAATCTCCACCCTTTACCCACCAGGCGCCGTCACCGTGATTCGAACCCAGGTCCCTCAGATTGAAAGTCCAATGCTTTAACCACTCGGCTATTGCGCCCGTCGCACCATAATTTGATTTGATTCCCTTTCTGCTCTTCTCTCTGTCTGCTTTTGTCTGGCACTCAGACTGTGCTCACCTTCTTAACGTATCCCGTATCATCCTCTGTCAGCAGACGCCCAATCACCGTCGCCAGAAAGGCGTCCATGGTGTCCGGCAGGGCCCGTAACTTGCTGTCCATCATGCGGAAGTCCCCAAAGACCCGCAACTCTTCACACATCAGCGTCATCCACAGAGGGTTGTCTACCTTGGTGATCTGCACCATCTGCTGTAGCTGTTCCGGTTCCAGTTTCTGTGAAGAGAAACAAGAGGCAAAACCTTCTGGTTCCAGTTTCTGTGAAGAGAAACAAGAGGCAAAACCTTCTGGTTCCAGTTTCTGTGAAGAGAAACAAGAGGCAAAACCTTCTGGTTCCAGTTTCTGTGAAGAGAAACAAGAGGCAAAACCTTCTGGTTCCAGTTTCTGTGCAGAGAAACAAGAGGCAAAACCTTCTGGTTCCAGTTTCTGTGCAGAGAAACAAGAGGCAAAACCTTCTGGTTCCAGTTTCTGTGCAGAGAAACAAGAGGCAAACCTTCTAGTTCCAGTTTCTGTGAAGAGAAACAAGAGGCAAACCTTCTAGTTCCAGTTTCTGTGAAGAGTAACGAGAGGAAAAACCTTCTGGTTCAAGTTTCTGTGAAGAGAAACAAGAGGAAAAACCTTCTGGTTCCAGTTCCTGTGAAGAGAAACAAGAGGAAAAACCTTCTGGTTCCAGTTTCTGTGAAGAGAAACAAGAAGCAAAACCTTCTGGTTCCAGTTTCTGTGAAGAGAAACAAGAGGAAAAACCTTCCGGTTCCAGTTTCTGTGAAGAGAAACAAGAGGAAAAACCTTCTAAAACCTTCTGGTTCCAGTTTCTGTGAAGAGAAACAAGAGGCAAAACCTTCTGGTTCCAGTTTCTGTGAAGAGAAACAAGAGGCAAAACCTTCTGGTTCCAGTTTCTGTGAAGAGAAACGAGAGGAAAAACCTTCTGGTTCCAGTTTCTGTGAAGAGAAACAAGAGGCAAAACCTTCTGGTTCCAGTTTCTGTGAAGAGAAACAAGAGGAAATACCTTCTGGTTCCAGTTTCTGTGAAGAGAAACAAGAGGCAATACCTTCTGGTTCCAGTTTCTGTGAAGAGAAACAAGAGGCAAAACCTTCTGGTTCCAGTTTCTGTGAAGAGAAACGAGAGGCAAAACCTTCTGGTTCCAGTTTCTGTGAAGAGAAACAAGAGGCAAAACCTTCTGGTTCCAGTTTCTGTGAAGAGAAACGAGAGGTAAAACCTTCTGGTTCCAGTTTCTGTGAAGAGAAACAAGAGGCAAAACCTTCTGGTTCCAGTTCCTGTGAAGAGAAACAAGAGGCAAAACCTTCTGGTTCCAGTTTCTGTGAAGAGAAACAAGAGGCAAAACCTTCTAGTTCCAGTTTCTGTGAAGAGTAACGAGAGGAAAAACCTTCTGGTTCCAGTTTCTGTGAAGAGAAACGAGAGGAAAAACCTTCTGGTTCCAGTTTCTGTGAAGAGAAACAAGAGGAAAAACCTTCTGGTTCCAGTTTCTGTGAAGAGAAACAAGAGGCAAAACCTTCTGGTTCCAGTTTCTGTGAAGAGAAACAAGAGGCAAAACCTTCTGGTTCCAGTTTCTGTGAAGAGAAACGAGAGGAAAAACCTTCCGGTTCCAGTTTCTGTGAAGAGAAACGAGAGGAAAAACCTTCCGGTTCCAGTTTCTGTGAAGAGAAACAAGAGGAAAAACCTTCCGGTTCCAGTTTCTGTGAAGAGAAACAAGAGGAAAAACCTTCTGGTTCCAGTTTCTGTGAAGAGAAACAAGAGGAAAAACCTTCTGGTTCCAGTTTCTGTGAAGAGAAACAAGAGGAAAAACCTTCACAGTCTCACGTGTGATTCCTGCAGAACAAAAACCAACAAACTGAAGACAGCGAGGATGGAGGGGGTGGGGGAGAGAGGGGAGTGGTGGGTGGTCCACATCGTATATCTGCTCACCATCAGAAACCAGTGTTTGTCCAACCGATGACAACATCTGCTCACCATCAGAAACCAGTGTTTGTCCAACCGATGACAACATCTGCTCACCATCAGAAACCAGTGTTTGTCCAACCAATGACAACATCTGCTCACCATCAGAAACCAGTGTTTGTCCAACCAATGACAACATCTGCTCACCATCAGAACCAGTGTTTGTCCAACCAATGACAACATCTGCTCACCATCAGAAACCAGTGTTTGTCCAACCAATGACAATATCTGCTCACCATCACAAACCAGTGTTTGTCCAACCAATGACAACATCTGCTCACCATCAGAAACCAGTGTTTGTCCAACCAATGACAACATCTGCTCACCATCAGAAACCTGTGTTTGTCCAACCAATGACAACATCTGCTCACCATCAGAAACCAGTGTTTGTCCAACCAATGACAATATCTGCTCACCATCACAAACCAGTGTTTGTCCAACCAATGACAACATCTGCTCACCATCAGAAACCTGTGTTTGTCCAACCAATGACAACATCTGCTCACCATCAGAAACCAGTGTTTGTCCAACCGATGACAACATCTGCTCACCATCAGAAACCAGTGTTTGTCCAACCGATGACAACATCTGCTCACCATCAGAAACCAGTGTTTGTCCAACCGATGACAACATCTGCTCACCATCAGAAACCAGTGTTTGTCCAACCGATGACAACATCTGCTCACCATCAGAAACCAGTGTTTGTCCAACCGATGACAACATCTGCTCACCATCAGAAACCAGTGTTTGTCCAACCGATGACAACATCTGCTCACCATCAGAAACCAGTGTTTGTCCAACCGATGACAACATCTGCTCACCATCAGAAACCAGTGTTTGTCCAACCGATGACAACATCTGCTCACCATCAGAAACCAGTGTTTGTCCAACCGATGACAACATCTGCTCACCATCAGAAACCAGTGTTTGTCCAACCGATGACAACATCTGCTCACCATCAGAAACCAGTGTTTGTCCAACCGATGACAACATCTGCTCACCATCAGAAACCAGTGTTTGTCCAACCAATGACAACATCTGCTCACCATCAGAAACCAGTGTTTGTCCAACCGATGACAACATCTGCTCACCATCAGAAACCAGTGTTTGTCCAACCAATGACAACATCTGCTCACCATCAGAAACCAGTGTTTGTCCAACCAATGACAACATCTGCTCACCATCAGAAACCAGTGTTTGTCCAACCAATGACAACATCTGCTCACCATCAGAAACCAGTGTTTGTCCAACCGATGACAACATCTGCTCACCATCAGAAACCAGTGTTTGTCCAACCAATGACAACATCTGCTCACCATCAGAAACCAGTGTTTGTCCAACCAATGACAACATCTGCTCACCATCAGAAACCAGTGTTTGTCCAACCAATAACAACATCTGCTCACCATCAGAAACCAGTGTTTGTCCAACCAATGACAACATCTGCTCACCATCAGAAACCTGTGTTTGTCCAACCAATGACAACATCTGCTCACCATCAGAAACCAGTGTTTGTCCAACCGATGACAACATCTGCTCACCATCAGAAACCAGTGTTTGTCCAACCGATGACAACATCTGCTCACCATCAGAAACCAGTGTTTGTCCAACTGATGACAACATCTGCTCACCATCAGAAACCAGTGTTTGTCCAACCGATGACAACATCTGCTCACCATCAGAAACCAGTGTTTGTCCAACCAATGACAACATCTGCTCACCATCAGAAACCAGTGTTTGTCCAACTGATGACAACATCTGCTCATCATCAGAAACCAGTGCTTGTCCAACCGATGACAACATCTGCTCACCATCAGAAACCAGTGTTTGTCCAACCAATGGTAACATCTGCTCACCATCAGAAACCAGTGTTTGTCCAACCAATGACAACATCTGCTCACCATCAGAAACCAGTGTTTGTCCAACCGATGACAACATCTGCTCACCATCAGAAACCAGTGTTTGTCCAACTGATGACAACATCTGCTCACCATCAGAAACCAGTGTTTGTCCAACTGATGACAACATCTGCTCACCATCAGAAACCAGTGTTTGTCCAACCGATGACAACATCTGCTCACCATCAGAAACCAGTGTTTGTCCAACCGATGACAACATCTGCTCACCATCAGAAACCAGTGTTTGTCCAACCAATGACAACATCTGCTCACCATCAGAAACCAGTGTTTGTCCAACCGATGACAACATCTGCTCACCATCAGAAACCAGTGTTTGTCCAACCAATGACAACATCTGCTCACCATCAGAAACCAGTGTTTGTCCAACCGATGACAACATCTGCTCACCATCAGAAACCAGTGTTTGTCCAACCGATGACAACATCTGCTCACCATCAGAAACCAGTGTTTGTCCAACCGATGACAACATCTGCTCACCATCAGAAACCAGTGTTTGTCCAACCGATGGTAACATCTGCTCACCATCAGAAACCAGTGTTTGTCCAACCAATGACAACATCTGCTCACCATCAGAAACCAGTGTTTGTCCAACCAATGACAACATCTGCTCACCATCAGAAACCAGTGTTTGTCCAACCAATGGTAACATCTGCTCACCATCAGAAACCAGTGTTTGTCCAACCAATGACAACATCTGCTCACCATCAGAAACCAGTGTTTGTCCAACCAATGACAACATCTGCTCACCATCAGAAACCAGTGTTTGTCCAACCAATGACAACATCTGCTCACCATCAGAAACCAGTGTTTGTCCAACCAATGACAACATCTGCTCACCATCAGAAACCAGTGTTTGTCCAACCAATGAGAACCATTCCAGAGAAATCCAGCTCTTTCTGAAAAATAATGAGCGGTGGAGTGGATGCATTCTCTGACAGCAAACATTGTAGGCTGATGGGCCATCATTACCTACCTGTCTGAACATGGAGGATATTCCCAAGAAATGTCCGTTCATTGTTAAAATCTGTGAAAATGGTTGTCTTCAAAAACAAACATGCAAGCCAAAAACTAGCTGTGTTGAGAACGATAAGAACTGGAGTTACTGAATAGCGAATGGTTTATGTCAGTTATGTAAATGACAGATCCCAGTTCAGTGAAGAACTGTCAAAACACTGAATTAAGTTAGTGATGAAATGATTTACGTTAGTTGTCAAAAGACCTGTAATAATATCAGTAAATGAGATGATTAATCCAGTGGATGTGAGAACTCTGCAACTGAAAACATGACTGCAAAACACAACACACAGAGCAACACATGAGGCAGTTGGTAAGCCAGCGTAAACATTTGTGTGCGTGTGTGCATGCATACATACATGTATGCGTTTATTCATATGTGTGTGGGGTGTGTGCGGAGGTGGTGCAGGTGTGTGTGGTGGGGGGTGAGGGTGGAGTGTAAGCCTGTGACATGAGTGTACATGTGCATACATGAGGGAATCTGGTGAACAGTTCTGTGTGGTGCCCTATGACTCTTCACAGAGTTCATGGAGAAGAAGATGAAGATGCAGAGGTAGAAGAAGAAGAAGAAGAAGAAGATGGAGGAGAAGAAGAAGAGGAAGAAGAAGAAGAAGAAGAAGAAGATGGAGGAGGAGGAGGAGGAGAAAAAGAAGAAGAGGAAGGAGGAGGAGGAGGAGAAGAAGAAGAAGGAGGAGGAGGAGGAGGAGGAGGAGAAGAAGAAGAAGAAGAAGAAGACAAAGAAGCAGAAGACGAAGAAGCAGAAGCAGAAGAAGAAGCAGAAGAAGAAGGCGACAAACAAGAGCAAGAAGAAGAAGCAGAAGACAAAGAAGCAGAAGCAGAAGAAGAAGAAGAAGCAGAAGAAGAAAGCCCCAGCACCTCCTCACCTTGCCGTACTGCTGAAAGAAGGAGGCAGCCAGAGCACAGAGGGCAGGGGAGTCCAGTGCCGACAGCGACAGGTGGAAGGCGGGATGCTCCGTCAGCCGTGACGTGGTCGGCAGGTGGGACACGTTGGCACTCACCACGCAGCGCACACCAGGGGGCAGGGCGGTCGGCAGCCATGAC